>NW_027040680.1:0-600000 GCF_037179485.1 Ochlerotatus camptorhynchus | reverse complement strand
AAAAGGTTCGTGGAATAAACGAGCGCTTTTGTTATATGTACTAAATTTTATTTTCAGTGTGGCTTTGCTGATGACATAGTCATAATAGTACGAGGAAAATTTGATAATGCCATTTCAAATAGAATGCAAACTGCTTTAAATTATGTTTCGCCATGGTGCACTAAAGAAGCGTTGAATATAAACCCTTCTAAAACCACTATTGTACCGTTCACACGGAAAAGGAAACTTTCTATAAATAACTTAAAATTAAAAAAAAACTTGTTTAGAACTTTCTCTTTGGATAAGTAAAAAAACTTTTGGTAGGAAATTGGGGTCTAAAACCAAAAATGATCCACTGGATTTATTTGACGATTGTAAAACCCAGAATATCCTGCGCATCCGTGGCCGACAAATAATGAAAAATCGGCTCAAAGGAAGCTGGGGAGACTGCAAACCCGAGCAAAGCTGAAGATCCAATTGAAATCAAAATTTGCTGTTATGATGTAACTTATTTTGAATACTCCAGTTGATCTCATTTTGGTTGACTTAACGGTTAACACAGCAAAAATGAGAGCAAAATACTACACTGTTGAATCATTCTGCATTCATGTTGTTTAACTGAATACGGGCCTGGTGTAAATGGTAAGCATCACGCTGAAAGACTTGAGCACAAATCTCACCCCGGGCAAAACACGAATGACCTTAAATGTGTTATACAAAACAAATAAACAATAATCGTTAGTTCAAAAACAGAAATTGAATTTCAAACAAGACGTTAACAGCAGAACTTCAAGATAAGTTGTTTTTATTTAAACAGTCTTGACTGCATAATGAAAGCACAATATGATATCAGACTTTTGTCGCGGCAATTGAAATCAAAATAAGTTTTCATTATGATAGGAACTGCAAACTTTAATATCGATTTGCTTTCATTTTGTTAACCAACTTTGCTCGGGAAGACTTGCTACTCTCTCAATAACTGGGGCAGTGAACAGCACACCGAGTATGGCACTAGATGAAGTAAAGGGCGAACACGAAATTATTGCGACACATTCAACAGGGCATAACTTTTTTACTATTGGATAAAAATCAACCAAATTTTGCACACTTTCTCATTGATGTGTATTGTGTACATGCTGTCAAACTCGAAGTCGTGTTTTTCGATTCAACGAAAATGGAGGTGAACCAACGCGAGTTGAGAGAACAAATTCTTTCCAAACACCTAGAATTTCCTGACCTGTCGCACCGGCAGTTGGGAAAAATGTTGAACATTCACCATTCAACCGTCTCCAGAGTGTTGAAGTGGTTCCAGGAGCGGTTGACGTTGGACCACGGCAAAGGAGCTGGAAGAAAACCGGGACCGGAGAACAAAAAGACGGAGGGAAAGGTGAAGCGGATGATTAAAGCAAATCCCAACGTCTCAAGCCGTGATTTGGCTAAAAAGATCGGCATGTCGCAGAGCTACGTCCAGAATGCAAAGAAGAGAGCTGGACTACATACATACATAACCGCGATGAGCGGCAACAATCGACGGCTAAAACTCGGGCACGGAAGCTCTACGAGAAGATGCTGACAAAATATGGCTGCTGTGTGATGGACGACGAAACGTATATAAAAGCCGATTTTAAGCAAACTCCGGGGTTGGAGTTTTTCACCGGCAAGAGCAAGTTCGATGTGGACGACAAATTTAAGAAGAAGAAAATGTCGAAGTTCGCCTCCAAATATCTCATTTGGCAGGCCATCTGCTCTTGCGGACTGAGGAGTGAGCCTTTCGTGACAAAGGGCACAGTAAATGGCGAGATCTACAAATCTGAGTGCCTCGAGAAGCGCCTTTTGCCGTTCTTGCAGCAGCACGACGAAGCTCCGCTATTTTGGCCAGATTTGGCATCATGCCACTATTCTAAAAGTGTCCTGGAGTGGTATGAGGCCAATTCTGTCCATTTTGTTCCAAAGGACATGAATCCGCCAAACTGTCCGGAGCTGCGCCCGGTGGAGCAGTACTGGGCAATAATGAAGCGGGAACTTCGGAAGAGCAAGAAGACAGTCAAAGACGAGAAGGACATGTTAAGAAAATAGAAAAAAAAAAACTGAGAAACTGGTATCGGATGACACTGTAAAGACATTGCTGGAGGGCATCAAGCGAAAATGCATTCAATTTTACACTCAAGGCTCCATCGATTAACTTTTCTTTTGATTTTTGAAGTAAATATATGTATAAAACTACCCTAAAATTTTGGTTTAATTCTAAACATTATAAGAAAATTGGCATGACATTTTCGGTGTCGCAATAATTTCATGTTCGCCCTTTACATCTGCTTCCGTTGCATAAAATTATCCAATAAGAAGTTGAAAGGAGCGCTTTAAGGGTTCAACGAACAAAGTACTTTCTTGAAGGTGATCTTACAGGGCATATTAGTATTCTAAAAATGTTTGATATTGATTCTCTTGTATTAAAAAATGAAGACTGGGTGGGGGACCAAACATTCGTCCAGATTCAACAGTTTTTATACAGACGGTTCAAGATTGAACAATCGTGTGGGATCAGCGGTAACTGGTCCAGGGATAGATATCTCAATATCTGTGGGTTACTGACCAACCGTGTTCCAATCAGAAATTCAAGCAATTCTTGAATGCTCTGTAGTGTGCTTCTGTGTTGTGATTTATAAACATTCGAATATATGCATTATGTCTGATAGTCAAGCAGCAACATGCAATTCAAAACTCGTCTAGGAATATGCAATGTCACTTCAGAAATTGGCCTGTCAAAACCAAGTAAACCTATTTTGAGTTCCTGGCCACTGTGGAATTGCAGGGAATGAAAAAACCGACACGTTAGCCAGGCAAGGATCATCTCAGCAATTCATAGGACCAGAACCATTCTGTGGAGTTTCTGCTTGTTCTCTTACAATGGAGACCAAGGAAAGGAAAAAAATGAAAGTGGATACCAATTGGATCAACACATCCATTGCTAGGCAATCGAAACGGTTCATAATTCCGAGCATTTCAATTACTAACAAACTTCTTGAATTATCAACGAAAGATCTCATCTTTTATACTGGTTTGATAGCAGAACATTATCCATGTGAATATCACTTGAAGATAAAATACTAAGATGCTTAGTTTGTTATGAAAAACTGTACAGCAAGCGCTACCACAAATTTGGGGAAATAAATAGCTGATGAGGTTGTAATGCCAAAAACGAGAATGCTCTGTGTTAATTTCAAAAAAAGTTCGAAGTTTTACGAATTTCCAAAAATTATAGATATTTCAGAGAAAATCACGGCAGTTATTAATACTTAACTTCTCAGGAAGTTAAGAGATTAATTTCAGGGCAAATCCAGAAACATTTTCAAAAGAATAACCAGAACTTCAGCGAAGCTTGAATAACTTCAGGAAAGATTAAAGTATTAGAGAACCTCACGATCGTTCAGGAATAAAAGAAAACACCGAATTTCATGGACAGAATGCGGGATAATAAGGAAATCTGAGAACTTCCATAACATTTGGGCACTTCAGGAAAGCTTTCAGAATTTCAAATCGGTTCCATCAACTTCAACTAAGCTGCAGAAACTTTTTAGAAGTTCTATGAATTCAGGAAAGAATAAAAACTACTCCAAAGAACTTCAGTCATACTTTATATAAATTCCATGAAACTCATATAAACTAGGTCTAGAGATCTTCAGTCGAGCACAGAGCATGTTTAGGATAGCTTCAGAAAAAAAATCCGAGAATCTTTAAGAGTTCTGGACATTTCAGGGAAGTGCAGAGAACTAATAAAAGAATTAGAAAACTTCAAACATATTTTGGAAATTTGATTCCAGACATTTTCAGGGTAAATCTTAATGTGAAAAGCTTCATGGGAACTGCACGAACTTTCGTGTAGCTTCAGGAACATCAGAGATGATCAGAGGACCTCAGTAAAGTTCAACTAACTTAACTAGAAACTCAGAAACTTTTCTTAAACTTCAACAAAGTTCTGAGATCTTCAGGGAAGTTCATGGAACTTCAGAGAAGTTTTGAGATGTTTAGGCACTTTCATTATTATCAGGGATCTCACTTTAATCAGGAAACCGCGTTTGTTGCAAACCAACTTTCAAACAATTTTATCTTGTTCCTTCATCCGTTCCGATCAAGCTATGTTGCAGAGAGAGTTTTTCATCACAAACGTCACTAGCGTTTTGTCTATATTGTTGCTTGCTCTCTGAATGTTTACTCCCTGATCCTCAGAGGAACTCTCTATAAACTTTTTTAGGAATTTTCGAGTAAATGTTGTTAGAATTCTTTACAAAATTTTCTTTATAATTCTCACAAACACAACTCCTCAGAATGTCTAATTCTGTCCTACCTAGGATTTCTATTCAAATCTACTATATTAGTTAAGAATCTTCTAGCAATCTCCCCTAGGAATGCGTGAACCAAAATATTTACAAAATTCTTAAACTTTCAACAATTTTCAATATTCTTAAAGTTTATGTTGATATTGAATTAGGTGCGAAAAACGTGACTTTATCCTACGCCCCCTCAGTATATTCCAATGAATTAAATGATAATGTAATGAATTTCGTGGAAAATTTGAATTGGTCCAGTGAGTTTGAACTCAAATGAGTTTCAATTTTAATTATTTACAGATTCCATTTCAATCATCTCCAGGACAAATATTCAAAAAAAATAAATCACTTCAATTATAATTATCTCAAGGGTGCTTAGTAGAAACTTCGATGACTTCTTGGGAGCGATTAAATTTGTTTTAATGGAATTTTTGAGAGAATGCTCTGTTTTATAAAGTCGCAGTGTTTGATGGAATTTTCCGAAGGTTCCACCTGTTTCAGAACATTTCTGGAGTTCTCAGTACGTATTTGAACGTTTCTGGAGTCTTCTAAACAGCTTTAAAATTTGCAGATCCTCTCTTAAGCATTTTAAGGATCTTCGAAGTTCACTGATCCTACTGATAGGTCAAACCATTCAGGAGTTCTTTAAGCTTAGTTATTCATTCTTTTCATTATTTTCCTGATTGTCTTAGAATTCGTATGAGAAGTTCAGCAAACTCCACACAAGCTCTAAGAGCTTCATAGAAGTTTGATGCAATTCAGTAGTTCAGTAGTCTTCATAGAAAGGGAAAGAAATTTGTAGAAGTACAAGGAACTTCATTGTTGTTTAGAAAATCTCAAATGACTCAGGAAACACCTAAAAGATGTATGGATGAATTTCAGAAAGGTTTAGTAAGCTCTAAAGAAGTCTGGAAAATTTTAGAGAAACTTCCTAAATTTTACAGTCGGTTGGACTTCAACACAATTCAACGAATTTTACATCTGGGCAGTTTGAGAGAGCGTCAGAAAGGATCCTCAGAACGACTTTTCGAAGACGTTAATAAGATCCTCAGGGAAGCTTAGAGTAATGTTAAAGAAGATCAAATTAACCAAAGCTTAGTTTGCGGGGTCTTCAAAAAAGTCTCGCACAGTTTTCTCGCAAAGCCCGCAAAAAATCCGAGAATGGTATTATATAGTACGTCTGATCAGTTGAAAAGATGGATAGTAACTCTTTAGAAAAATCTGGTCAGTCTACATTACATTACGATGGACTTTGAATGACATTTTGTTTTACTGACAATCATAAAACATATTTTGCAACATAACTTAAAAGAAGTATTTTGTAAACAATTTATTCCAAATTTTCATGTTAATGGTGGATAAATGTTGTATCTTTCCAATCATTGGCACAACATTTGTTAAACAATTCGATTTTATTTTGTCCCAGCCCTTTAAATTTACCCCACCAGCCCGATCAGAAGGGCATAACAAAATTATAACACAATTATATCAATGACTGATATTTATAACGTATGCTTTATTTTGATATATTAGTGCAAAGTGATGTGTGTGAAATTTTTCCTCATATCAGAATTATAATAAAGTCACTTATAATTACTATCAATACATAAAATTTGTATTAATGATTCCAAAATATTAGTTTATCCAGTATTTTTCTGTTTCTGAGTGGCGATCATTAGAGGCATAAATAATGTGAAAAGGAAATGGCATAACCATTGCCAAAATATGGCAATTTTTATACCTTATTTATAACAACGAGGTATATTTGTGAACGCGATAGATTATATCTAATTTTGAAATAATTTTGATATAATCATATCAACGTCTGTTATAATTTTGTTACCACTAGACGAATTTTTGTTATGATTTTTGTTATTTTAACAACTAATTAGCAAATGTTTATAACACGTTCTGTTATATATTTTTTTAAATAAATAACTCCAGTTGTTACAATTTTGTTATACCCTTCTGTTCGGGAAAAGGCGAGCTTGGGCAGTGGCAAGCTTACTTGCAAGTTGAATGCCATATTTCCAAGTGTATGCCAAATTTAGTGCTAACCACGGTCAAATTTCTCGAACGGCTTAAGCACAAACAAACAGACATAATATACGCATTTAAGGGACAATAAAAATTTTTCTATTTGAATGGTAGCACCAACTGTGTTTTTGACGTTTTACTGCCATCTGTTGACCGTATTTCCCATGACAAAGTACTTAAAAATGACGATGTTTAACAGTGAAAAATGTACAATGCGTGAGGTCTGTTTGTTTGTGGCTTAAGTGCCAGTAAATTTAAGGTTGACGGAATGATTTTGTTCTTTCGCTATTGAATACAAACATTGTATTACGTATTTCTATATGGATACAATAATGTATTATATTGTATCAAATGTTGACTCTCATCCCATTCGAGAATTTCTGTACATTTTATTACACAAAGATGAATAACAGGTACAGAAATTTGCATGATGAATTGAGTAAATGCACTCGCAATGTTGTGCAAAATATCAAACTTGAATACAGATTACTTTAACAATTTCTTAAATCACTGAATTTAGTTTTTACAATTGTTTTGTTCATCCGTATTTTCGATCGTGTGATCTCAAATTGCAACCAACTTTAGCGCAACTTTATGAAAACAAAAATTAGAAAAATTATAGAAAGATATGGTGGGATAGAATTTTATGTACTCATCATAAATGAGAACAGAACCGAAATAAAAACAATATCGCGTTAGAGCAGAATTTTAGTGTACATTACACTGATACCAAATTTGGCATTTTCGCTCCACAGTGCTCAAACTGTTTCAAATCTTCTGATTAACCTTTTAAAATTTGAACTAGTTTGGTAAGAAGCTGACAAGGCACAAACCATTTAAAGATTAGATGGAAATTACTATGGGAAAACCAATTTTTTTGTTCATATCCATCTAACAACTCACCGAATTGCTTTGCTTTAAAAAACGATAACTTTGCTCGTAAGGAATTTTATAGGTACAATTTTTTTGAAGACCACTTTTCGATACAATGTAAGCATCAAAAGTTATTAATAATTCAAGCCACTGATGTCTTATGATTATGCTCAATCACATGTACAGCAGGCAACATTGGTGTTTCTGGCGCCTAGAATAGAGCACAAAAATCATGGCTACTGAGTCATACTGCAGAATTCACTGTTGCCCACAAAACAGCTGATTGATCATGCCATAAGAATATCAATCTTTTAAACAATTAATAATTATCTTAATTGACCGTTTCGTGATGAATGTGTGAGTGCTGAACACGTTTTGCGTCCAGTGCTATAATAGAAGCGCTCTAACCCCGTTGGAAAATCTGCCATACAATGAAACCATTGGAAGCGACTCCCGTTCTGGTGGAGGAGGCTTATTGGATAGCGAAAGATAAAATTGTTTATTGTGTTGTACCTTTTGACTATAGTTTTTATATGTATTGTATAGTGAACAAGAATCCTCGGCTCTGTAAAGTTAATTCGGTTGAGTCTTTGGGTTGATGCATATATTATGTCACGCTCTAAGGGGGGGGGGGTCTAAGATTTTGTGACAAGCAATGCATTAGGTATAGGAAAAACGTCACGATAGGGAGGAGGGGGTAATTTTTTGTTCGATTTAGCGTGACATAATTAATGCATGGGCCCTTATCAAATAAATTAATAAACAATAAAAATGCCAGAAAGTCCACATGTAGAAAACAGTATATGGTACAAATATGCCTGTAAATTTTCCAGGATTGAACAGTAGATTCCAATCATCTACCATCGTTGCTTCAAATGGAGTGAGAATAGTACCTGTAAAGAGAAGAAAAAAGAAAACGAAATTAGTAATTGTATCACAAAAGATTGGAAAAGTAAGGGGCAGCGTAAAGATTTTAATCTCGTTTAAAGCTATCTGGTAAAAAATGGCCGTATATTTTCCGATAGGAATCGAGGTAGTAATTATATAAAACATGCTACTTGCAAAATAATTTGCAAGCAACTGTGTGATCTATGCCAAGTTTGTTCAACACGACGATTAAATTTCACATTTTTTTTCCAGAGCATATTAATTTGCTGGGCTTTACAAACCTATGATAAATTACTCGCTCATGTTCGTCCAACCTACTAATTGTACAGCGTACTACGTCTAAAATAACGAATTCTACTTTCCGCATGCACAAGCATGAAACGGTACCATCAAAACTACACCACCACTACTGCAACAATCGAGAATCCATGACGTGCAATGATTAAAAAAAAAAAAACACGAGAATTCGTATTCTTTTCCTTTAATCTACGTCCGGGTAGGTACAGGCCACCGGCTCCCGCAGTTCTTCGAATGAAACGGGCCAGTTGCTTTGGATGGGTTTTTCGTTGCATAAGTCATCATATCCCCCGACCCGACACACCGACCGCCCTCTGGGCCACATTACCGGGCACAGAAATCAACATGAAAAAAAAAACCGTTCCATTCTCATAACCATCACTTTCTAGATGTCCAATTTCCATTGTCTTTCGTTCTGCATCGGCGTGTAATCTTCTCCCCACGCCTGTTGTAGCAGCTCCTTCGGTCGGTTTCTCGTTTCTTTGCCATCAATCCGAGGATCAAGCGCAAACGGGGGATTGCGAGCAGGAGCAACTCGAGCGTTATTCCGTGTGTTTCGCAGAAAAAAAAGAGAAACTTTCTTTTTTCTTACTTTTGCGGCATGCATTCTCCTTCATCCGCTTCCTGTCGCCGTCGTCGTCGTCGCCGTGGATCCCAAATTGGAGCATTACCACATTGTCAAGGAAGAGTGCTCTCCGGATCGCCACCAAGAAGAAGAGTAATTCGTCAGAACTTTTTTTTTCCCTCCACCACTCGGATGGAGTTTCGAGTGTTTCTTCTCGTTTTTTTTTTGTTCCTGCAGTTTCGTCGGTGCCGGAGGAAAATTGAAGCATAAAATTTAATGAATTGACGCCGTTCCACATCGCTCGACAACTAGGCCACACGGCTTGGACGGAAACCGACCCGGACCTCCCCATCAGGAGATCCGAAGCGCGTGGTGCCACGGCCGACTTGCTCCGGTGCATTAAATATTTGAAACTGGAAAGAACAGGGCCCCGAAATCGAATTAATACAAGAAAGCGAGAGTCATCATCAGCGGCTTCGTCGACCATTCGTTCGATGGTGGAATTCCTGGTTCTGGATGGAACCATCCAAATGGAAATAACGAAGCATAATGATTGTGCACCTCCACCTTTCCTGGGCCGCCCTGCTCGCCGAATCTCACCGATTGTTCGGCTGGCTGACTGACTGACTACAGCAAAAAAAAAACTTGGGTGTGATAATTATTGCACGAGATTTACTTGCAGTGAATATTCATGGTAAAATGCATTCTGCAATATGCAGTTGAGTGTTTTTTTGCCCTGCCCTACCTTGGGCTCCGTTTTAGTTTACTGCTCAGAATATTGTTGGTGATGTTGGTGGTAGTAGGTAGTGAATGTTGTTAGCATAGTGTGGCTTGCTGAATAGTTTTGAACAGATGAGACGAAAATGAAATGCAAATGTTTGATTCTGGAAGGAGCTGTAGTAATAGAGGACGACGATATGAATTATACATATTATAAATTCATCGCTGATGATATCGTTGGCATAATGAAAAAGGTTGAAATATGACTTCAGAAGGTTAGACATTAACCCATTAACGTCCAGTGATCTATTTATAGATCAGCATTTTGTCTGAATAGAGATTGGGAACGTACATATATTATGTTTTCAATATCACCTTAGAATGATTCTTGAAATATCCTTAGCATCTTGTTTATAAATAGTGTGAGAATAATCCCTAGGTTACTCCTGAAAAAATCACGCATTTTCGACAGCTCAAAAACCACTTCAGCGTTAACGGGTTAAATGATGATCTAAGGAGAAGCTCGCGGATAAAAAAAACACTTTGATTTTTCTAAAAATATTGGAAGAAGAAAACTGTTTTTTTTTTCTTTTCAAATCTCGCTAATAAAACAATCAAAAAAGTGAGTGATAGTTTTCCGCAAGCACATCAAAATTTATCTAAAAAGAACACTTTGTGTCACTTTGCAATTTCACAACTGCTGATTATAATTATTTTCGTGATCACAGATTTACTTTTCTCGACTTCAAAGGTAAAAAGTTCACATGTTAAAAACAGTGTTCCTTGCTCCAACAACCAGCTCTGCACCCTCAGTTTTCTTATACCGTATCTACTGCTGATGGGGATATTTTACTAATCATAAATTACTCTTCAAAGTGACCGTGTAGCTTAACAAACCTTATTAAAAAAAAAAAAAAACCCTATTTACTAGGTATAAATCAAGCAAAAACGTTGTCACAAATGTTGTGGTTCAACGCAGTGGCGTCTCGTCTACATGTGCAACCTGTGCACGACACAGGTGTAAATAATTTGAAAAAATGCGTTCAGATTTTTATAGATTTTATGGTCACATTATAGCTGTACTTCTTTACTCCAGACCACATGGAACCATAAATACACTATTTTATAGTGTGGTTCAATTAAATCTTCGACCTTGGTTTGCTTCAAAAAGGATTAAATTCAGTTCGGATGGTCTACCTTATCTCTAATGCATTGATTTCTAATCGTGTCGATATCACTACCATGACAAAATTCGTTAAATAGTACACCTATTTAAAAGCGAGTTTTTTTGGGTGGCGGGTGGCAAGCTTGTGTATGATCAAATGCCTGATGTAAGCCAAGCAGACTTTCTATCACCTCTTGAAACATAGCACAAATTTTTCACGATACATGGCGGTTTGCACCACTAGAACGGAAAGCAGTATGGTACGCTTTGGACGTGTATGATACTTGCAGACCGGTTTGCGTGTGTGAGTTTAAATTAGAAGAACATTTGTGATGTATGGGTGCCTAAAGCGTGCATTTCTCGCTGTGCACTTGGATATCTGATTGCAGGCAAAGAGAGTAATGGAGAAATAGAGCGCAAAAGCTCGCTCTCAATCTCTTGTCAGTTGTACATAGAGAAAAAAAAATACCTTAAATTTAAATTCCTTTTACTTAATTTTGGGTAATTTTGAGTTTTGCATGCCACTCTCACTTTTTGTTGTTGTCAAAAACGGAACGAAAGATTCGATTTTCTCATGACTATCGTTCAATAACCTACTAGCAACAATCAATACGAAACTAACGATTTTAAATTGGCTCACCACTTTAGTAGCCTATTGGTCCCAAGCAAACGATTAACGTACCCTATTCTAGTTGAAATTCTATTACTACACTATGTTTGTTTTGATTCGCTATGAAAGTTTGACAGATAACATCAGGGGTGTGTGGATTCATGCAGAACATGCAGGGGTGAGTGAAATAGCTTGGGACTGCTTGGGACCGTTGTTCTAGTACTGAGTGAGCCAAAAATAATAATGATTTTCTTCGGGACCCAGTGGTCTAAGAGTTACCTCTATGCTACTAGTGAGTATATGATATATTCTTAAATTCGAGTCAGTTGAACTTAACGTTGGGTAGAAAATACTCAAGAGTAAGTAATTATTTTTGCCGTAATCAAATTTAAACTACTATAAGCGGTTTACTGAAAATCCGTTCAGTAACATGGAGGATGAGTGAAAAGAACTTTATTTTGGGTAATTTTTCAGTTCCGTGTAAATCTCTCAATTACCGATGGTTGCACCGGCGCGCCTGTCAAAACTTATGAGCTTTCATCCTGATAGTGTTGTTCTGATGACTAAAGAGTTGATTGATTCAAGTTTGCTACCCAGGGGACTTCATGAATTGTCTCTAGATTTTAGATTTTGACACTGTTTTGTATCAAAAAATGTTTTCGGAAGTGTTTGAAGGATATTCTTCATTACAGTTGAAAGAGTTAGCCTTGTGATAAAAACGAGAATTAGTTACACAGTTCGAAAAGGTAGTGTAAATTTCTGTTCAATATGATGCACAATAAAAGGAGCGTCACATATCATTTAAGTTTACAATATAAATCGTGTAAAGTTCTAAGACCTTTCATGAAATGTTGCAAATATTGTATACAAGCGCCAATATTCGTAAATAATATTGCTTACAAGTTGCTCGTTTGCGTGAAATTAAATACAAGTTAACGTGAATGAATGTTACCACATAATTAAAATTCAGAATTTTTTGGTGTGTAAGTTTAGCGCGGTTAGCGTGAAAAAGGCCATACAAGTTTTGTTTACACAAGATGATAGGCCCTTCAAATGTTACGTTAGTTAGTGATTAATATAGTAATTGGGGGGTAAAATTATCCAGCATGTCACCCATTTTTCTCTACCACCACAGGTACCATGCACATCATTTGCGATAATCATATAACAGTTTCCTTGTTTACATGACTTTGCCAACTCTTTGCAATGTGCTACTCGATTCTTTCTGCACGATTGTCGAACACATAAGTAAACGCAAACGCAATGTGGAAAATCGTCACTCAGTCTTAGCTCAGCAGACGCTGCTAGTCCAGGATGGATACTGAGTTCCCATTCTGAAATTCAAGTTTTGTTGGTAAATAGCTCGAAAATTTCCTAGTTTTATAAATCATGTTTGTAGACAACAATTGAACATTTCCTACAATAACATTTAAATGCTTCTTTCAATTTCAAAATCAACACATTTATTAGAAATTTATTTGAATATGAATATTATTAGAAATTCCATCCGGTTTACCAAAGAAATATTAAAACAATAAAGATTTTGCCCAATTCGAATCCCAACCGAATTTAGAGATCCCATAAATTGTTCATGAGTCAAAGTTAAGTCAACGCTAGTCCAGTAGTACACTCAGTTCTTATTTTTTTTCTATACGGAATTCGATTTTGATGCCATTCGTAATTATAGCATGCTATGGATCATACTTTAAAAATTTCTGAATTAACTCCAAAAATTGGATTTTTTTTTTCGATTACCTATGGCTTGAAACGGATAATGTGATTCGAATCAAGTCTGTATAAATTATTAAAAGATTCCTAAAATCTTGTTCTTGCAAACCAGTTTTGAAGTTTTAAATTGAGAATCGTTCGCAGGGCTGGTAGCGATCACTGCTGTCAGAAATAGTGATTTTAGTGACCATATTTAATAAATAAGTGACCAAATAGTGACTTATAGTTGTAAAAATAGTGACTAAAATGTGATCTAAGAGAAGGCGCATCAAATAAATGTTTGATGTTTTAGACTTATTTAATTATCATCTCATAAACACTTATGTACGATATTAACCTTTAAAGCGAAAGATTCAATAGAAAGTTTATAACCAATCCCACGGTATTAGTCACGGTATCTAATAACTTCAAAAATCTGGAAAACCGGGAATCCTTAGGATTTTTTTTGTTTATTAAAGTACCTGGAAGTCTTAAAGAATTTAAAAATTTCTAATTTCCTGGAAGTCTCAGAGAATTAAAAAAAAAGATCTTAAGGAAGTAAAGCCGTTGGTCCCCGGTACATGAATTGATGGGTCGATAGGTAGGGTCCAGGTGTGGATGCTGCCTCCCTGGCATCGGTAGCATTGGTGCTCAGCACGGAAAACAAGATCGACGGAAAACAAATCAAGGAAAAGAAAATGAATTTTTAAATACAACCATTTTATTTTTTCTCGTTATTTTCATCCACACTTTGAACTTTAAAGATTCACAGTAAATTAATCTTAAGTAAGAAATAAATTAAAAAAAAAAAAAATATATTATTTTTTGGTTTCTGAAGACCACCGTCCTTTTGTGAAGTTTCCGAAGTTTTTCTTAATTTATGGAACTTTTGTGCTCCCGGAATTGTCGTGGAATAAGAACGATATATTAATATAGTTCTACGATTTTCACTGAAGTTCTCAAGATTTTTCTGAACTTCATAAAACTTATTCTAAATTGTCGACACTAATTTAAAACTTCTTCAATAGTCTAGACTTTCCTGGTGCCTACTGAATTTCTTTAAAGTTCTTTAGACTGCTCTGAATTCATCAGTATTTTTAAGAACCCGCAACTTTACTGAAATTGATTAATTTACCTTGAAGTTTCGAGTATTATTGCCATTAATAACACTCGCTTTTCCCTGAACTTATCTATGCTTACCTGAAGTTCTCTGCATTTGTTTAATATTCCAGCAAATTTTCTGATAAATATATATTCATAATTCCCTGGCTACGCTTCTGAGGTTTTAGGATCAATCATAGAATTCTTGAAATACCCTATAATTCCACGGAACTCCTTGTAAGTGCTGTAAATTTGCTTAAGTTAATGAGATTATTCTGAAGCTATCTGATCGTCCTCGAAGTACTCGGAAGTTCGCTGAATATCATTAAACTATCTAAAAATATCTAAATTCAGTTCTCCGGAATTTCTTGAAGTTATCGCTGCTTGCTAAAAGTTCTCGCTTTTTATTAATGAAACTTCGTTGATGTTCTCTAATCAACTTAGCTAAATTTTCGAAGTTCTCTTAATCTCCATGATATAACACCAGTCTTTTCACGTTTTCCGAAGTTTTCGGAAATTCACTGAGTTTTTCGAAACTTTTTTAAGGTTTCTAATATTTCCTTGAAATTATTTAAACTACCCATTGATTCTCTGACCTGTCGTGATGTTCTCGAAGCTTCCATAGAGCTCTTAGTTCTTTTGAAGGTCCCGGTTCTGCTCGGAAATAAATAGAATTCCCGTAAACTCATTTAAATTTCCCTGAAAATCTCTGGACTTCTGTGACTTCTGTTCATATATTCTCTGAAGGTCTCTGTACTTTCCTGAAATTCACGGAACATCTTAAGGATTCTCGATTTGTTTCTCAGCACATCACAGAACTATCTTGAATTTATCTAAATTTACGATTAAAGAGTTTTAATCTATATAGCTTTTCTGAGGTGCTTAGAACTTCTTAAAAATTTGCACAATACCCTTCAAGTTTTCTCAATTTCTCAAGTTCACTTGACACCTGTGAAGTTCTCTGAAATTCGAGAAACTTCATAAAAGTTCCTGAAAAGTCTCGGATGCTAAAAAAAAAACCGCTTTGATGTTCTTACAGCTTCCAGTAAGTTTCCCATATTTTCAGCGTATATTTATAGAGTTTCACTGAAAATCTCAGCATTTCCTTTAATTCCTCAGAACTTCTCCAAAGTTCATACAATTGTTGTTAAGTTAATGGGACGGCATTCAAGATCTCTAATCTTTTATAAAGTTAATTACAAACTTGATATAAATCATTTATTTTTTTAAACAATTCTGGCACTTTGAATCAAGGTTGCAAAGACTCATTTCAGCTAAAACAATGTTTTTCTAAATTATGAAATAATTAGATGCCATGATCAAATTTTGAATTGGTAGGATACAAGAAGAGGTTGCAAAGAATGTGTTTGACATATTAAACCTGTTTATTTCACTTCATGAGAGTCACAATCAGCGATTTTTCACAAACTCACTCACTCACTCACTCACTCACTCAGCGATCAGCAAATCGCTGATTGTGACTCATAGAAAGCAAAATTTACAGGTTTTATGTTTCCAACGCATACTTTGTAGCCTCTTCTTGTAAGTTACAAGTAAAACATGCCATCATACCATCTTTTGGTTTTATTATTCCGAAAAACATTATTTTAGCTGAAATGAGTCTTTGCAACCTTGCTTTGAATATGAACTTGTAGATGGAATACGAAATCTTGAAATAAATTCACGCTAAAAAAGTTGAAAATAGTGACTTATTACAAGAAAAAGTCACTTTAGTGACTTGGCCTTAAAAAAAGAGACTTTTTAGTGACTGACTTGAAAAAAGTGACCAAGTCACTAAAAAGTGACTCGCTACCAGTGACTCACTGCGTTCGAGAGATTGTGTTTTTGCTCCGCTGCGGGCTTTTTAAATATTTTTTTTTATTCGGACTGTAATTGTGCCGCCGTGAAGTTTTTGGGTGCTCGCATTTGAATAGTTTTGTGTCCCGGGTGCAATAATTTGAATTGGAAAGGTTTGTGCTGACGTTTCCCCCCACCTCCTGTTGCTTAGGTGCTTGGTGTGCTCTCGCTTCCCTTTGTAGCCGGTGTGACTCGACCGCGCTGATCTATTGTTAGGTTATTGCGATATGCATTGCTTTTGAGCACCGAGTGATTTAAAAAAGAAAAGTGATATCTAGTTGTTGTGCGGTTGGAATCGCTGGAGGAAGAATTCAAGCTGAACATTGCATTAGGTCATAAGTAACATTGACAGATTCTTTTCGTCGACTTTCTCTTTGTATCCCCACGGCTATGTAAAGAAATTCCCAGGTGTTTTCAGCACACAGATCAATAAAAGAGGCTTTTATCTAGCATCTAATATGCTTTAGGGTTTAATCTAGCATCTAAATCTAATCTTATCTAATCTAATCTAGCTCAGGAATCTACTTTGGTCTACTTTATGGTCAGGAAAAATTGCGACTTTCACTTACTAGAAACTGTTGTTGGATGCTAAAAGAAAACTGAACAAGTGTTGATCCTAAAAAAAAATTTTTTTTTTTGGACCTCCCTAACATGGAAATAGTCACCCTAAAGACAAATTAAAAAAAATACTGGTCTAATATTTTACAATAAGGAACAAAACTACCAATTTTTACGAAATTCTGAGAACCACTATATCGTTTTGCTATGTAAATTTGTTAAAACAAAATTCAAGCCATTTTAAACAAAAACAATCACAACAATAAAGATCTGATTATTACCGTTCAAAATCTTTCATAATTTTGTTACATGTTCCATTTTCGGTTTTCACAGAGTGTACCCCCATAAAGAAATCACAGACGTAGTCCTACGTATAAAAATATGTATATATAAAAATCAAAGCTTACTACAATGGAGTATGCCATAAAAAGTCCACGGCAGACATTAAATACCAATGAAAAAAAAAAAAAAAAAAACATCCAAGAATACGTGAATGTGTTTATCACAAGCATAAAACCACGTGAAATACATAAAACAATAATCAATCCGATACGAATGCCACGATGATGGTAAAGTGTCGTTAATAAATAATAATAATAATTATGGACTGAATGGAAACAAAAGTTTCTGGCAAAACTGTCTATATTCTTATGATTCTTCTTCTTCATCTTCTCCGCATTTCAACCTAATTGCTTATCGCATATTAGCTTATTGCGTGCTGTCAACTTAGTGTTCTAGATGCACTACCACAGCTTTCTCCTTCCGCTCATTTTTCGATAATTTGATGCGACTGCTGATGGCTTAATATGCATAGTTGTTTAAAAATCAGATCTCAGCATACGGGAAATCATTTATGAGATACACTGGAAACGCTTTTTCGGCTGCGTAAAAAAACGTGTAACAAAAACCGCGTAAATTCCGGGTTCCGCTTAAAAAAACGTGTCAATTACGAAATCCACGTTAAAAAAAACCCGTGTAATCCACGTAAAAGAAACCGCATATTTTTTTTAAATTGGCGTAAATGAAACCACATAAATTCCGGAATCCGCGTAAAAAACACGCGTCAATTCAAAAATCCGCATGAAAAGAGACTCCAGTGTCTTTGCTTTATCCTTGTGGGGGAAGCCGTGGAACGAACATCCACGAGAAGTGGACAGAACCCTCTGGGAGAAATACGAAGGAACTTGCGGAGCCAATTGGTAGAAACTTTCAGAGGAAATCAGACAAAATCAAATTTGAAATAATCTTCCGGGAGACATTTTAATAAAGTTTCAGAAGAAGATGAAAGCAAAATCACTTTAAGAAGAAGTCAGTCCGGTGAATATCCGAAAATAGCTCAGCCCGGAAGTTAGAATACACTTCCAGTAGAATTCAGAAAACCTAGTAGGGAAATTCAGAAAAAAGCTCCAGGAGGATTCGGAAGAATGTTTTGAGCGAAGAAAAAGGAAACTCCTGGGAACGTTCGTAGAAGAAAAAAAATCAAAGGGAGTCAAAGGACGATGGCAAACCAGAGGAGGAAAAAACTGAAGGAGCAGATCATCTTTCAGATAAATTCGAAAGAATCCTCTGGATAAACTCGAAACGAACTTTTGGTCGAAGTTGACAAACGCTTCCTGGAAAAGACGGAAGAATCTTCCTGGAGAGGTTCGCAGGAAACTTTTGAAGAATGTTTAATATGATCTTCCGGTGGAAGCCAGAAGGATTTCCGGGGAAAACTAGATGGATTTCTACAGATGTCGGGCCTCGGGAGAAAATTCCGAGGTTAACCAGAAAATATTCGTGAGGAAGGTGGCAGCAAATTCCGGAAACACGGGAGAAACTTATGGTCGAAGGAATTTCCGAGGATATTAGAAAAAGACGGTCAGGGATGCCAGCAAAACATTCCGGGAGAAGTCGGATTAATCATGCTGGCGAGGCCTTGGACTTCCTGAATGAATAAAAAACCTCAAAAAGAAGACAGAAGAAACTCCCGTGGGGATGGCGGAAGAATATTTCGATGAAAGTAAAATATTAGAGTGTAGGTAGATTTATGACCAGTACTGTATAATTCCAGATTAGAAAATCTTAGGTCAAAATAAAATATTAAAAAAAAATCAGAAATCTGCTTCCCAGCAGCAAATTCGGAACATATCCAAATATGGATCAAGAGCACTATTTACAATATTTGGAGCATTAGAAAATATGTAACTAAAATATGTTGCATAATTGAGATAAGACCATTTAATATTCTTACGACATTTTTAGAATAGGGAGTAGCAAAGTGTTATAACCGTGTACATTGTCCTTGTATCACAAACACCGCTTTAAATAAGAAGAAGGGTGCATTAATCCCATTTATTAAAAAACCAGAGTTTTTTTTTTCACTGCCGAGCATATTGTAGAAATAAACATATCTTCCAATATCCCATCATATATAACCATCTCACCGCTGCAAAAGAACAAAAATTCTCGTGCTCCAAAACCGACCACTTTCTTCTGGCCGTGAGCCATTCTAATTCGCTAACAACTCATTTGAATAATTCATATCATCCATCTACCCCGCAATTAGCATATTACCATAATAAACATTCAGTTTTCACTTTCTTCCCCACGAGCCTCCATCCATGGTGGGATCCACGTGAGTATAGTCACTTCTCGCCGACGGCGGACGACCACTGCTGTGCTGCAATACTAGTGAGTCGTAAAGCAACACAACAAATCACCGCTTCCAGTTGTGCTAAATCAACTCGCGGTTGCATTCCGTTCCGCTCGCTCGCGACTCAATGAAGTAATAGCCCGCAATCCCGACTACGGTCAATGGGAAACCTGCTGAGCTATTGCACAACTCTCGAGCCACACCCGTGATGGGGTGGTTGGTGGGTGCCCCTCGCAACAAAGCGGAATCGTAGAAAATAGTTTATTAACAGCCATTTCCATTTCAAATGGTTACTACATGCTGCAGCTGCCTCCAGTCCGCAGACACGGGAGGAAAGCACAGAGAAAGCACGTCAATTAATAGTCATGCTCGAACATGGAATAGGAGAGAAGCGAACCAGTCCGCTGAGGTAACCAATCTAGGCCAATGTCAAGGTTTCCCACTTCTTTTCCGTCATTGACTTTCTAATGCTGCTTAGCTCACTCGCTCGCGCAACACATCGTGCACTGTCTGACTCTGGCTGGCACTGGTTCCTGGACTGGTTCGATGACGGCGATCGCCGATTGCGCTGCTTACTTAACCGGCTCTATGCAGCATTCTTTTCCACTATCCACTCTCCATTAAGGCGCACTCTCTTTCTCTCGGTACCCGAGCTAACCCCACCCGTGAGGGTACGCGGGGGAACAAACACAGACTTAGAAAACTGGAAGCTTTCGCCGCGTCGCACAATGCTACCGGTGGAGCTCACCACAGTGTTTCAATGTTCAAGGGGGATTCTCGGGTGGTGTTTGAGTGAGTGCGGCACTCGCAATAATAGTTTTGAGCCGTCCTTCATTTCATTGCTTTCGCCGGCGCGATTGAGTGAATAGATTGATTCTCTAGTTGAAGCAGCAGCAGCATCAACTCCGGCCCCTGGCTGGGCTGAGCGGGAAATAGTGGGAGGAAAATTACTAGCAGCATGAGTCACCCAACCGGTTCGGGGAGTTGCGTCTTTCTGACTTTCTTTCTTTGTGCGTGGCTTATGCAATTGTGCAATTATACAATTGATCGCGATAGTTTCCTCTTTCTTCTTCTTATTTGGATTTTCGTCGTCTAATGGTTCCGGCAGCTTTGTCTATCCACCTTGGCCTTACTTTTTATTCATGTTTTTTTGTATTGGAAAAGCCGGTTCCGTATGAATGTGAGTTTTGTGCAAGGTGTCAAAGTAAGATGGGTTTGAAATTTGAGAAGAGTTGCGGTGTATGAATCATTGCATTCAGGCTAGATCTGATAAGTTTGGTGTTTGCTATCACGGGAATAGTCATTGTGAATCTGATATATGGTTACGCATTTCTGTCATACATGAGGGGATGCGTTTTAGTCTTGGGGATATGACAAATAAACCCGGATGAACTCGTGCGATTTCTATTTCTATACTTGGAAGGACGGTTCATAGATTTGAATTGGCAGAAACGCTCCCCCACTGTCAATTTTCCTTGATAACATTGAGCAAGATCAATGAATCAATTGGAGCGTTTCCAAGAATTTATGAAAGTAGAACTTGCTAAACTGGTCCCGCTTTATTTCCAGCCAGTGTGTTTCCATTTCCCTGTCATTTTTGGCTACTCGGAATTCGGAAAAATTCCCGGGAATCAGGAAATATGTTCAACCCTTTACCGGAAAGGTGATAAGTTGAAATTTTTACAGTTATTCATCAGAATGTTCATTTTGTAGCTTATCCCAAGTGATCCATAAAGCAAGGCTTGGGATAAGCTTCAAATTACCCCGAAGAAACTTCGCGTTTCTCCTAGAATTTTTATCCGACTACTCTCGGAAGGTTGTTTTAAATTAAATGATTTTTCCAAATTCCAGAAGTCTCTTCTCTGTGGTAATTTTCCTATCTTCGTCTGGAAGTGGTAATTTTCCTATTTTCATCTGAAATTTCTTCCGAATTGTTTTGGCAGTTTCGTCCAACATCCCCTGAAAGAATTTATGACTCTTTCCAGAAAACATAAAGTACATAAACGTTCAGTATAACAAAGCTGATTCCGATGAAATTGAAACAGAAACCCGGGAAATTCCCCGAGATGTTTCCGGGAAGGAAACACTAATGCTCAGCATTCATGACATTCAATTCACTCCCTTGTCCATGTTTAATTCATACTTCCTGTATTAATGTTCGATTTTCTGCCATTTGCCACCGGAAATGTGATTTTGTTAACTTGCAATAGAACAATCTTGTTTTGGCTGCGATGCAGGAAATTGGGATCTTTGACCGGAAGATTTGTACCTATATCATTAGGCAAATGATTTATCATGAATTCTATTATAGAAATCAGTAACTCACAAAGAAAATTAGTTTCGAGATTTTCAATGAAGTAAGGTCTTATTAAGTAAATCCAGTAAATTGTCTACTCGGCAAGTCTGAGCCATGTTTTTCAAAATTTTGCTGGTTATCTTCTATAAATATAAAAAAAATAATGTCTGTCTGTCTGTCTGTCTGTCTGACCCTTATAGTCTCGAAAACTACTGAACCAATCGGTGTGAAAATTTGTATGCAGTAGCTTTTCGAGCAGAAAGTGCTGGTTCGAGATCCTCCCCCCTCTTTAAGGGTATGGGACTCCCATATAAATGAAACAGAAATTTCTGCATAACTCGAGAACTAATCAAGCAAATGGAACCAAATTTGGCATGTAGAGGTCATAGGGGGTAGCCCCTTAGATAATAGAGGGGGGAAGGGCTACGTACAATATAGCATGCTTTTTTAATTGGCACATAATCTCAAGCAGATATTTAATCCCGAGCAAGGTCGGGCACACTCAGCTAGTATTTTATAATAATAACCCAGCTCGATGGTAGATGAGGAGATGATTGTATATAGAAAGTAGAAAGCGAGCAAAGGTAAATATTGAGGAAGTTACGAATTGGATCGAGCATTCTTTTTACCAAACTCATCCGTTGACGGTGATCAGGGCTGGAATGCACCTCAGAGCGTTAGCAAAGCAACTTTGTGCATGCATCGCACAACACTCGACAAAGAGTGTGTGGTTCTCCTATTTGCTTCGCACACTCTTTTCCAACTAATCTGTGAGAAAGCGATTCACACATTGAGCGGTACACTCCGTGCGGCACAGGGAGCGAATCTTTGCAGACTTTGCTTACCATGACTGCATGCATAGGAGATGAAGAAGGGCATAACAAAGAAGAATTGTGTCTTTTTGCTATGTTTCCCATTTGCAACCCTACACTGAGTGGCGCTCTTTGCGTCGGAGCCGTCGGAGCGATGGCTACACATTGAGCTTTTGTTATCTCTAGGTGTGTGTCTGTCTTTTCTTCTCCGCTGCTTTACATTTGCGCAAGGTGAAAAACAATCCAACTTTGTGTTTGCTTGATTCTCACTTTGTATGTTTCAGAAAATCAGTACATTGCGCGCATTGAGTGATCAGATGACAGCCCTGGCGGTGATAATATAAATAATTGACAAAATCAGAAAAGTTTTTTTTTATAATGAATCGGCATTTTTCTCCTATTCAATCAATCTTGATAGCGTACGGAAATACATTCTGGGGTCAGTTCAAATTTAACTGTGCTTGTCTAATTCTAAACATGAAAACATGCATTTCTAACAAGTTTGGAAAGTAGACTCAAACTGATCCAATAGTTTTTCAAGAGAGATCTGCTCAGAAAGAATACATTAGAATCATCTTTGAAGTCATGCCTACCCACAGCTTATCGAAAGCGTCTGCTTTGAATTTGTTTATTCATTTGACTCAAATTTTCAATATAAAACTTAACGGAGCCGAGTGGCCATATAAAAACCTGCTTAAGTAATTCTAGTAGTATACTAGGTGATGTACATTTTGAGCTCTTGTGAGAGCTTTTCTTCGGAGGCGAACGTTCTGAACTGCTGTTTCCGCACGTATTCTGCCAGATAATTCTGATCCGCTCTTTTCGTTTCCGATTACTTGTCGTTGATTTCCTCCTCTAGTACCTCAAAGACTTCTTCCTTCATAATTTCCGATTTATTGGCACTACCAGACATGGAAAATCATTGGCATTCATTTCGTGCATTCATTTACATTCATTTGCCGCTAACTTTTTTCTTCACAGCATTCCGCAAAATGATGTATAGAGCTTTTGTAGGTTTTGTTATTAACTACAACTTTTGTTGACAAGTCAAATCCGTATCACTTATGCATGACGAACCAGAGCGAACAGAAGCCACTACTGTTTTTCAGAAAATGTATTTTACATTCACTAAAAAACAGTAACAAGTTCTGCCCGCTCTAGTTCGTGATGCATAAGAGATACAGATTTGAGTTATGAGCAAATTAGATGTAGCTAATAGCAAACCCTAAAGAGTTAGAGGCAAATGAATGTAAATGAATGTATGAAATTAATGCAAATGATTTTCCATGCCTGGGCACTACTGTTTCGTATGGTTGTGTGTTTTCCGAATTGGGCAAAAATCTCTACGAAACTCCCTCTTTTGAAACAAAAAGCACATGTTTTTGAGTCCATCATAGAACACTTTACATTTCCGATTTAAGAAATCCAACGTAGGTGGAATCTCCTCTTCGATATCGATGTACACACCTGTATAAATGTGATCGAGACCCGATTCCGCGGGGAAGATTTCAGGGATCGTTCGTTCCACCTTTCCATATTTCCCAAGGGCCAATGACAGATCATTGTCGATAATTACTGGTAGGAGTTCAAAAACCCGTAAATTTGCTACGCCACTGACTTTACGTTAGAATAGCGCCCTTTCGAAACTTCCCATCCATGGTCTCCAAAGAATTGAACTTAATATAGAAACATCAGTGGTCTGATTTATTGTAGGTCGTTTCCAATTAATAATTTTGGCAAGCTTCTACATTCATATTCCATCAGATGTCACTGCTGTTGATTGTGGTGACATCTATCGTTAAACTACTCATAATCTGTTTTCCGTTAATTGTTCACAGAGGACAGTGCAGTGCAAATTATGTCTGGTACCTCTATATATGCATTTAGATTAATATTCGAAGTCCCTCCTTTTTTACACATTCTGCACACAAAATAGCTCACCCCTCAAAGAATTTCCCAACGATTTTTATCTTTGAGGTTTGGCAAAAATTATCTTTTGTGCAGAATATGTAACAAAGGAGGTACTTCAAATGTTAATCTAAATGCATATATAGAGGTACGAGACATGTTTTGCAGTGACAGGTACTCTATTTTGTAATCTGTGAAAGGGAAATCACAAATCGAGTGTCATCAAAATACATGGCATGTTGAGAGATGGAGCTCCTGAAAGAGAATTTTCTCTTTTAAATTTGAATTTTTGGCTCTCTGGGGACTAGTTGTAAAACAGGTAAAACTGTATAGGGAAAAATCATTTTTATTTAATTTTAGCTTGTTTAACAATAACTTCCGAGAAGAATAGTGAACTAATTTATTTAGGTTGTCGTTCACTTTTTAAGACCTCAATATGCACCGAAAGCGAATTATTCCCACTTCTCTCAAATTCTATAGGGAGATTTTTATCACTTCCTACCAGCGGAACAGCGCCATCTCTGTGCATAATAGCCAGACGATATGATTAATTTCAACACATCACAGTCCAGCTGCTTAACGCTCACCCTTCGTATAAATTTCCATTCCATAGCCCGCCACTGCTACTAGGAGAAATCATGGTTATTCGTCTCGATTCAGACTCTAGAGCTTCATCTGTCCCATAGTCTCCAGACTCGTTCCCAAAATAACTGTTTCCACTTTTGAAAATTTCAAAATCCTCCAAAGTCTTTCGAACTTGCGCTCAGAGTTTCCTGCGTCTCAAGTTTCACTGAAATTGCACTCAAATGTAGAATAATTTAAGTAGAGTTGAATAGGTTATGTTCTATATACATCAACCCGAGAAGCGAAAGTGTTGTAAAATAATCCAAGAAAAGTTAGGAAAGCTTTAAGATTTTTTTCTAAGGGGCTTTCCATAGACTACGCAGTTTTGGAGAGACCAGTTGTAGACAAATGTCCATAATTTTTTGGAAATTTATTTGTACCGTTAACACTTCTAGATAGAGTAGGAATTAGGGCGTAGCAGCTTTTGTAAACAATGACTTCTCTCGATGATTTCTAGGAATTCAAGGCATGTTTATGCAAACCAATATAACCATCGGATAGGGAAAGTTTTTCCCTATCCAATGGTGATGTTGATTTGCGAGGGCAAGCCTTGAATTTCAAGAAATCATCGAGAAAAGTAATTGTTTACAAAAGCTGTTACGCCCTAATTCCAACTCTATCTAGACTTGTGAAACTCCCTCCTCCATAAAGTGTCTACGTAGTCTATGAACCGCCTCTAAGCGCATCTAGGAACATAATCGGTTATGTCGTATATAGTGTTCTACCTGGGACCAGGACGCTGTTCCGGGATTGTTTTTTTTTCTCCAAAAATCACGATTTCCGATCCTCAGGAATCTAATTCGTTTTCCTGAAAAAGATTATTTTTTATGTACCTGTACTTGTTAAATGCTTATTTCATATCAAACTTAGACCACACCACGCAGCGTGAAAAGAATTTCCGGGAAATTGGTTTTATGTCGGGAAAAATTTACGATAAAATTTGGAGGAAACCCCGCGGTAAGTTGGATGAAAGTTCCGGGACAAGTCTTCCGAGAAACTTCTGGTGGAAGTCAGAAGCTAATTTCAGAGAAACGGAGACGCTCTTCTGGAGAAAGCCTGGAGAAACATCCATCGAAAAGAGAAAACATCGAAATATTCAATAAATTTTCCAGTAAATGACAACAGACACTGCCAGAGGAAGTCAGAAGGACTGCTGAGTGACTGCTGGTAGAATGCTCCAGAAGAAGTCGGAAGAATCTTCCGAAAACAGCTAGAAGAAACTTCGAAAGCAGTCGAGGAAAAAGTTCAGGAAACACCAGATTGATCTCTAGTAGAAGTCGGAAAACCCTTAGGAGGAAGTCAGGAGGCAGATTTTCAACGGAAATCGTAAGAAGCTTCGTGTAGTAATTGCCGATAATTCCTTGAAAAGCTGATCTAAACTTTCTGGGGCAATTTAAAAGAAACTTTTGGAGTTAGTTAGACGAATATTGCGCAAGGAAAATAAAAAAAGGAGAAGCAGGATTGATTTCTTGGAGATGTCGGATGAATACGCAGGAAATTGAAGTAATCTGCCTGGTGAAGTCAGGTGAAACCTCCGGTAGAAGTCAGCAAAACTTTCTGGAGGCACCCAGAAAGACTTCATAAAAACTTCTGACGGAAATGGGAGATAACTTGTAGTGGATGCTGGAAAAAACTTCCTGAAGTAGTTCGGAATAAAACTTCTGAAAAATTTCGGAAGAACTTTCCGGCGGATGACAGCAGACTTTCCAATGGCAGTCAGAAGAAACTTTTAAGCAGTTGTACGCCGAATAACGAATCGATATAACGTGAACTTCTCCGATTTGCATAATTGTTTGTTATGGGCAATCATTCACATTTCCAGAGCTTAAATTTGGCAATTTTGAACCTCGAAAAACACTTCAAAATGGCGTATTTCATATTGTTTCAAGAAATCATAACTTGAGAATGTCATTACCAATCAAAATGTCGTCTGGGACAAAGCTTTAGGAAAAAAATAAATTGTTTTTTAAGAAAAGTATACACATTTCAATAATTCTGAGTAAAAGGACAAAAAAAGTGTTCAAATCATAAATAACAAACAGTGATCATCTTGAATATTTTTCATTAAAAATCTTATGGAGAATGCTATTCTCTGTGATTTTTTTCAAGTCGGACACTTAGAACTTAATAAAAATCGTAGAACAACAACTGTTAGATAAAATTTAGAACTTTTGGCTTAAACGATTTTTTTTTAAATTTTTCACAGTAGACCATTTTTCTGATTTACAAAATTGTTTTCTGTGTATAAATAAAAAAAAGTATAAACCAACAGTTTTGTTCTATGACTTTTGTAAATTTTTAAGTGTCCAACTTGGAAGTTTGACAGAAGATAGATAGCATTTTTCGTAAGCTTTTCAATGAAAAATATTCAAAAAATATTGACGAACATATTTTTTTAAATTTAAGTTTTTAACACATTTTAGAATGTTATTTATAAATATTATATTGTCGATTAACTTTGCGTCGTTTTTAAGTGACGTTTCCGAGTTAAGATTTTTGAAAAATATCGATAACGCCATTTTGAAATTTATTGCTTTTTTCTAAATGGTCGAATTTTTGCACAAATTTGAATGACCATACCATAACAAACAAGTTTGCAAAGTTTCGTGCAAATCGGAGAAGGTTGAGCCTGAAATACTTTTTTTTGCTATTTGGCCTCGAACTGCTCCTAGGCAAAGTCGGAAGAATCTTCGGAAAGGAAGTCGACAGAAAGCTGGAGAACACTTGATGGATTTCTTGAAGATGTTGGACGAATCTGAAGAAACCTTCAGGAAAATTTGGATGAAACATCCTGGGAGAAGTTGAACTAATCTTCTAGCGGAAGCTGACAGATGCGTCCAGTCCTAGTAACAATTTATGTATTATTACAGTCTTGCAAAGCACGGTTTAGACTAGAAGAATGTATTAAAACCATGATAAAACCTGAAATTTTACTTGAGAGGGAAAGCCGGAAGACACATCCGGGAGAAGACGGAAGAATCTCCCGGGCGAATTCAGAACAAACTTCCGTGGGAAGTTGGATTTTCCGGTAGAAGGACTTATCGCAAAAACTTCCGCAAAAATAGGAGCAAGCTTTGGCTATTCAGGGGCACTTCTACAAGAACATCCGGTAGAAGCCGGATGAATCTATTATGGGGATTGAGAAGAAACTTCCACGAAAAACAATTCCAGGAGAAATCAGAAGTAGGAAGAAATATACAGCTTAAGCTCGGTGTTCTTGATGAAATAAGTAGGAAATTATGAAGCAACTTCGGGGAGAATTTAATCTTCCAGGAGAAATCGTTCATCAGAGTTTCAAAAATGTATATTCTTGTTCACTGAATCAAAATAATTCCCGATTCCGGGAATTTTCGGGAACAGTCATCAGCTGTTTCCTGATTCCCGTGAAGTCAAAAAAGGTCGTAGAATTGAAACACTACTTTGAACCTTTAGGCTTGCCCTCAACTTTGGAGCAACAATAGAAAAGAGCCCATCAGCATTTTTAAACAAAACGTTCTAAAGCCCTTTAATCGCAAAGTGAAGGCCAGCCACACAAACCAACAACATCATCTTGTAGGGGAAACTGTCTCCTCCTTCTTCGATGTCTGTGGAAAGGGCTTTAGAGCGTTTTTTTTACAATTGCTGATGATCCTTTTTCTATTGTTACTCCAGAACTAAGTGTAGTTTGAGGTTTTTGACGCTTTCTTATGCGATCGGTTGACCTACTCTCAACTAAGCGTTCCTTTTGCATCTCCCCAGTTATTAATTAATAGCTTTCTATGTCAACCTTTGCTTGAATTTGTTTATTTTGTGGGAATTACAACGATACTCAATGCCCAGGAAGGTGGAGATAACTTACAACCCAAAAGATTCGTTAGACCGAACCCACTAGCAACGCTAAAAATTTCAAAGCTTCCATTCCGTAGCAACTCCATCGTGATCATTTCATAATGCAATGTTCTAATCCCAAGGTCGAGCCGACTGACTGACTGACTGGCTGCATAACCAGCATAACAGCGCAACATATGTGCTGCAAACTGGCTTTTCTTTCCACAATCGACTCCCCCTTTGCCTGTCTCGGTCACGATCAACAACAGTCCCAGCCCAAACCACCGCCTCTCCAATTACCTACACCCATCCCACATCGCTTTTTCACTGAAAGTGAAAGAGAAAGAGAGTGCAGCACAGAAACTCCACTGCCCGAAGTTGTTAGAAGTCGAGCCTCCGACAAGCATTGAAATGCTGCTGCAGCACAGACCTGATGGGAAAACTGCAACATTGAACCATGGCAATAGAAGATATGGGCATAGGAGAAATGGAAAAACCGGTCTCCACCACGGGTACCGGCACTGCAGCACGCGTTACTTCATAATCTATTTACTCTTAATGCAAAGCAATTTTCAATCCTCAATGGGAGCAAGTTCGCGACGACCCAATGTCACTGCACTAGCGAAAAACTGACTGGCGAAAAACAAGAGTGTGAAAGGCAACAGCAACTTTTCCCCGGGAGGGGCCAGATAGAAGATGATTGCATTTTTCCTGTTTCTTTCAACCTCTCTCCCTCTTTGCATCTTTTCAATGCTCTACGTTGGTATATTCTATTCGGGACAAGACAAGGCGGTGGCAAGAGAAAAGGTTAGCTGTTCCATTCAGAGACCTTTGAGGGTTTGGGATCGACTGACCGACGAGTTCAATGCATGCTGTGTAAGGGGGTGGGGATATTTTTTCAATTAAATTATGTATTTTAAATTCGATTGGAAGTTGTTTTGCTTTTTGGAGCAAATAGCAATTATTTTAACTACAATGATTCAATCGGCTTTGCACTTGGCAGCGATATTTTTTCAAATTCTTTCAGTTTCTCACCTGCTTCGTAATGCTGCTGCCCTAGTCTACGGCAACGAGAGAGGTGCAATTCGAATTCGCTTAGCCATCTTTTAACAAACGAGGACTAACCAATGTCCAGTTTGAAAGAAAACTATTTCGTAATCTATTCACAGTGCTGATACCGATTGTGACAATCGCACTTGAAAGAACCATTAATGTAGCAAAATTCGACTGTATCTGTTTGAAAATTGGATGACCAAAAACAATTACGATTTTGATTGATTTCGTAGAGATTTTTCCAAGTGTCAGAATACGAATTCCATGAAACTTCGCATAATGCTTCGCTAGGAGTATTTAGCGGAATTTAGCGCTAAATTTTTCAAAATGGCATTTTCGATGTTTTTTATATAAATCATAGCACGAAAATGTACTCATACGATGAGCCTCGAGATACTCGCGGGCGTACTTTCCCTAACAGATCGTTTCGCTGAACTATCTTTCCGGTTTCTCATACGTTGTGAAGTAATGAGTCCATTGGTAATATAAAACTTAGAGAAGCTGCTCGACCGAAATCCTCAAACAATATTCATGAGTTTGTACTATGAGTTTATGACGTTGGATGATGGTCCTTCTTCAATTATCTCCAATCGTGGTTGCTTTCAAGCCTTCTATAGTTCGTCTGTAAATTTTGATCGGACCATGATGCAAGAAATCCATGGAATATCATATCACCATCGCTGTTCCCTCAATTTTTGCAATCCACGATGTAAGTAAAGGTAAAAGTGTTTTCACAGATGGGTCAACCATAATGCTGGATTTGGTGTATTTAATAAATTTCATAGCGCCTCCTATAAACTGCAGAAACCATGCTCCGTATACGTTGCGGAACTCGCAGCTATATTTTACGCAGTAGAGCGAACTGCCTCACTACCTTCTGACCATTATTTCATTTTTACGACTAGTCTTAGCTCAGTGGAGGCACTCCTCGTATTTCCTGCCTGAAATACGTTCTAAACAAAGTGCTTTATCTAAATTCTCCTTTACTATCACCTTAGCTTGGGTTCCATCCCTTTGCTCAATTCCGGGTAATGAGAAAGTGGACTTGTTGGCTAAAGTGGGCGCTTTGAAGGCGATATTTTTGAGCGACAAATCGCCTTCAACGAATTTTTCTCCATTGCTTGTCAGTAAGTCCTCATCAGTTGGCAACAAAAATGGAATGATGGTGATTTGGGAAGATGGTTACATTCTATTCTCTCACATGTGTCTAACAAAGCGTGGTCCAAAGGGTTGAACATGGGCCGCGACTTTATACGGCTTCGTTCGACTCAGATTTCTTTCGAATTGGGATCTCAAGCAGCGATTTATGTGCGTGTGGCAGTGGTTATCACGATATCGAGCATGTTATTTGGTCATTTACCTTACACCGTGTTGCCAGATCTGAGTTATCTACATCCCTCAGGGCTCAAGGAAAACAACCCGCGATACCCATTAAGGATGCCTTAGCGAGCCTTGATCTCGAATACATGAATTGAATTTATGTGTTTCTGAAAAGGATCTAGGGAAAATGACGGCTTCGGCAACCCAAATTGAAACGCTAATTTCACTGGATTTTTTTACGAAAACACTTCCCTGAATGCATTAAAACGATTCTTTAGGCTTTCAGCTTCAATTTAATTATATTTTTACCACTGAGAAAAAGCAATCTAGTAGGGTTTTTCTTGAAATGAAACACACGCACTACCAAATGCTACTGATTTCGAGTTGCCGATGAAAGCACAGCTGTTTAACACGCAGCTCAAATAGAAAGGTTGCCGAATAATAAGATGTTGCCCACAATAGTCGCTCTTACTAGAGAAGTTTGGAGCTTTGTTAAAGCGTTTCAGAACAGTTTTTGACAATTATTTCGACTGAAATTGTTAGAGCAGCTGACAGCAAAAGATTGTTAACTACCCAATACTGCATATGTATGCGTTCCTGATACAAAAGGTTGCCGAGAATACGTAAATTCTCCTATTTGAGGATTTAGTATCGGGTTCTTGTGGTCCTCCAAGTTTAACCGTCAGCCCTTTGTTGTTCCTCCAGAGTCCGTCTTTTGTGTATCGGTACATTTTTCTTCCGTCCGCTTGGTTCGAGATCCTAAGCTCTTACTCAAACACCATCATAGTGCACGTTGAACCATATATTCTTAGTTCATAGCCACAGCAAGTTAAACAAAAGCTGAATTTCGACTCCGTAAAGTTCTCTCTGTAGAACTACTGTGATGGTTTCGGCAATACCGATTGTTATTCTTACAAAGACATCTTGATTTTGTGTGTGCATTAATTGGATGGGGAATATATTCTATGAAGGAAATAAAAACATGTGTTTCTTATGCAATATGAATTGCTGCGAAAATCGAATGGACCGGAAGCAGCCAGAAAATCTAAAACACGAAGGAATTATGGACTGGAGAATAGAACAGTAGCAGTATGTACACTCAAGCTTTGTAATGGATTTTTTTGAGAATTTTGATGCTTTTGAACGTCTTGATAGTTTTATTGAAACACAAATAAAATCCCGAATCCCGGGTTTTTTCTAAGCCAGTCAAACTTGCTAAATATCGCAAATCAGCATGGACCTATGCATGTCCATCAAAATTATAGCTAGTCCAGATCTAATCTAGGATGCCTGAATTTAGAAATGTGTGCGCAAATGTTTAACCACACCTATTGCCAGTTTTCTCCCGAATTTTTCCTGGAATTTCGACAATTTTTCCGCTTGTGCGATACATATTTAAATTAAGCATAAAACCTGAAGGCAATTGTGCTGAAGGGATCACTAAGTTCAAAGAGTCATATGACAGCAGCATTTTTTCCCTGATCTCGGATTTGTGTCTGCGTCCGATATCTTAACCTTATTACTATTTTTTGTTACTACCTTAACATTCGGTCAGAGCTTTATACAGTATTTCTTTGGGATATTTTCAAAGATACCTTTTACAATGATTATCAATCACAGACTTTTTTTTCAGAATTCCTCTGGAATAAATTCTTTTGAACTTTTTTGTTAAAACAGTACAGAAAATCTTTACCGATTCTCATTCTAAGTTTCTCTTCGAATTTATGATGATTCTTCTTATAATTTGTTTCAGATATTGAAGTACAGAAGTACAGAAGATCATCTGTTTACTCGGCAGCAACCACGTTTTGCGTCCATTGCTGCAATGGAAGCGCTCTGACCCCCATTGGTGATACTGTCATACAATTAAATCACTGAAAGCGGATCCCGTTTTCATGGAGGAGGCTTATTGGATAACGGAAGATAAAGTGTTTATTGTGTTGTACCTTTTGACTATAGTTTTACGACGATTTTTACAGTGAACAAGAATCCTCAGCTCAGTAAAGTTAATTCGATTTAGCTTTATCAAATAAATTATCAAACAAAAAAAAAAGATACTGAAGTAATTGCATGTTCGTAATCTACATTTAAAAATGATCATAAATCCAAAATTTCATTAATTTTGGAGCACTAGAACTATTTTAAGCAATCACGATTATATTAGAGAAAATCATCATGTAAGCGCCACTAGACTGTCAATTTGTTATTTATGTATCAAAAAGCGATGATAGTTTGATTTTCAACCCTGCATTGGGTCTATATAATGGTGACCAGCAAATCTCGATCAGGAATTTTCCTGCTACCCCGGAATTTTGGAAATTTTCCCGGTTTAGTGATATACATTTAAGTTAACCATAAATCTGAATGCGATAACAGATCACTAAATTGGATGGGTCTTAAGACAGCAGCATGTTTTCTGGATCATTCATCTGGTTCGAAGTTTTTACAATTTGTCTATGAAAATTCTTTCGAAACTTGTACTCTGATTGTACTCCAGCTTAAGAATAATTTTCCATCACAGAGTTCTTTTCAGAAATCTTTTATACTAAATTTAGAATTCTCTCTGGGAGTTCCTTGGAAATTCCTCTAATGAGCACTTCAAACCTTTTTTTGAAATTCGTCCTTGGATACTCTTCGAATTTTTAACTCTTACCAAGGATTCACTGGAGCCATTTTTTAAATTCCGTTGAATTCTCGGAATTCTTCGTGAATTTCCATGAAATTCACCTCACAATTCTCAACCAACAATTGAAAAGGGGCCAATCAGCTTATGTGAGCAAAACTTGTTATCCCATTTCCCTAAATTCTTTTGAATAACCTTCCAATTTTCCAATTATCTTGGAGTTGTCCTCTAACTTCTTATGTAAACAGCTTGGAATTATCCTCGGAATTTCTTTAAAAATCTTCGCCTAATTCGTTTGGCCTCGCAATACGAATCCCTTGGAATTTTTCACGAATCCTAGAATCCTCTTCTCAATCGTCATGGAATTTTCCAGAGAGCTACTTTTTTTTTGCTTGATTTGTTTTTTGTCGATCTTGTTTTCCGTACTGAGCACCAATGTTACCGACGCCAGGAAGGTAGCTCCCACACCTGGACCCTACCTATCGACCCATCAACTCATGGACCGGTGACCAATGGCTTTTCTTCCCTTCCGAAGGAAGTCGTGATCAGAGATTTTATGCCTCAGAAAATCCCGACGGCGCCGACTGGTATTGAACCCAGGCCTGCTGGGGTGAGAGGCAATCACGCTTACCACTACACCACCGGCGCCGTTCTAAAATTATCTTAATAGTTCTTCGAAGTGACCTGAAAATCTTGTGAAATGTTTTTTTTTAATGAGAGGATAAAGTTTATTTTTTTCCGATTGGTCATCGGATTTCACAGGTTTTTCCTGTTTTTACCCGGTGACTGCACATTCCCGGATTTTTCAAGGTTTTCCCGATTTTCCGGTTCACTGGTCACCCTGGTCTATGTTGAGGCTGTTGATATTGAACAAAAAGACAACATTGTGCTCAGAAAGTTGAAGTCTTTCAGGTGTTGTATTAAACTCGACTATTTTTTTTAAAGATTAAAGAACCCATTAAACCACATTTTCTATTCAAAATTTTGCCTTTTTTTCTACTAAGAATTCCCATGCAAATGTCTTGTGATTCTGCTCAGGATTATCTTTGCTTTGGTATCTAAATTCATCTAAAAATCACTAGAAAATCGAAGTAGAATTCTCTAGAAATTATTCATGAAATGCTTGATGAGATTCATTTGAAATTATCTGGAATGCTCTTAACAATCGTCAAGGAATTTTCCTCAGAACTCTTCTTAAAATTCACCAGGAACCGTTGTGCTTTTCTAGATGGACCTTATTGTAGTTTATTGTAGAGGTTTTGAAAGTGATCCAAATCCAAATTCAATTGCGCTTTTCATGTAACATTTGACTTCGCTTCTTGTAAATCAAATTCAATTGCGTTTTCCCAAGTAAAATTTGATTTCGCTTCTCGTAACCCAAATTCGATTGCGCTTTCCCTCCTTTGACTTCGCTTCATGAAATCCAAATTCGATTGCGCTCTCGTTGTAACATTTGACTTCGTTTCTCGTAATCCAAATTTGACTTTGCTTCTCGTAATCCAAATTTGATTGTGCTTTCCCATGTAAAATTTGACTACGCTTCTCGTACTCTAAATTCAGCTTTCGCTTTTCTAAGTAAAATTTGACTTCCGTATTCGATTGCACTTTTTCGATTTAAATTTGACTTCGCTTCTAGTAATCCAAATTCGATTCCGCTTTTACATGTAAAATTTGTCTTCACTTCTCGTAATCCAAATTCTATTGCGCTTTTCTAAGTAAACTTTTAATTCACTTCTCGTAATCCAAAGCGCTTTTCCAAGTAAAATTTGTCTTCGCATCTTGTAATCCAAATAAGATTGCACTTTTCCAAGTAAAATTTTACTTCACTTCTCGTAGTCCAAGTTCGGTTGCACTTTTCCAAGTAAAATTTGGCTTCGCTTCTTGTAATTCGAATTCAATTGCACTTTTCCAAGTTAAATTTGACTGCGCTTCTCGTAATCCAAATTAGATTGTATTTTTCCAAGTTAAACTTGACTTCGCTTCTCGTAATCCAAATTCTATTGCACTTTTCGAAGTAAAATTTGACTTCGCTTCTCGTTATCTAAATTCTATAGCGCTTTTCTAAGTAAAGTTGAGATCGCATATCGTAATCCAAATTCGATTGCGCATTCCCTTGTAAATTGACTTCGCTTCTCGTAATCCAAATTCGATTGCGCTTTTCCATTAAAATTTGACTTCATTTCTCGTAGTCCAAGTTAGATTGCACTTTTCCAAGTAAAATTTGGCTTCGCTTTTTGTAATTCGAATTCGATTGCGCTTTTCCAAGTAAAATTTCACTCCGCTAATCTTAATCCACATTCGATTGCGCATTTCCAAGTAAAATTTGGCTTCGCTTCTCGTAATCCAAATTCGATTCCACTTTTACATGTTAAATCTTTCTTCACTTCTCGTTATCCAAATTCTATTGTGCTTTTCTAAGTACAATTTGAATTCACTTCTCGTAATCCAAAGCGCTTTTCCAAGTTAAATTTTCCTTCGGTTCTTGTAACCCAAATTCGATTGCACTTTTCCAAGTAAAATTTGACTTCACTTCTCGTAGTCCAAATTCGATTGCACTTTTCCATGTTAAATTTAACTTCGCTTCTCGTAATCCAAATTAAATTTAACTTCGCTTCTCGTAATCCAAATTAGATTGTACTTTTCGAAGTAAAATTTGACTTCGCTTCTCGTAATCTAAATTTTACTGCGCTTTTCGATATACATTTTGAGATCGCATCTCGTAATCCAAATTCGATTGCGCTTTCTCTTGTAAATTGACTTTATTTCTCGTAATCCAAATTTCATTGTGCTTTCGCATGTAAAATTTGACAACGCTTCTCGTAATCTAAATTCAGTTCCGCTTTTCTAAGTAAAATTTGACTTCCCTTCTCGTAAACCAAATTCGATTGCACTTTTCCAAGTTAAATTTGACTTCTCTTCTAGTAATCCAAATTCGATTAAACTTTTCCGAGTTAAATTTGTCTTCACGCCTCGTAATCCAAATTCGATTGCGCTTATCTAAGTAAAATTTGAATTCACTTCTCGTAATCCAAATTCGATTGCACTTTTCCATTAAAATTTGACTTCGCTACTCGTAATCTAAATTTGATTGCGCTTTTCCAAGCAAAATTTGACTTCACTTCTCGTAGTTCAAGTTCGATTGCACTTTTCCAAGTAAAATTTGGCTTCGCTTCTTGTTATTCAAATTCGATTGCGCATTTCTAAGTTAAATTTTACTTCCCTTCTGGTAATCCAAATTCAATTGCACTTTTCGAAGAAGAATTTGACTTCATTTCTCGAAATCTAACTTCAATTGCGCTTTTCCAAGTAAAATTTGACTTCCCTTCTCGTAATCCAAATTCGATTGTACGTTACCTAGTAAAATTTGGCTTCGCTTCTTGTAATTCGAATTCGATTTCGCTTTCTCAAGTAAAAATTCACGCCACTAATCGTTATCCAAATTCGATTGCAATTTTTCTTGTGAAAATATTAAAAACTGTTTATTTTTTCTTATAAGGGCTGAGTAGTCGTCGACTCACAGCCACAACACTACACAAACACCTTGAAACCGACTTGGAGCTCAAGATAAAACAAAACTGGTATCATCCCTAGAACTTATTCTGGAATCTCTGCAAAATTCCTTTGGAATTTTCTTCCAAATTCTCACATAATTCTTCAAAGAGAATTTGTCCTGAAAATCTAATCCAATCTAAGGGTATCACAATAGATCAAAGTGATGAATATACCCAACACCCCAACAAACATTGAAATCTGAATAAGAGCTTAATCAGGCAAAAATATGCTTCTTCAACTGAACAATAGCTTGTTCAGCTTTTAATCAGCTCAGCTCGTTTTTTGGGACGGAATAAGAAATTTGACACATGTTCAAGCTTCAAACGAAGACGAAGTATATTTTTCCCCGATTTGTCATGCCGATAGGTTCCAGCTTTTCCCCGGTTTTCAGGTTCATTTGTCACCGAATCGAATCATTTTATCGCACTGAGATGCAAAGTTAAATGTATTAGAAGCTCTCAAAGAGTGTTAATGATGTTAAGATATTGTCATGAATTCAGCACGAATATGATGAATTATTCTCGAATGCAATCGTAGACTAGATATTCGCTACTATGCTCTGCACAGTATTTGTCTTAGGTCTAAGGCTTCATCCACTTTTCATCTCAGTCTAGAATAAGTTTCGTGTCTTTTGTGCTTTGTTAAACGCCTTCAGGTTGACTTAAGGTGATACTCTAAGGAAGCCTTAGCGTGAAACTTTAAAGGCACAAATGTCAGTTTCCACAAAACATACAATTTTGAAATTGCTACTCCTTGTTTGCTGTGCTACTACAAACAGAGAGTAGCCATTTCAAATTTGTATGTTTTGTGGAAACTGACATTTGTGCGTTTAAAGTTTCACGCTAAGGCTTCCTTAGAGTATCACCTTAAAAAACTATAGAAAATAGAATCCCTTAGCTTTATAAAAAGCAGCAACTATTTTTTGATAAAAATTTGCTTCTCATCCATGTCTACTTACTATGAAGATAAGCGTTATGGTTGCGTTTTATTACGTACCTGAAAATAGAAGAATAAGAGAAAAGAAAGTTGTGATTAGTCGTGTTTTTTGCATTATTAAAAGGGATGGAGAAACAAGACACAAAGAAAACGGAAACCAAATCCTTCGTGTTGGAAGAAATCCTCTACAATAGAAACTATTGGATAATTTTACAAGATTGACAGCTTGCGTAGAAAATATGAATTAATTAATATGAGTGTCAAATAGAGGAAACATTCCAAACGTTCGGTAGCCGAAACCTTAATAACTTTTACGTAGACCCTTGATATTGCAGATCAGTGATGGCATAATCATTAACAAATTGATATTTTTTCGCTCTTATACGCTCTCAATATCACGAGCAAAATATCATGCTTGATATTGATTTTACAAGCTCCTTTGATATTGCGAGACTATTCACAACGTATAAAGTTGAAGCTGAGAGTTGAAAGAGAAGGTATAATAATGCTATCTCATGTATCTCTTCACCGATGGCAGACACGATGCGACTGCTGCTAGCTGTTATGGAAGATTCGGTTGCGTTCGGGCGTAAAGCAAAAATCATGAAACTCAATATCATCATAGTTTGGTGAGTTTTGTTAGCTTGATATTCCAAGCTGCGATATCACAGCTTGCAATATCAACCACAGTTGTTTGCATGTTTATTTTTGACTACGAAAATCAAGTGTGATCTTGTTCTTTGATGAGCTTTGAAAACTCGGATGCAATCTTGATGCCAATCCAAAGTATTATGGTATAGGATATTATGTAACATAGTTTACGATTTAATCTGAGATAAAAAATATAGTCTGACAAGCTATGTGATTTAAAATGATCTATTATAGCATTGTAGGAAAGCACTACGATTTACCTTTTGCATTATTATGTGATTTAACCTATACTTTGTGCGATAAATTTCATACTTATATCCTTTTATACGATTTCGACTTGTAATTTACGATAACATCCCAAGTAACATTGTAAGTTTTAAAGAGGTTTTATAGCATTCTACAAGTCTCAATCATGGTATACAGAACCCTCATAAAACCAGAATTGTTACTTGGGGTGCAACTTCTTCTTGTCAGGGAAGAGATAGTTATTAATCAATATTTGAAGAATTTTTTTACTCAACAAACATTGAAAGCTGAATAAGAGCTTATTAGGCTACACATTTCTTGTTCTGCTAAAAAATGGCTTATTTAGCTTTCAATCAGCTCAAATTGTTTTTTGGAATGGTATACCGTTGGCACTTAGGATCGAAATGAGACTGGATCCCATGAGCTTCGTTGAGGTAGGTCTTCATGCTTATCCTATTAAGAAGACGAATGAACAACCTTTGAAGTTACTCAACCACCGTAAACATTGATTCAGATGGTTTGTAATGCTAACTTTCACACCTTAGCTTCTTATCTCGAAAACCCCCTCCAAACAAGAGCTTTTGTCTTCATAAGCATAATATTTCATCGGTTCAAATTTCATAACCAATTAGCATCCACTTACAACAATAGCGCAAAATTACCTCTGCAGTCAGTATGGATAGTTACGAACATGATGTTTACAAATTAAATCGAAACCGTTGTAGCTGTGCGACAAATCGGTTGGCAAATATGTGCAAATCTCTTGACACAAACCGAATGCAACTGCCACCGCTTCGCGCATCCATTGACTCGCAATGCTCAAGGATGACATGCAAATGTGAAGTAGGTTTGTACTATTGCATAATACAACTCCGACGCCAGCCAGCATTGCACATAAAGATCAACGTGACAAGCATGCTAATTGATGGCGTAAAGCCCCGTTTCCCCTTCCCCCATTCCAAAACCATGAATGGCAACTCGCAACCATTGATGTGCGAAGCAAGGATTAAACGCACAGAAAGAACAAAGTTGTGTCTTTGATGCAGCGTGCCATTTACCAAGGATCGAGCGAAATCTGGATCTACCAATTAATTTCGCAAAATTTTAATCGGTGAGCACATCGTTAATTTTACCAAAAAAAAAAACAGCACTGGTTTACCGATTTACTTTCCGATCATTTTATACGGTAAATTTGAGGGGTAGTTTGGGCATGACCTCCACCGAAAAAAAAAATCAAAACCCACAAACACACACAATCTAGTCGTCGAACGTGCATTGTGCGAGTTTTAAAGTGTTGAAACCAAGAGCCCCATTAACCATTTTTTTAGAGTTTCTCTACTCCAACGCTGATGCCCAAGGTTGCATCTGGTCGGGTTTCAGTTTTGGCTGATGCTAGTTTACCAGTCACCACAGCAGCACTAGCACTAATTGACGACGATGATGATGATGATGATGATGGTACCTGGTTGGTCGGTCTTGTGGTTACCGAAACTATTGTTGAGGTGGAACAGAGCAAAACCGCAGTGAGGGGATAATTTCGATAGAAAAATTTCGTAAGTTTTACTCGCCTCATATATGACATTGAATTAGTTTAAGATATTTTTTTTGTGCCGCTTGAAGAGAGCGTTGTGTGGGGAGGGTTTCTTTCTTTCGTTGTTCAATATAGTTTTTTTTTGCATTGTGAAACACACGGCGAGATGGGTGAGGTCGTGAAATTCGGCGTTAAGTGGATTTAATTACGGTGAGATTTATTTATCGCCGTTGAAGAGGTGATAAATATGCTGACTAGGCCCTAGCGGTTGCGAAGTTCAGAAGCAGTGTGGACAGTTTTAATTATGTCAACATTCAAACAAGGCAGTAATTTTTCACGGTTATTTGATAGCTTCCATATGTGTGTTTAGTAGCGAGATTTGTTTTTATTTTCCACTGGAAATTACGTCGAGTCTTTGTGCGTGATTGATTTTTTTAGAAGATGATTTTAGATGCTAACTATACAGGAAAAAATATAAAAGATTAAGTCTGCCACCAGATTTGATGATCTAGTTCTTCAAAGCCTCATGAAGATTTTATAAGAACTAGATTTGAAAGGATCTCATATATTTTCTCTATAAACGTCAGTTTCGAACAAGGTTTCAGCACAATTTTTCAACTTGTGCTTTATTTTTAAGACTCCGGGACATGAAAATATAATTGTGTGTGTATGTCATCCTCTATCCCTCACCCAGTTGGGGACGTTGGACAAATAGAACCACAAAGATCATTACTTTAAAAAGTATAACAAAGGGCATCCTCAACAATTTTAAAGAAAAGGATATACTAATGTCCACAACAAGTACAGCAAAACATCACATAGACGCCCTTATTCGCACTATCTATTCGGAGGTAGAATGAAAAGAAGAGCCACCACAGTCAACTGAAGCCTGAACCATGTACCTGCAAAATCCATAATACTCGCGCCAACAGCTAACAAACGATGTCGTATTTATTTGTTGAATATTCTTGGAGTTTTATTATTTGGATGGATCACACCAAATTTTGAGCCAGATGGCTCAAATCGTTCCAACAACAGCGTTCTTAAGCATCTGGTAATGCTTAAAAAAACTACTTTTTGGTGAATCATAGAATCAAATCAACTCTTTCAAAACACGTCAAATCACTCAAAGACTGCTTTATGGACACTTAATACCTAATTACAGCACATCATTAAACGCAAAATTTGCTGAATTTACAGAAGAATAAACATCAGGTGTTACAGTTGATAACGGCACAAAAGATTTCGTAAACAAACTTTGTAAGGTCCTTTACACACGAACCGAAGTACGCCTACGCACACCAATAACATCATCGGGTAGGGGCCTCTCTCACCTTTCCGAAAGTGGTTTTGGTTTGCGTGGGCGTACTTCGGTTCGCGTGCAAAGGACCTTATATGGTTTGTTTACAAATGCTTTTGTGCCGTTATCAAATGTTACGCCTGACATGTCAGTTTCAAGCGCAGCCTACTCTCCTCTCCAGGACTTGAAAATATAATTAATCAAAAAAGTCGAAAATGGAATTCAACTACTCAATAGAACTAATAGTTTGAGTATCCCCTCAAGGCCGAATTTCCTGATAGTCTAGTTTTTTTCCAGGCATTTTTAAATTCCCTGATAATTCCAGGTTTTCCAGGTAGTTGCCTGACTTGAGAACAGGAGTAAAGTTCCAGCGGGGACGTAATAAACCCAAGTAATATCGCAAGTTTTATACTGGTTTTAAAGCATGCTACAAGTCTAAATCATAGTCTACAGAACCCTCATAAAACCATAATTCTAGAGCAACATGTGATAAGGTTCTATGAGCCGAATGTAAATAATGACTTGAAACGTCGATTGGTCATGAATCGCAACACGTTAACGCAAGCTAACTACACCATTTTATAGAGCAAACTTACTCTACCAGATGTTGTTGTTGGTTAGCCTGAATGAGTCTTAATCCACGAGAAATTAACGTTTAAAGCCATTGTTTACATTTGGAACATAGGCCCTTTTCACATGTTGCTCTAGAATTGTTGCTTAGGACTTGAACCTGGACAAGGACGATACCCTTAGCAAGGGTACATGCATTACCATGTTCATTAAACCCAAATTATTAATTCAGGATAAGATTTCTTAACCACATCATATTCTAGGATCTCGAATTTGTTTTGGCGCTCAGATTATTTGATCTACTGGATCAACCAGGTTTGCTTGATTCCCTCAGATTAGATATAGGTCTTTGAGCATCATTGACGATTACTTTTCTTGTATATATGATATTTCAGGGTGGATCACATGATCTGAACTCCTGCACGATTTGGAGAACCCAGAGCATCTAATTTAGATCGAAATAGATCGATTATGATGCCCTTAAATCCAATGAATCTTCTTGGACATGTGTTGTTGCTAATAGCAATGCACAAGCCGTGGTTGATCTAATAGATGATTTGGTCTGAATTCCAGGACGATTTGCAGAACCAAAAACATCTTACATACATGAAAGCGAATTGAAAACGATGCGTATTGACACTTTGATGATCAGTTGTTATGGTTGATCTAGCAGATCACATGATCTGAACTCTAAGACGATTTGTACACTTTTGAACATTGTCCCGATCGTGGATGATCTAGTGGATCATTTGGACTAAGGTCAAGGACAATTTGAGGAACTTAGAACATCTTATATACAAATTAAATTGATAGTAATCAATGAACATAAACTGAGGACACCAGTCATGGTTGATCTAGTAGATCATCAGATCTGAACTCGAGAAAGATTTGGAGACCCTAGAACATCTACTGTACACAGAATCCAGTAGATTACATAATCTGTACTCTTGATCGATTTAGACGACTTTGAATATTTAATGTTCATGAGAATAACTCTCGAATGATAAGTAGTGGTTTTGTTCAGTGATGGCATAATTCTCACTCAAATGATTTTGTTTCGCTCTCAAAGCCTCCCAATATGACGCGAGGTATTGGAATAATATATCAACCATGATATTGGTTTAACAAGCTCCTTTGATATTGCGAGACTATTCAGAACATGTAAAATTGTAGCTACGAGTTGACTTACCACAAGAATGATTCCGTTGCACATCGTATTCTTAGAAAGATAAAGCATAGTTTGCTATCTCTCGTTACTCTTCACAGATGGCAGACACAAAGTTACAGCTGCCAGCAGTGATGGAAGCTTTGGTTCGTGTTCGGGCGTACATCAAAAATCATGATTTTGCCATCATGATCATGAAGCTCAAACTCACCACAGTTTGGTGAGAATTGTAGCCGATGAGTTTTGTTAGCATGATATCAGAGCAAACGGATCGCAACTGTTGTCTGGTTGTTGATTTTTGTTTACGATACTCAAATGAGATTATGAGAGAATCTCATTTGAGTATCGTAAACAAAAATCAACAACCAGACAACAGTTGCGATCCGTTTGCTCTGATATCATGCTAACAAAACTCATCGGCTACAATTCTCACCAAACTGTGGTGAGTTTGAGCTTCATGATCATGATGGCAAAATCATGATTTTTGATGTACACCCGAACACGAACCAAAGCTTCCATCACTGCTGGCAGCTGTAACTTTGTGTCTGCCATCTGTGAAGAGTAACGAGAGATAGCAAACTATGCTTTATCTTTCTAAGAATACGAGTGAGATTTTATCTTTTGATATTTTCCCAACACTGGTTTTGTAAACATGATTGTGCATGTACCACAGGAAGAGCAAGTGCCCACAGATGATGTAGCGATCTAGCCAAACATTAGCACTCCAGGGTGTTTTGTATGACCTTCTTCTTCTTCTTCTTTTTCTTCTTCTCCTTTTTGGCTTTAACCCTGTATTGATATCCTTTAATCATAGACCATAATCCATTTTGGAAACCCCACTCCATTGCTGTATCTCAAGATCTTGATTATTTAGAAGTGTGATGTCTTGAGCAAAGGTCATGGGCTTTTGGGTGATGGACTGTTAAACTCGGATTCTGTCGCCAGGTAGCGCTACTGAGCATCCCACACGCACATATTCTGAACTGCTGTATCGCAAGATCCTGATTATTTCGACGGATGACGTCTTGGGTAAAGTTGATCCGGAGGCCAAAGACTGCTGGGGGTTGACAGATCTACTTGGAATTCTGCCACTAGGCGGTGCTAGTGAGCATGCAAATATGTCTTCTTCTTCTTCTTCTTCTTCTTCTTCTTCACATTTCAAGCTTATTGCTTATCGCATATTAGCTTATTACGTGCTCTCAACTTAGTGTTCTAGATGCACTTCCACAGTTATTAATTGAGAGCTTTCGATGCCTGTACCATTTCTGCAATAGTATAATTGTGTGATAAGTACAATCATGCTCTGTGCCCACGGAAGGCGAGAAATTTTCCAACCCGAAAAATTCCTAGACCGGACCGGGAATCGAACCCAGCCACCTCCAGCATGGTCTTGCTTTGTAGCGGCGCCTTTACCGACTGAGCTAAGGGAGGTCCCAATGCAAATATGTTATACTGCCGTATCTCCAGATCCAGATTGTATAGAAGGATATTTTTTCGGCAAACTCAATGAGGAGGTCAAGGGCTGCTGTGCGCATCCCACATGCAAATATTTGGCCTGCTGTATCTCAATACCCTGATTATTTAGGCTGGGTAATGTTTTGGGTAAAGTTGATAGGGAGACCAAAGACTGCTGAGAGGTGGACAGATCAATTCAGATTTCTGCCATTAGACGGTGCTAGTGAGCATGCAAATATTTTGTACTGCTGTATCTCCGGATCTTGAACAATACGGAAATTTGCCACTATATGGCACTAGTAATGATGCAAATCTAGATAGAGCTTGAATTAGGGCGTAACAGCTTTTGTAAACAATGACTCCTCTCGATGATTTCTCCAAAGGCATGGCTCTCGCTGGCAAATCGACATCGAAGACTTCCCTTACCCAATGGATATGTTGGTTTATGTAGGTGTGTCTTGTCGGGCCTCCCTTAGCTCAGTCGGTAAAGGCGCAGCTACAAAGCAAGACCATTCTGGAGGTGGCTGGGTTCAATTTCTCAGTCCGGTCTAGGATTTTTTCGGGTTGGAAAATTTATCGACTTCCCTGGGCATAGAAGTATGATTGGACTTGTCACACAATTATACCAATGCATAAATGGTACAGGCATCGAAAGCCCTCAATTAATAACTGTGGAAGTGCATCTAGAACACTAAGTTGAGAGCACGCAATAAGCTGATATGCGATATGCAATAAGCTTGAAATTCGAAGAAGAAGAAGAAGAAGAAGAAGAAGAAGAAGAAGAAGAAGAATAAGAAGAAGAAGAAGGTGTGTCTTGAAGTCCTAGAAATCAACGAAAGAAGTCATTGTTTACAAAGGTTGTTACGCCCTCATTCCAGCTCTTTCTAGAAATATTCAGAACAGCTGCATCTCCAGATCCTGATTATATGGAAGGGTGATGTTTCAGGCAACGTTGATCAGGTGGTCAAGGGCTCATGGGAAGTAGGCTTATCAATCCTGAATTCCGCTGCTAGGCAGCGGAGGTGATCATCCTACATGCACATATTCTGTATTGCTGTATCTTAAGATCCTGATTATTCAGACCGGTAACGTCTTGGGCAAAGTTGATCACGAGATCAAGGGCTGTTAGGCGGAGGACAGATTAATGCAGGTGGCATGAAATTAATCTGTTCTTCTGTATGTCCAGATCCTGATCCTTCGGCAGAGTTGATCAAGAGGTCAAGGGCTGCTGGGTGGTTGACACCAATTAGGAATTCTGCCAGCATGCAAATATTGTATCTCCAGACCCTAATTATATAGGAGGGTGATGTCTTTGGCAAAGTAGACCAGGAGGCCAAAGAATGCTGGGAGGTGGACAGATTACTTCGGGATTCTGCCGCTAAGCAGTGCTAATGTGGATGCAAATATTTTATACTGCTGTATCTCCAGATCTGCAGATACTGATTATATAGAATGGCGATGTCCTCAGCAAAGTTGATCAGGGATCAAGAGCTGCCGGGTGATTGACTGATCTCTCACTAGGTGGTGCTTGTGAGCATGCTTGGCATACACAGTTTTGCTCACAAACTGCTCATTTGCTAATAACTTTGCACAGAGTTGACGAAACATAGCTCTGTTTGAAGCAGTCGATAGAATAGAGTTTAAGCTTCTTATTGATACATACAAAAAATGAAATTTTAATTCTAGTAATACACTGTATTTTATTTTACGTTGCAAAAATGAAGTGAAAAATGCTCGCTGCACATCTCGGACTTTAAGTGTTAAAATTCATTGGTGTTGATTCAAATGATAAGATTTACCTACTCTTAGCATGTCTACAGTGAACTATGATCCTAATCTATCAATTACTTTAAAGAACACTAAATTTCAATAACTGAGTGAAAAGTTATTCACAAATGAGCAGTTGGTGTGTAAAACTGTGCATGCCAGGCATGCTTGTGAGCATCCCACATGCTGCTGTATCTCAATATCATGATTATTTAGACGGGTGATGTTTTCGGAAAAGTTGATCACTGGTGAACAGATCATTGAATACTTCTGTACGTTAATATAATCAGACGTAGATTCTACGTTTGCGAGATGATACATTTTGAAAACATATAGTTTTCTAGTAAAGAACTTGTCTATAGACCATGCTGCAGATGATCACTAGAAGTAAAACCTTGATGGCTATGAAATAGATACAGTATGAATTTTGATCATCTAGAATCATCAAGGTCAATGCTTATCTTTTTTTTTATGCTTTGAAAGATTTGCTTTATGGTCAAAATCTAGGGATAGTGAAAGGGAAGAAAGTTTAGAATTGATGGTTCTGTTTAAAAAACAGAATTGGATTTTTTCATCAATCTGGATCTGGCAAAAAATACTTAAAATGAAGGATTGTGAACTTATCTAAGATTCTAAATTTTGCCAGGAAATTTTGTCAGGGGAAGAATTTTTATTGTTTTTATAGATTTTAGTGAATTTTTGGGAAAATTTAAAAGGAATGTGTTTATTCTAAAGATATACTGAGGAAGATTATTTGAAAAAATCTGGGAACTAAATTTAAGATAGTTCTGAGCAAAGCTCCATAAATTGCATTAAGTTTTAAGAAATTTTGAGATTTCTGGGAAGAAGAAATGAAGTTTTGAATTACATTCCAATGTGGTTCTGATGAAAATTGTAAGGGAATCGTTTAGGAGAATTCCAAAAGAATTCAATAAGGCCAATATGCAGAATTAAAAGGGTATTCTGGAGCATAATTTCAACAAATAATAACTGAAGAAATTTCAGAAAAGAAATTCAAGGGAATTCTGTGAAAAATATCTAAAGTATCATGTTCTGAAAATAATTTAAAAAATGGAGGATTTAAAAAAAAATCTTAGTAAACTTTCAAGACGAGAATTCCATGGAAGAAGATAGAAGTAGAACAGTATTCCTTGGAATTTCTGTGGTAGGGTCATATTTCCTTAGCATGATAGTTGTGTGAGTTTGCGTGGACGAGCTAAGAGTTTCGACAAATTGATTTTTTTTTCAAAGGCAGTTACGTCTATTTTGAAATTCATCCTAGAATTCCAACGGATTTATGAAAAGAGATTTAATCGGATTTGTGAAATCCCACCGGTTTCCGTAGAAATGTTCTCCTACACACACGTGCCCTACCGATCAGGTGTGCTTTACTTCTAAGTATCATCTAATTTTTCCGGAGAGAATTGAGGTCAAACATTTTTTTGATGTGAATTTCAAAAGGAATCTTACCTTCAAAATATTTGTAAACGAATTTATAATGAATCCCAAATAAATTTTTATTGGAGTGTCAAAGATTGAGTTTAAACAGGATTCCAAACAATTCCTTAGGATATCATCAAGCGAATTCTAATAAGAATTCAATGGTAATTACGATGAGAGTTCCAGTGAAATTGTTTGGTATAGGAGAATCTCATGATAATTCTGAATACGATGTATTAACTGATAAAACCCCCAGGCTACCACAATTCTAAAGATATGGCTGTCTACTTTTATTTGGAACAGGTAGAAACCCGATTGGGCCTGTGGTTGGCCTGACAGAACGGATAAATCCGGAAGAGCCCCGAGCAGAATGCGTGTCGATTCATGTTGATCTAACTGGTTCTCAGCAATTTCGTTTCCAAATTTTAAGGTTGAGCCTCTATTTGATAGGTATGATTATCTACTTTTGAACGAAACAGACAGGGAAGCGATTGGAGTTGTGGTTGGTCAGTCGGAACAGGAAAACCCGTGAGAGGTGGCTCTGAGGAAATCCAGATTCACCAGGAAAATGGTCAATTCCTGATATTAGATCAGTAAACATAGAGATCCGCGTTTTTTTTTCTAAATTGAATACAATCATGAGCATAGCGGAAATATACCATCATCAAATCGATTCTGCTACTAAGTGGTCAGAAAATGGTCCTCTGGATATTCGGAATTACCGGAAAATTGAGAATACACGAATAGAGATACACGTTTTTTTTCAAAATTGCGTACCATCATGAGCATAGAGGAAATATGCCATCATGGATTCTGCTACCATGGTGTTGAAAAAACGGTCCTGTGGATATCCTGAATTACCGGGAAAATCGTCAATTTCTGAAAATATACCTAGAGATCTGCGATTGTTTTCTACGTTGCATACAATTATGAGCATAGAGGAAATATTACATCACTATATCGATTCTGCTACCGGGTGGCGATAAAATGGTACTCTGGATATCCGGAATTACCGACAAAAAGTCAATTCTGGAAAGTAGACCTGGAGATCCGTGAATTTTCTAAATTGCATACAATCATGAGCATAGCGGAAATATGCTATCACCATATCGATTCTTCTACTGGGTGGCTTGAAAACGGTCATATGGATATCCGGAATTACCGGAAAATTGGTCAATTCCTGATAGTAGACTTAGAGATCCGCGGTTTTTTTTTTCAATCATTCCAATCAGCATATCCTTGAAATATTACTTTTAATTCTTATTGATCAACTTTGAGCTATTATTTAATTTTTTACATGCAAATCAATAGTTTCATTCTGTTTCCCATACATACACAATTAAAATTTCTCCTCCAAAACCAAATTCAAACCAAAATTCATTCAAATTTGGCACAGTTTTTGGAGACATGCATGGTTGAAAGAGCATTTGGGAGCAGCAAATGTTCATCCGCAATACATACTTGACCAACCCTAATGGAAAACGATATATATTTTCAAAATGTTGAGGATTCCAAACATTTTGTTAAAAGATTCCATGTTTTGCAAACAACATCTTTTTTTAAATTTTATTTGATTCGCAAACTAAGAGACCAAGATAATTGAATACTTTGTTATCTCCAGAAACTTTCCCATTTATCTTTTCATACAGTTGCAGTGAAACTGGTAGAAGAATGCAAGCTTTGTTTAGCACGGTAGCCAAACCAGCGTTGCCAGATATGCCGATTTTAGAATTTTTTGCCGATATGCAGACAAGGTTCCACATAATTCCGATTTAGAGATTTTATACCGGTTCATACCGAATTTTTTTAAATATTAAAATTCGTCATTGCCTACCCATGCTCGAAAGTCAGATAGAACAGTTGTGAGCGACTTTTATCATTTTGAATAGCTCAAAATTTGTTGAGTCTTGTTGAGCTCTTAAAATGTATTGTCCTTGATGCTTTTTCGACTAGTGTATTTATTTTCCCGCTATTTGTGGCTACTCAGAGAATCAAGAAACAGCTGATGGCTCATCCCGGTAATTCACGGGAATCGGGAAATACCAAATAGGTCAATCAAAATGTTCCTTTTGTAACTTCCTGAAGTTTATATAATTTTCTCTTGAAAGTTTCTTCTAAATTTTCCTTGGAATTTTCTTCCACCTTACCCCGTAAGTTATTTTCCGAGAATCATCCCGAAAAGGTATTTCGACTTCCCTCGGAAGCTTCTTCTGGCTTCGCTCAAAAGACACTTCCGTCTTCTCCAGCCAGTTTTTTGCAACTTCCCCGGAATATTTTGCAAACTTTACCTCGAAGATCCTTTCACCGGAAATTTCTTTCAACATCCCCCGGAAATCTCTTTCTTCCAGAATTATTTCCCAGGTTATCCAAGTTTATTTCGACTGACCCCCTCTGCCTATCGCTGGAAAAAGCTTCCAACTTTCTCCAGAAATTTTATTCCAGCGACTCTAGAAAGTTCCTTAAAACTTCTACCGGGATTAAATTCTCCAAAAGAAGTTTATTTCGTCTTCCTGTGAATGTTTGTCCATAAGCTTCCTCCGGAGGTTTTTTCCGACTTTAATTGGAAGGTTTTTCCGAGCTGGCTTCCCCTGCAAATGGTTACTCCTGGAATTTTCTTCCAATTTCTGAAGCTTTTCTGGCATCCTCTGGATGTGTCACAAAATTCCTCAGAAAGAGCTTCTTTTTTCTTTATCTGGAAGTTTATTCGGCTTCTTGCAGAAGCTAATTCCAACATTCCTCGGAATTTTCTTCCGACAAAGTTCATTCTTAATCCAAAAGTTTATGATGTTGTACGGCAAAAATATGAAATTGATTAAAACAGTAAATACTGATAAAAGCCAATCGAAGCAAACGCTAGCTCAGTTCTTGATTTTGTCTTTGTCCAAAGATAGATTTCTATCGCCTACCATAACCTATCAAATATTTTCAAATGAAAAAAAAAATCACTTGCTTCGTGGAATTACCAAACTATATCCATTCAAATCCTCTTTGTTTACCGCCCGAAATAGAAAACGCATCATCCTACGCACTTCACACTCAACCCGGTATCGTACAGAGGCAGACAGACAGACAACCAGCCAGCCAGCCAGCCAGTCATGAAGAACAGAATCAGAAGCTGTCTGTCATCATACTCATACACACATTTACCTCGCACGGGGCCCTGAATGATAAGATTATCAGCGTTGACCTACTTTTTTGGCAGGGGGATGCCGGCACTGCATCGCCGGCGCGCACTTTGTTGTTGTCGTTGTCGTTGTTTTTCGCCTTACTCAGGCTGTCGCAGTTGTGTGTATGTTTGTTTTTTTGTTAGATGGTCGTCTTTAGTAGTGGGGTTGGCTCGAATTTATGCGTGTACGCATTTGCTGGTGCCGCTAACGATAAAGATGTTTTTGTTTGACGAAAACGCGCCTCACTCAGCTGAGTTGAGCCGCACACAATGCGTAGATAGGGCTAATGGAAATCAGATGAGGATGAGGAAACCCTTTCTTTACTTGTTGTTGTAGTACAACCCTTCTTGTGTTGACGAGTGAATTGACGTTGAATTTTTTGTTTCGTCGAGAAGTTGCCAATGAATCATTCTAATATGATTAGGTAGTAAATAGTTTAAGATCCTGGTAGTAATTTTCCAGGAATATCTCAAAATAGGTATAGGGGTAGAAAACAAATGAAGTTCAACGAAAACAAACGCTCATGCATATTCACCATGCATAGCAAAGTTTCTTTTGTAATACAGTCGAATTTCGCTCGTTGGGCTATCGTTAAGTGGTCTACGTTTTAGTTGGGATCCCGTTAGATGGGCTGTAGCCTACCTAAATCGAAGTCAAACGTCATCTCTGACAGTGCTGATTCATTTTCGAGGGGTTCATCGATGAACAAGGATCCAATTGCTCAAGCATTGTGATGATAATAATCAATCGGTGTATCCCTCAACCCATTTTCAGCTTGACAGCTCAGCCCAACTAACGAAAGCCTTTCACTAGGTGGGCTATGGGTTAAGATCAACGAGCGAAAGTTGACTGTATACAAACATCCATACCAAAAAATAAATCGTATGTAGTACACGAAAAGAGCTTATACGTACAAAAGTGGTGGCCATATTCGCTGACCCCACAATTATGGATCAGCTAAAAACAATTATGGATCAGTCAATCTAGCATGTTAATCAAATGGAAGTGATCCATAGTTGTGGGGTCAGTGTATGTGTAAATTTTAATTTTCGTCATACAAAATTTAGTTTTCCAATACGATTAAATCTGTAACAACAAATACTGTTCGACTATCCTTACGATTTAACCCAATTTAATTTGTATTGTTGTACGATACAAAAATGACTTATCGTAAAAAAGCCATATATTTGGATGAAAGATATGAAATTTAAACATAATGCGAATTTCATTATTATATGCTATGTTGACTTAATCTGTACAGCTTTACAATCCTTCATATGAACAATTATACGGCTTCTGGTTGTCCGGGCGGCTGTCATTAACATCAACTAATCAGAAAATGTCCTCAAGTAAAATTTCCGTTAGGCTCCCTTTACCGTTCCAAACATTCCAACTCCCCAGAAAAAAATATCTTAACCAGCAAAAATTCAATCGAAATCATCGTCATGACAACACCACACGATTCGATTCTGCACTATCGAAGACTACACATCGATGACTACAGTCTACAGCAAAACTCGACAGCGTCACACTGTTTGGACGGCGAACGTGGTGGCGGCGACGGGAAGAAGCGTTTCGGGTAGCAGCAAGCATCCGAGCAGTCACGAATTTGGGTCAAGGTGGACCGAATCAATAAAATTTCGTGGTAGAGAAGTGGGTATTCAGACAAACACGCAAGCAACGAAAGCCGCCGCGGTCGTCGGTCGTGTGTGGTGAGGACTAGTAGCTATGTGTATGCTGAAACCGAAACTCCCGCAGTAGTAGCCGTTGCGTGGATGAGGAGGAAAAATAAATGCTCACACGAGCCAATCGTCGAGTGTAGAAAAATAAATATGAATGTTGGCTGATAAAAACGAAATAAAACTGCTTGGTTTCTATTTCGGGAGCTAGTAACGCATTTTTCGTTAGCCGTGGCCAAAAGCCTTTCGATTGTTAATGAGCGCCCTTTTGGTTGTGTGGATGGGGGCACGGTTTGCCGTGCTGAGTATTGAGGGATCTATTTTTATGACAGATGCGTGACATCTGCGGTTGGTTGATGAATACTTGAGTGCAACTGAAGGAAGATTTATGATGTAATTTGGATCAATGTATGTACATTTTATGAGGAATTGAAAGGAATTGGAATTATGTAAGTTGTATTTTTTAATTACTTAAAATTCCCTATGTTTTCAATGATTTTCCAGCACTTCACAGGTGCCACAAACGTTTTTACTTATTGTGCATGCGACTGCAAGGTGATGCGACGTTTTCACTGGTAACACTTGAATTTCACTTGAAGTGAAGATTTTGACGTCGGATGTCTCAACTTAGACTAACGAACTTCAATTTAGTGGAGACGCGAAAATAAGTTAAATGTCATAATCAGTTTCAGAAGAACAGCTTTATTATCAAATCAATTGAAAGATTAAGTTTAACATCTAAATTTAAAGCTTGATGTGAGAATATTGTTCTTCATAAGAAATTCTAGATCAAACAACATTTATAAAAAATACATATACAGATGAAATTGTGCATTTTACACAAATTGAGTAATCATAATATAAATTAATGATAATTAATGTATCACTGAATTATAAATACCATAATTTTAAACTGAAACGTATTAGAGGGTGTCCACATATTTTTTGCACTACTGACATTTGGCCATAACTCATGCTGCATACGATGAAATATTACCAAATTTTGTTGATATAGGGGAAATGGCATTAATGTTGGCCTATGGATCTAAGATTGGACCCATCGCTAAAAATCTGCTACTTATCATTTGGGACGGTAATAATGGATATTTTTGGTCGCTATTGAAAATTTACTCGCTTGCTGAATTTATGTATGGGCCCAAATTAGGGGCATTTTGGCCGACATTACATCCATTTCCCCAATACTTTAACGTATATTGTTTACATCCTGTAAATATGGTAAGATTCTGTTGTGTAGATTTCAAAATGGCAACCGTGCAAAGATTTTTCTCGAACACCGTGAAAATCCAACATTATCCTACCGCGAGAACTCGGAAAATGACTCTTCTAATAACATTTGATTGCTGTGTAATGGATGACAAAACATACGTCAAAGTCGACCTTCAAAAATTACCAGGTTTGAAAATTTTCACTGCCCGTAAAAAAATTGATGCGGCAGATAAATTTAAGCATGCAAAAATTTCGAAGTTTGCCAGAAATATTTTGATCTGCGATTTAGTTGTGATAATTAGCGTTTAAGTAAAACTGTAAAACGGTCTACACTGATTGACGACTAATAAATAAACGAAGTGAAATTTTCGTCACAACCGGAGCTGTGAATCAAGAAATTTCTCTAAATGAATGCCACCAAAAACATCTACTATCATTTTTGAAGCAACACAGTGTTTTGACCAGATTTAGCCTCGTGCGACTAGGCAAAATCGGTATTGGAATGGTATCGGATGTACAATGTCAATTTTGTGCCCAAAAACAAAAATCTGCCAAATTGTCTGCTGAGAAAGAACCCTTATTTTGCCAAAATTGAAGTGGAAATGAAAAAAAAAAATGGCAAGAAGCTGAGAAAGAAGTGGCAGATACCACTGTGCAAATGCTGATGAAAGGTTTTAAGATAAAAGTTCATGTATTTGTTTATGGTAAATAAATGAGACCCAACTAAACGTTAAAAAGTTTCATAGGAGAAATGGCTCTAATGTTGGTCTATGGATCTAAGCTTGGGCCTTTTTTTGTTGTGTTGAGCAATAATTTCGTGGACAGCATTTACCAACGATAGGGTAGAGGGCTACTTCGTCGTAATCGTCTATTTCCGTTTTATCGAACTGATGTTTTCTGTATAATCAATGGTTTTACCGTGCACAAATCAGTAATACGTTTGCACCGTTGCATTAGTTCAGAAGCCACAACACCAAGTCTATTAGAGCTTATTGTGTGAATATTTACACTCATTGTTCTCAAAACAAAAGAAGCGCTCCTAGCGAACTCGTTTTTTCTACTTTCATCCGTAGGACGAAGAAAAACCAATGGCGCTTGGACGGAATTGAAACTCGTAGGACGAATTTGGAATCAAGAAACAGTGTTAGATCTTTAACAATATATCAATAATGTGTGGCTCTTTATAAAATTATGGAAAGAGGAATAAATTTAGAAGTCCCCTTTGATAGAAACATTTCATTTATTGTTAAAACCCGTTCAAGAAAGAGAGGTAAACCGTGGGTTGTGCTTAGTAGTACGGAAATTAGATGGAAAACCCTATATGTATTATGTTTTTCCATGTGCTACTTATTTGCAGGCTTGCTTCCACTCACTTTCTATAAAGAAAGGTTTTCGTAATTTTGGAATCATTAGATGTTATAAATGATATTTTGTACTTGAAAGATGCAAGAAGAGGTTGAAATGCAAGTGTTTGACACATACAACCTGTCACATTCGCTTTCAGATAGTTACAATCAGCGATTTTACGGCTAGCGAGCGCTCACTCTGAGTGAACGCTCACGAGTCATAAAATCGCTGATTGTGACACTCTGAAAGCGAAATTGACAGATTTCATGTGTCAAACACACACTTTGCAACCTCTTCTTTTAACTTAAAAGTACACAATATCATAATAACATCAAACGATTTTATAATTCCAAAAAACATTTTTTTATAGCAAGTGAGTGGAAGCAACCCTGTATGTCATAGTAACATTTAGCGTGGTCAGGTTTCGAAATAGAGGAGCTCAAAATCTTGAATAAACTTGCAATGCAGTTAACACTCCATTTTGTCAGCCCTCTTTTTGAAAATCTTTTCCAATATTCTACGAAGCCCATGCGCATTTTCAGTGGTCTTATTGCACCAAAGGATATTAAACATCCATGTTGAAGACGAATAAGAATGATTTGTAATTACGGTTATGGTAAATCATTGAAAGATAAAAGTCTGGTGTGAGGACGGGCTGCCCAAATGGGGTGATTACTGTATTTCAAATGAACATAAATCTAGATCTACGAGTCGATAATTTGGATTACTTAATCCGATTCATGGCAAATTTTACAAAGCCTTCGATACAAGAATTTGCAAAGACTTAACCTGGTCCAGTAAGATTTTAGAATTTTGTTTACGTACCATAATAATCATAAATCAGTAACTTCAGCTTGTTTGTCAACTAGAAGTGAATTTTAACTGTGGAGAAATTGTATAAAATATACTTAAAGTAAACGAATCCGAATTGTAATGATTTTTCAAAAGAAATCTTCTAATCTTTAAGAAATTTTTCAACACTCCGCAGTTCAAACTATTAGAAATTTTTAAAATTTTATGAAAATTTCCAAGATTCGCAATATTTGTTGAGGTTTAGATCAGTGACCAGAGACTGTGACTTTAAATTTTTTTTCGTGATTCTCAATTAAGGAAACCAAACAGAAATGGATTTATTTACAATCTGGGGATGAGAAAAATTCTCAAAATGTATTATTTTGAAAAATTTGCAAGAGTCTGGATTTGAAAAAAAAAGTTATTATTAAGAGCTTTGAAAAATATTCAGGGTTCTTACAATTCAAAGAATTTTCTATAACATTCTGACGAGAATACCGAGAATTTTAAGTAGAATCAAAAAAGAAATTAGGTGTTGAGGAAGCGCCTAAGATATTTAAAGAATTCCAACCAGGATTCCATAATAATTCTAGGATAAAGTTCTAAAGAATTCTTAGATAGATTCCAAGATAATTCTAGGGAGTTCAAAATAATTCCTTGATTACTCTTAAAACAATTCCATTAGCAATGTCAGGAAAACTTCAAGCTGAATTGCTAGCTGCTTCTGAAAAGAATTGTATGATTGTGAGGAAAATAGTAGGTGAATTTTAATTAACATTCCGAGAAATGTGATGAGAAATTCACAACACAATTTAAAGAGTATTTTTAAAAGAATACTAAGGCATAATCATAACAGAATTTATAGAAATTCAACGGAAAAAATCAAAACAATCCAGAAGAGAATTCGAAGCATTTATTAGAAAAATGCGAAGTTGAAAGTATTTTTGAGAAGTTCGAAGGATTTCTGAGAAAAGTTTTTACGACAGTTCAAAGAAAATAAAAAAAAATAATTTCAAGGAATCGAATTTTCAGGATAGCTTCAAAGGGTGCAAAAGAAACTTAGTATTAGGAGAGTTTCTAAAGAACTTCAAGAATTCAATGATAATTACGAGGTGAGTTTGTAGTTAGTTTTAAAAAGAATTCCATTGATATTATGAGTAGATATTCAAGGTAATTCTGATAAAAACTTAATGATATATTTAATTTCGAATCAATCAAATCGAATCAAAAAAAAAAATCAACGATAATTTATAGTTGATTTTCAGAAAGAAATTCGCTCTTTTTCACTAGAAAATGACGGCTTCGACACTTTTTTTTTATCTATTATCGTCAAGGGGGTAAATAAAGTCTTACACCGTTTGAAAAATTAATGTAAATTTCTGCGAGATATAGCGCACATATTACAATAAACACTGCGAAACCATTGACTTTACAATGTCTCGGCATAAACTAAAGCAATATTTTTATTCCATAAGAAATAACAACTCTTAAAAGAAAAGACAAGAAAGCTGACACTACTTTTTTTTATATAAATATATATTTAAGAAAACAAAAGTGTATTAGTTGTACTAGTCTACGTTGGTTGACGAAATAAAATAAATAAATAAAATAAATAAATAAATAAATAAATAAATAAATAAATAAAATCAACGCTAGATTTGGCATACATTTTCACGATATTTTGTGTAAACTTAAGCGCAATATCGCTTAAATTAGCAATATTGTATGCAAACTTGTAAACGATTTTGTTGTTTATGCCAACAATTTGTACAATGCTCTGGAATAAATCACCGTCCAAGGACTCAAGGACCCCCAGACGATAATAGGTAAAGAAGTGCCGAAGCCGTCATTTAACGTTGTTGATTCAGAAACTCTGCTGTTAACAAATATACCGTATGTTAACAAGTTTTGATTTTCCCCAGTCTCCCGTAAAATTCGAGGATTTTCCTGGATTTCCCGGTTACTTTTAAAATCCCCGATTATTTCCCGAATTTCCTGGAATTCCCAGTTGTTGGCTACCCCGAATACGAAATTTCGCCCATTTGTGTTAGTCTTGAATCATCAAAGCTTCTTAAGTTCCGGAATCTTGGACATTTCTCAATACCCGGAATATTTGTCATTTTAAGTCCAGAAAATAAAAAAAAGCTCTTCTGATCTTGAAGAGTTTTCATAATCCTGAAACAAGATCACTTTTCTAAGCATGAGACATTCAATAAAAAAAAACATCCAATTCTCAGACTTTTGTGCTATATATCTGTGATCAAGGTTGCAAAGACTCATTTCAGCTAAAATAATGTTTTTCGGAATAATAAAACCAAAAGATGGTATGATGGCATGTTTTACTTGTAACTTACAAGAAGAGGTTACATAGTATGCGTTGGAAACATAAAACCTGTAAATTTTGCTTTCTATGAGTCACAATCAGCGATTTGCTGATCGCTGAGTGAGTGAGTGAGTGAGTGAGTGAGTTTGTGAAAAATCGCTGATTGTGACTCTCATGAAGTGAAATAAACAGGTTTAATATGTCAAACACATTCTTTGCAACCTCTTCTTGTATCCTAACTATTCAAAATTTGATCATGGCATCTAATTATTTCATAATTTAGAAAAACATTGTTTTAGCTGAAATGAGTCTTTGCAACCTTGTCTGTGATCGCTCTATAATTTCTGTGTATGAATAAGATTGGAACTGTATACAGGATTTTTAGAATTGTCTGAAGAATTCAAAAATATCCTCAGAGATCATCTTAGGTATTCCCTTACAATTTTCCCCATAATGCTCTAGAAAGTCTGTATAGAACGCTCTTTGATTCACCCTTCAATTCTCATAGAATTCTCAACAAGTTCCACTACTTTACCTAAGAAATCTAAAAAAAAAAATGCTCCTGAAAATATCTCTCCTCAGTATTCACTAACTATTCTTTTAAAATTCCCATGGTATAATCATCAGAATTCTTTATGTATTCCGCTCAAAATTATTTTGGAGTGGTTCTGTGAATTCCTTTACATGGTCCTTCGAATTCCCTAAGAACTCTTCTTGCAGTTCTTATTACAGGAAAAACCTTGAATCTCTACATAGTATTCCATTGAAATTTACCTGGAAATTTAGTACAGTAGTTTTGGAACTTTCCTCTGAGCTTTCATTTAATTCTTTTCAGAATTCTCTTTGGATTCATCTTTTTCTCTTTAAATTTTACTTATAAGTACCTTTTTTATCCTACCGATTCGATTGTGATGGTGTGAATTCTACTTCAACAGTTTCATGGAGATTGACGCGCCCTTCTTAACAAACCATCCTGTAGGAAGCTTAATAAGTATTGCGAATTGCATTATTCGATTTGTTGGATCGTATCGTTGGAAGGAGATTCTTAAATTCCCGTGGATTTCGCGTAAGTGCCTCTGCTTACGGGTCCACCCCACCGTTTTTGGCCCTTCATACAGCGATATTGTGAATTCAGATCGGTAGCTCAAATTGATCTTGCTATTAAGTGGAGCTGCATACAAGACAAGATCTTCGAAGGGATGGTGGCTACCTTACATACATACATACATAAGTACCATGGAGTTCTTATTAGAATTCACATTTAGTTCTCCTTACAAATCCCTCAAAAAAGTCACCTCAATATTACTTTGCAGTTTTAGTCAGAACTCTCTTTGAATTGCTTTTAAAATTGCCTTGGAATGCTGCACAGAATTCTCTTGTAAATTTATCTTGAATCCTACTCAGGAATTCTACTCAGATCTTCCATGGAATTCTTCTTACGTTTCACCAGGGGTCTGGAGTTCCTCAGAACTTATTTGAAAGAAAACCTCAGATTTCACTTTCCTAAAAAAAAATATCCTCTGTTATTACTCTCTGAATTCCTTTGAAACTATTCCTAGCCTTTGGAAATTCTCATCAAATCTAATTATTTGAAATCTGGGTTCTTGGAATGTATTCTATGTCCGTTGTCTTGAATATTTATTTTCGTAACAAATTATTGAAAACTTCTCCATGTTGGATTTCCGTAAGAGCAAGATTTCAAAAAAAGTCTAAGTTTAAAATCTACAGAAATAATCCTTGCTCCAGAACTTAAAAAAAAAAACACACACACAATTCATGCCTATGAATGTATGTTGTTACTGAACATAAATTGACTCCCGAATGATTATGATCAAAGAGTAAAACTAGCTAACGTGGAACATAAAGTCCGTTGCATTATGATATATTTAAAAACTCTTGAGAAGGTTTTCTGAAGTACTTCAATATATTATAATGGAAATGGCTCAAATGTTGGCCGATGGATCCAAGATTAGGCCCATTGCTAAATATCTGCTATTTATCAATTTTATCTAGATGAACGCGTCATTGGGACGGTACTAATGGAGATTTTTGTCACTATTGAAAATTTAGTCGATTGCTGAATTTATGTATGGGCCCAAATTAGGAGCATTTAGGCCTACATTACATCCATTTCCCCTATTTTTAAAATTTTTCTTGATATAGGAATTGAAAATTCTCCAAAAATTCCAAGTTTTTTTCAGGTAAAATAAAATTTCCTAAAGATTCCGGATTTTCCAGATTTTTCTAGATTTTTTTTCAGGGTAAAGACACCCTGCTTGGGGATACTTGATCCCCTTTGGTTTCAAAAATGTTGTCGGGCTAATATCATCTCAAATATCTTTGAACTTGGTCGGTCAACATTGCTATAAACTCTGTAATGTATTGCAGGATATCAGGAATGGTCATAGGAACCATCCTATAAGATTTTATTCCTGGAATGACAGATTCTCCATGCCAATACTGTAAACGACATTTCATAAATTTTTGTTTGGGCAGAAATCACAGATATTTCACCACAAATATAATTGAAGTTGGTTCGTTAGCATTTCCGGAACCTTAAACAAATATTTAAGGAACTCAGGGTATGGCAATATAATCCATCCTGAACGGTTCTGTGTCGGGAAAGCTCGGTTCTTCTTATGAATGGTGAATACCACATTTTAAAAATTTCTGCGGATCCAAATCACACATATTTTATCTCAAATATTATTGAAGTTGGTCGGTCAGCATCTGATATGCTGAAGTTGATAATATTCATGGTCTCAGAATCTTGATAATATTTGCGGTAAATAAATGTACTGAATGCTGGATTTCTTTTGTTAATTAAAAAAAAATTATGTTAGTGTCGATGTGTCTATTATTGCTATAAAAGAAGATTGTGAGCAAAATTATAAGAGTTTAACATCTGGGCACTTCACCGAAGAAATGAAAAAAAAACTACAGTGACGAATGTGGTTAGACTGACCGCCACTGGACTTGTTTTGCAAAATCTTGATGTTTGATTTTGGTATCGATCCAGATCTGGCCACTTTCTCGAGGAACCTGGTTCACAGAACGCTACCAGGAGTGGCCAATGAGGTCTAGTACCCTCAAACCGCAAATAATCTTGGCCAGGTTTTAGTATCATTCCAAATCCAGCCTCATCCCCCACGGAAACGCAGATCTCGGATCGCCACCAGGAGTGACCAGAGTATCCTCATAATTGCTGCCAATGGTCATGTTTCTCAAAGTCCTGATGTTTGATATGTCACTAGCTAATTTTCGTTATCGTTATAAATCTGGCCATCAGGAGTGGTCCGAAACACCATCATGAGTGGCCGAGTACCTTCAGAAAGACTGCCAATGGTTTTGTTTTGCAAAATCGTGAAGTTTGATATGTCACAAGCCAGGTTTTGGTACCGTTCAATATGTGGCCACTATCTATCATTTCAATCAATCCAGAACAACGAAAAATTTCAGAATGTCCGCTACTGTTCCAAAAACCAGGACAAATTTATGATCTCCTGCATTTGTGATCACAATAAATACTTGATGTTCATGGCAATCAACATGAATTGTTGATCAAAGCAGATGTAGATCAGGACAAAATGTATGATCCATATAATTTTTTGATGAAGTCAGATTGATGCAAATTATGTTTTTAGTCAAATTGTTAATCTAGGTAAGTTTTTAATCAGATAAATTGTTGATCAAGCTGACAATTGAGAAATATAGAAGGTTTTGATCAATTTGAAGTTTGCCGCATGGCTCGATCCTGCTCGAGGAGGTAATTTTATGTTAATGCCTTCATTTGTCTGTTTCCAAACACTACTACAGGATGTATCAAATCGATTCCATTTGAATCCACGTCGCCGAGATTGAACAATCGTTGTTCGTAATGGTTCATTGCTTTGTAAGAAGCTCGGTGGCCACGGGCGACCATTTTTGCTTGCTGAAAAGAAGATCATGGGTTAAATCCCAGACTCCTTTCTATTATGGATTTCATTTTGTAGAGGTGAACGTAGATAATCGCTAATGATAAAACACGGTCGATACAACGCGAAAAACTTGGGATTCGCGATATAATATGACGAATGCTTGCTGCGGGTTCGAAAACACACATGGGTCATGCCGAGGAAATCACTCTTTTTTAATTTGTTATGTAAGGGCCTCGGTGGCTTAGTGGCGACCGTTTTTGCTTACTGAGCAGAAGACCGTGGGGTTCAGAAAGGCTCTTAAATAAAGAAAGATAAGATAAGATTATATCGACACTACGATCGCTTAACAAGGTGAATCTTGATCCAACGTACCTAACATACTATCAGAATTACCTCACCCGTGACCTTTGTGTGCACGCAGAAGTAAACACGATCCCTAAACAACAAAGGGCACTCTAATATTTCTTTCCTACTCCCACATGATTGCACGGACGTTGCCGGTGCCGTTTATGAGCATGAAATAATTGAGTCACAGAAACTTGTACATTGCGAATGGACGGTCACTTCCAGCTCCACTCGGTTGGTTCATTTTAATTTCAATGATTCTGATCAATCACATAATAACAAATATTGAATGTGCAGTCAGTCCAAGCTAAGCTAAGTTTAGTTGATGGTTGGTAAAGACAACTAATATACTATGGAAGCTTGAATGTTTTTGAGCGAAGCACGTTAAGTCAGGCAAATTTTTTATCAACACAAATTGTTGATCATGGTATGTTTGTGATCTTGATGAATTGTTGATGAAGGAAAATTGCTGCTCAAGCCAGATGATCAACACAAATTTTTCATCAACGAAAATTCATCATCGAGATCGAGATTGATGATCCAGATATGATCCAGATTTGTTGATTAAGCCAGATTGATGATCAAGGAAAATGGTTGATCAAGGAAAATGGTTGAACAAGATAATTTTTTGATCAAGGGAACTGTTCATCAAGGTGGATAGTTGATGAAGACAACATATTGATCCTTATGAATTGTCGATCAAGCCAGATGATGATCATGGCAAGTTTTATCAGTTATCAAAGAGAATGGTTGGTCAATTGCTGGCAGATTGTAGATCAACTAAAATAAGTGATCAATGAAACTGAAGCCAGCTTTCAAGGTTAATTTTTGGTGAAATTGGATTGTTCATCAAAGCATATTGTTAACCATTGCTGGACAAGGTAAATCAAATCAGATTGCTGGACAAGGTAAATTATTAATCTGATCATCAACTTTTTTTTATCAAAAAAAATATTTGACTCATAGTAAATGGTTCAACAAACCATGATTGTAGTAACGGCAAATTGTTGATCAAGTTAAATTGATTATCAAAAATAGTTTTTGATCAATGCAGATTCCCTAGTAGCACGCTTGTCACAAATCGGTAGTAGCAACTGCTATGCATCTAAAATTCACTCATAAACATGTGTCGTTGATTAAGTCACATTGATGATGATTGAAAATCGAGGACCAAAACCAAATTTTTGGCTGTTCTTCTCTGAACTTATTCGTATAAAAACTTCCAAGCTTCATTTAAAGCCAATACATTGATATAAGCTATACGATGCTTTCAAACATCTGGTTATGATGAAGAGTACATTCGAGAGGATATCTCACACATTTCGTTAATCATTGTGAGTGTGTTTAATGAGCTCCCAAAGTATACTGTTTTACTGGAACTCTCCCTAATTATCTTGATGACTTTGTACTTGACTTAAAGTCTTTTGAATAAAAATAAGATTTGCTTATCAGCCAATTATGACTTAAAATAAGCAATTGGATCGAAAGAATCGAAATATTTTTCCGTTATGCTATCAACCAGTTGGCACATCCAGACGTGAGAATACCACAGAGAATTCACATCTCAACATCAGCCTACTACACTCACAACATTCGTCTACCATCGCATGACCAGCTGATTAGTACTAATCGTGATTTCAACACCAATTCCAAACCGAAAAAAACCCACCGAAACTTGTAAAAAAGTCCAACTTGCCCAACCGACTCTAATGAATGAATGCATGAAATAAAACCACACCACGACGGGCACAATCAAAGGAGAGACCTTCACACGAACTCCACTGTGGCTACTATTATGAAATTTTTAACCATCCATAAATTTTGACGGTCTTCATCGTTTTCTTTTTTTCTTCTTTTGTTCGACTAGACTCGACGCAGCAGACCCAGCAAACTATTTTGTAATCCAATAGTTGTTGACCGCCAAATTCGGTGGAATCGAAATGAAAACAAAAAAAAAGTGAAGAAGACGAGACGACTCTTATCACCCCCTAACATAAAAAAGGCTGTTGTCATCGGCATGTTCGGTGGCAGTGGTTGTGTTGGTTAATGAAGTGTGAGCACCGAATTGATAAAAAAAAAGCGCGCTACCACAAGAGACGCACACAGAAGTGGTTTTGTTGTTTCATCGCGCAGCGGCGACGCGATTGTTTTTGTGTTAACACTTTCCATTTTATTGTAGTCACCCGTGATTTTTTTTTGTGTTCCAGTAGGTCAAGGTCGACCCGTTCGGTTCGGTTCTGGAGAATGGGAAAAAGTGTGTCACAAGTGCCAAGCTCCAACCGGGTGGTGTTCGTTGATAAGCTCATCAGCAGCGCGACACGAGCGTGGAACTCACATGTACTCGCCACCGTCACACGAACGAATGGATGAGAGGAAGAAAGTGGCGGATCTTCGTCTGTCATGAACAGGATCTTATGAAATGTTGGCAACGGTCGTTTTGGAACTTGTGATCGGCGGGGTGTGTAAGTCAGCAGTTTTCAGTATACGTAGGATCAGGATGTGCTCGGATGTGCAATCCGGAATGAATCATACGGTTCCGTTAGAGTCGTAAATGCGTCGATTTCTCCGAATGCATTCAGGTGATGATGGTCGCTAAGGTGATATTAAATCATGCTGGTTCACTATGCAACTGATTCATGTTAGGAGGATTTCATTTACTTGGAAGCTGAAGCCGGGTTATGGATGTCAGACGACAGATGTTTAATTATTAAGGTTAATCACTATTTCTTTTTAAAATATCTTCTAATTACGGAGACAAAATCGGGACATTGGGGTGCTTTAGTTTAAAAGAAGTATTTGCAATCTTATATGTCACCCTCCAGTTTGATTCATAGCCCCAAAGTACGTGCTAAAATGATAAAGATTGAATAAGGTTTAGAGGTCGCGCAAATGGTTTGAAGTTTATATGAACAATGTAATGTAATTTGTCATAATTACCATGGGAAATTTAAGAACTTTCCTACTATCGTTCTTTCTTTGGTTCAATTAGTCAGAATTCCGTCAAATTGAATATGTGATTTACATGACAACCGTCATTTTTGTACGTGTTAATTTTTCAAAGTGAAGCAGCCTATCAAGATCGTCTCGAGATTGGCCTAGATCATCAAATGGCACAAAGTTCTGTTCCTATATAAAATTAATGACAAAATAGTCCTGAAATTAAATGCTAGAACAGCCCTGGAGGTGCCCCAACAACATCAAAGTTACCCCAAATAACCCATTATTCACAAACATGGCATTGAAATTTATAAATTAAAACGCCAAAACATTTAAGAATGTATAGGTAATTTTAAGTTAATAGAAACATGTATAGCTATTAAATGATATTTATAGTTCAACTTAAACCAAAAATTCACATGATGAGAATCTGTCACCATTACGGCCATTGTTAAAAGATGTTTTGAAAGACAATTTGATTTTCAAATGTGAGGCGTGTTCTTTTTATCAAAGACTATGCAATTTTTAAACAAATGCAGTAAATTTCAGTCAATCCGTCAATTTATACCATGCAGATTTAACCAACTGAATAGAAGACCACTGGAGTTAATCTGTAAGATTTTGTGTTCTTACTTTATTACAGAAACGTTCAGATCAGACCAGTCATGTTTGCTTTAACGATCTTGGATGATCTTTAGCCGATTTATTCAAGGTTCATGGAGTTGATAAATATCTAAAAACACATAATCTGAAAGGTGTTAGATTTGGGGCAAAGTTGTTTCAACAATTATCTGAAGTAGACCCATAGACTCGATGAATCTAACCACTCAACCGAATAAATATCTGGATAGCCACTGATACTAATTAAATTAACTAATAAAGTCTGAGGAATTAGAATATAAGCTATTTGGAGCAATACCGTAAGGAGGAGGTGGAGTTTCGTTGTCTCATCCGAGCATTGTCACCCGCATATAAACGGTAGTGTGGTTCTAGATTCAACTTTTAAACATTTTTCAGTTTATATTTTGTTATGGATTGCTGAGATAATTTCTTTACCATTTCACTAAACTTCGTTCTTTCGTAGATCCGAAAACTTTAACTAAAATTTTCAGGGAAAAATAACCACCCTGCATGTTTTGATATGTTTTACGATCAAATAACCATAAACTCTAACTGTGGGCTAAATTTCAAAACATTCCGAGACCCTTTGGATCATTTCGTCTGAATATTTTTAAAAAATCCGCTATTGGTCACAGTGGCGCCGTCGTTTTCTTCCTCCTCTATGTCTGATTCAAACAATGCTGGCTCCGCTGAAGCATCATTTTCTACGTCACAATCTACTTCCGCCATATCAATATCAATGATACTCTTACAGACAGAACTAGCGTCACTATCCATTATAAAAATTGCAACTTAACACATTTGACACACAGGACTGAAACATCGTCCATCTATAAACAATTCGAATGATATCAAAATGCATATAGAACACTTCGCAAAATCTCCCCATCTCCTTTCCTCACCCGCAAATATTGAAAGTAATGCCCGATTTGCTATGGTCTCCATTCGTTCCTATCTCTTTCATTCTAATGGAGAAAAGAGGACGGCTAAAAGATAGGTTAGCTTTTGCATAGAGGCAATCAGCCCGGGGCAAAACGCCCGACACAACTTTTCAAAGGATTCCCGTTTTTAATTCCTAAATTTGTCAAGCCACAGGGATAGTTAAGTACTTAAACTAACATTTCGGCACAAAAAATCCCAGAAAAACAAAATCGGGCGTTTTGCCCGGGGTGCATTTGTCCCCTGTTCTACCATACAGTGCTTTATCCAGCTTTCCATGATCGGTAATGGTGGCCTGTTTGTATGAATAAATGTATGCTTCACTGTGCTTTTTGACACTAACTGGAGGGCGTATGTTGTTTCACACGCTATTTCAAAACTACCCAAATTTGGGTGGAATCCACCCAGATCGGTCAAAATTGAACCTACCCAAAAATGGGTAAACTGTGTTGAGAGTGACAAGTTGACTAATGAACAACATCGACATGAATCCGATCGACATTGTTCATTAATCAACTTGTCACTCCCAACACAGTTTACCCATTTTTGGGTAGGTTCAGTTTTGACCGATCTGGGTGGATTCTTCCCAAATTTGGGTAGTTTTGAGATAGCGTGCATTTTCTTCTGTTCCTTGGAGAGAGAAAGGGAGGGGTCAAAATCTGAACATCCAGAAAGTGTCAAAAAGCACAGTGAAGGATACGTATATTCATATAAACAGGCCACCATTACCGAGCATGGAAAGCTGGATGTGCAAGCATGTGATGTCAATTGTTCAAGGTTTGACCCCACTAGCATCAACACAAATTAGGTTCAGTGGTTATCGAGATATGTGGACTCTCAATAAGACCATTACCGGCCAAGATTTGTGAAATCATGGGTTTTGGTTCTTGATGAGAAATGGCCACTTCCCAGGGGGCACCGGAACATTCTCGGGAGGGCTAGTGTGACCATGGACTCTCAATAAGGCCATAACCGGCCAAGATTTGTAAAATCATGAAGTTTGATATGTCGCATGATGGGTTTTGGTTCTTGTTGAGAATTGGCCACTTCGCCGGGGGCACCGGAACATTTCCGGGATGCCCAATGTGATCGTGGACCGTGGGTATAGCTGCCATTGGTCCAATTACATCATTTGAGAGAAAAAAACATGATGTTCATCGTGTGTATACTTATTATAGAACAGTAAAGCCGAATGCCGACTAAAAGTGACCCCAACGGGAACCGGAATAACTCTGGAACCATGTATTGATCCAATTATTTTCAGATGTATTCAAAGACTTCAAAAGATTCCCGAAAACATTCAATTTGTTATTATGTTTTTAGAGTTAATTTAATTTTGAAATCTATGCAAATTTAGACGTTAGGCACGCAATGTTCGATATTGGAGCCCGACAAATCCACAATTGATCCATGAGGAGCCTTTACATTCACCAAAAGTTACTGTGTGGTGCGGTATTTGCGCAGAAAGGGTCATTGGATCGAATTTTTTGAAGATGAAGAAGGCAAGACAGTGACAGTGAATGAAGTGCGATATCGGGCAATGATTTGCGACTTTTTGGCAAATGAGGTGGCTGAAAATGGTATGCTGGTGCTGGTTTCAGTAGGACAGCGCAACATGCCACACCGCACGCGAAACAATGTATTTGTTAAAGGAAATGTTCCCAGAACACTTGATCTTGAAAAACGGTGATTTTAACTGGCCAGCACGTTCTCCGGATTTGACGCCGCCGGACTTATTCCTGTGGGGATCCTTTAATCTTTATTCCAACAAACCAGACTCTCTCGAACAATTTAAGGCCAGCATACGCCACGAAATAGCCCAAATTACACCTGAAACAAATTACACCTGAAGCTTCAAAGAGTGATGGAAAATGCCGAAAAAAGGGCCGATCTGTGTATAGCAGCTGGTGGCGGCCAATTGCCGGATTTTGTTTTCAAGAAGTTGGTTTGTTTATTAATTTATTTGATGAGGCTCACACGAATTTACTTTACAGAGCCGAGGATTCTTGTTCACTATACAATACATCTTGAAACTATAGTCAAAAGGTACAACACAATAAACATTTTATCTTCCGCTATCCAATAAGCCTCCTCCACCAGAATGGGAACCGTTTCCAGTGGTTTCATTGTATGGCAGATTCGCCAACGGGGATCAGCACTCACACATTCATTAAGAAACGGTTGCTTTCCAAAGTCGACGACGCATCGACTGAAAGAACTGCTGATGAAGAACAACGAGGAGGACCACACAATGGTTGCTGCCAAGAAAACAGACGGTCGCGTGGCACACAACGAGAGTGGCCTACTTTTTCGACAGCCGAGTGAACACTGTGTTTTCAAGAAGTGACCAAGCTAATTGTTGAAGGCCAAACTTACCGATAATAAACGAATAGTAATACATTTAGCGTATTTTACTCATTTATTTAAAAAACAAATAGGGTACCACAAAAAAAACACCCTGAAATAATGAATCAGATAGTCCATCGTGTTTAGACAACTGGTCGGGATCCTTAACAGTGGAGTGATTGTATAAAAGATTTGATTTCAAATCCCCAGAATTAACTGATGGATTTTTGTAAGGTCACTTAAGTCAATTGGCTATCGGGCTAAATGGGTTATTAGACCAAATTGTGAAGAGTGAGAGACTTAATTGAATAACGTTTTAGAAATCTTGAACTTGATTTCAATGAGAAAAATTGCTTAGAGTCTAAGACAATGACATTGTTTTCAATATCTGTGCCTTATAAAAAAAATCGTGATCCGAGATTTAGAAAAAATCGGAATCATACATTTTTTTCTATAGTTTGAGACCGAGAAAATACTCTAAATGATGAATTTTGAAAAATCCCATGACCCTAGATTAGATCAAAACAAGGATTATGATAATCGACCTTGGAACATTTTCAAGGCTCTGGGACTTGGATGAATTTTCAAGTTCCGAACAATTTAATGAATATTCCATTTAATTCTGACCTAACCTGATTGAATGCCTATGACATATTGAGGAAAATTTAAAAATAAGAAGAATGAAGAGAATTCCTGCTAAAATCATGGAAAAATTCAGGGTTGTTGCGAGAAATACAATCCGCGCCAAATCCACGCTAGAACAAACTTGATAAACTCGGATGGCTCGGTAGCCCAGGAAAAGGTCCAGGGAAAGGTAGGAATCGGGATTTTCGGTCCAAACCTCGCGGAATGCCATAGACTCCCGGATCAGTGCTCCATTTTCTCTGCGGAAGCCATTGCCGCCTTCATTGCAGCCACCATTCCCGACGACCGACCAATAGCCATCTTCACCGACTCCGCTAGTGTGGTAGCCGCACTGGAATCCGATACGAGCAAACACCCTTGGATCCAGGCTATACAGGAACACGCGCCAAACAACACAGTCTTTGTGTGGATACCTGGATACTGCGGGGTTCATGGTAACGTAAAAGCGAACCAACTAGCCAACTCAGGTCGTCGTATGGCCAAGTACACGCGAATTGTACCTGGTCCGGACCTCAAAAAATGGGTATCAAAAATCACCAACGAAGGTTGGGCTCGCGATTGGGCGGCCAGTGAAACCCCTGCCATCAGAAACATTAAAAGAGACATCTCCAGGTGGGCGGACCCACCGATACATCGAGAGCAGGTCATAGTATCCCGACTTCGAACACATCATACAAACATCTCCCACAACTACAAGGGAGACGGACCTTTCCATAGGATCTGTGATCTATGCCGAATTCCTCAAACGGTGGATCACATTATCTGCCACTGTCCGAAATACGAAGCACCAAGAACCCGCTACGACATCCCGGGAAGCATCAGCGATGCCCTCGGTAACGATTCTACCAGAATTACAGCCCTTTTAGGTTTCCTGCGGGAAGCTGAGCTGTTCGATCTAATCTGATCACCTAACTCACCATCATCATCATCACCACCAAACCAGATCACACTCGGAACCAGAATCTCACAACCAACCACCCACATCAGCAACTATACAGACCAACGCAACGAAAACGGAATTCTCCAACAAAATGACAGAATTAAGACAGCCACTAAGCAACTAAGGGACCCCACCCTCGGAGGTTCCCTTCCAGGGTCACCAAATTAAAAACTCCGTAGCTAAAAACTCTGTTTCCGGGGCTCCACGCCCTTTTTCGGAAATCCCCTCTGGGATCCAAACTATGTTGTTAGGGTTATTTCCCTCTGGAATTCCCACCCCCTCAAATAGGGCCGGGATTCCCAGAGACAAACCAGCCCAAGGCTAAAAGTCTCTTAAAAAAAAAGAAAAAAAAAAGCTCCAAATTTGCACCAGAAACAAATCCGTGAAATCCACGTTGTCGTAACAACTCTGAAATTTTTTAGAAGTTCGACAAGAATTTCAGCATAATTTCTCTTTCTGAAGCATAATTTTTGAGATGAATTCTTAAGGAATTCTGAAAGAAATTCCAAATGATTTTTAGAAAGAATGAAAAATTAAGTTCTGGATTGAATTCCTATGTTATTCTTAGAAGATTTCCAATGGAATTGTGAGGAGAACGCAATGCAAATTCTTAGGAAATTGTGATGATAATTGTATGGGGATGTTGACGAGAACAGCTGGTTAATATTCATTCGAAGTATTTTATGTTGCATTCGACAACGTGGGGTTTTACAGAGTGATGAAAACGTCGCTAGAACTATTCCACAGCCGCAAGTCAAATGCGCACTTTTTTGCCTGTAGATTTGAAGAAGTACTTCAAATCTCCTCATGCATTGTATGAGATAGGTAAAGAAGTGTGCGTTTTACTAGTACTGTTGCATTAATGGCCCTTCGCTCATTTTCAACTTCTATTCAATCTTAATACTGCCGTACTATAGCGGAACTATCTACCTACCCTTCTTCTTATTCTACCTCTAATTTCAAGCTTAATGCTTATCGCATTTTAGCTTATTGCGAGCTCTCAACTTAGTGTTCTAGATGCACTTCCACAGTTATTAATTGAGAGCTTTCGATGCCTGTACCATTTTTGCATTGGTATAATTGTGTGTCAAGTCCAATCATACTTCTATGCCCAGTGAAGTCGAAACATTTTTCAAACCGGAAAAATCCTAGACCGGACTGAGAAATTGAACCCAGCATGGTCTTGCTTTGTAGTTGCGCCTTTACCGACTTAGCTAAGGGAGGCCCCACCCTCTTCAGACCTTTCTCTTTAGCTAATAAATGATCACACTAAAAGCTGCATGTTTGATAGCATTTCCAACCAACTCTGAGGTTAATTTTAATAAGAAGCGTAAGAGGATTCTTCTGTGCATTCAAGGAAAATTATAAACAGGATTCAAAGAAAAATATTCAAGAGAATTCCAAGGATAATGCCAAAAGAACAATATTCCGAGATTAATTTAAAAAAAAATTAAAAAATTAATAAGGATTTCGAAGGAAAATTCTAAGGAATTTCTGATGAGAATTTCAAGGGATTTCTAAGGGATTTTTTAGGATGAAATTCAGGGGATTTCTGAAAATTCTTTTAAAGAATTTCTGTACGTGAGTTTTGACTAGTGTTCACATACAATTTTGAGAAGAATTTCAAAGGGACCAGGGCAGTTTCGAAGGCATTTTAAGGAGGATTCCATGCACATTTGGAGGAGAATTTCAAAGTGATTCCAAAGCGATTTCCACGGTATGTCTTGATAATTCTGAGCAGAATCCAACGGTAATTCAGGGATTAATATCATGGGAATTCTAGTTTTTCATAGTAATTTGGAATAGAAACAGCATATCCCTGAAAAATTTTGGATGAGTATCGGTTTATACACGTTTATTATTTATCAAAGTTCGGCATTTTGAATATTTTACTTTAAGATAGGGACGAATAATAAATTTGCAACATTGTTGAGTATTCAAAATTAGACGAATCATCCCAAGTAACCACAAAGCCCGCTAACTACCCGATAATTGCCCTTCTTGCGATATAAGGTAAATATAGGGTTTCGAAACTTTATATCAGTCGGCAAAAAGGGCGATTAACGGGCTTGTTGGTTACTTGGAATGGTCTCTCTCTGGTAGAACAAAATTTTATAAAAAATCACTATCGCTAATACACCCTCCAATCGAAATGTAAGGAGCTCCTCTTTCATTTGATGCTAGTTTGAAAATTTCATAATAGGCTTAAACATCATGTGTCACGTGTCATGTGAATCACGTCAATCACACTGAAAAATGCGGAAAAAATAAAAATTGCTCTAGACCTCGCGATGGAACATTTCGAATCAAGCCTCATAAATATGACCGGGCGAACCTATGTTTTCGTTTGGTGGGTGTTTCTGCGATGCTGATTTTCGTTAAATAAGGTTTTCTTTCACAGACAGCGTGAAATAACTGATGGAAATTTTGCAGGAAAAGATCAAGTCTTTCTTTTGGTAAAGACTTGCTCTGTTTCATTCATTATTTCTGGAAATCTGGCGCTTAAATGTTACCGTATATTAAAGTTTATTGATTTTTTCCGGTTCTCTCATGGGAATTTTCATGGTTTTCCCGGATATTTCCTGGAATTCACGGACTTCCTGGTTCGATGGCCACCCTGCTAAGTGGAATTCTAAAGTTATATCTGATGTTGAACAATAATCCCTTTGATATGACACTCAGAGACCTTGAGTTATCTAGAACTGATCAAATAAAAACATAAAACATGACTCATAATGCTCCAAGACTTAGTCCGAAAGGCAAATTAGGTCATAACGTTTGAAGCTGACTAAAAAGTGTTGAAAAAATCGTGATATTTCACATAGTTCATCAAGGGAAAAGATCGGTAGTCATAGTGAGTTTTCTTGAACTGTTCCGCCCAGTGTTGGCAGAGTCATCAATCAAATTATATTTTTCTGCTCTCATAAGCTCTCAATATCACGCGTGATATTAATTTTACAAGCTCCTTTGATATTGCGAGACTATTCACAACGTGCAAAAATCAAGCTGAGCATTGACTCGACACAAACATGATTCCGTTACACATCGTTTTCTTAGATAGAGAAAGTATAGTTTGCTATCTCTTTTTACTCTTCACCCATGGCAGACACGAAGTTACTACTGCCAGCCGTTATGGAAGTTCCGGTTGCATTCGGGTGTAAAGCAAAAATTATGAAACTCAATCTCACCACAGTTTGTTGAGATTTGCAGTTGGTGAGTTTTTTTTAGCTTGATTTTCCGAGCTGCGATATCACAGCGTGCAAAATCAACCGAAGTTGTTTGCTTGTTGATTTGTGTCTACGAAAATCAAACGTGATCTTGGGCAACGGTGAGATTTAATTTTTTGATATTTTCTCAACACTGATTCCATCACAGAAAGCGGTCGTTGGAAAACTTGTCAAGACATACTAAAATTTATGTTATAAAGACAAAATAGTAAATAATAGCACAAGCACATTCTTAATATTTTTAACAACAATTAATGATTTTCAAATTTTATTGTTTTATACAAGTACTGAGGATCCTAGGGTCAATTCGTTAGGAATATGTTTGGCCACCTACAAGTGAAACATTGATTTTGCAATGCTCATCACTAGATAGCAATACATTCTACTGTATTGATCGCAATTATGCACATCATTCTCGGATGCCTTCACAAACGAGCTCACGGAAAAATTGTAGTTTAGAACATTGCAATATCTTACTCTGTTGATAACATTTGTAATTTTTTGTTTGAAAATCAAAATAATAATTATTGACTATGAATATTATCAATTCATGGAAATTTCTGATCGAAAAACGGACAACAAATTGATCCATTTCAAATTGCAATAAAGAAACTGTACTTACACATTTAATAATATCCACTAAAATTATTGATTGAGTTTCCAACAGTACGTACCTGAAACGAAAAAGAAAATAAAATTTTTTTTAAACTGAGAATCAACTACAAAGATTTATCTTATCGTCAATCATCTACATGAGAATAACCTCCCATTTCCCACCATTTTGCCACATTTCCACTCTGGGAAATTTCTTCACCTGATCCAAATCAGGTGGGAGGGACCAATTAACCGAGATACTTGTCGTCAGATAACGTCCAATCCGTATTCCATCAACAGAAGACCTTGCAGCAGCAGCAGCAGCAGCAGCACCAAATGCGAGCTACCAGATACCAGTTCTCGATCGAATCGGCGTTGCATCAGACACAGAGTTCATGTTTGAGAAACTCGGTCAGAACCCTTCCGAGTTGGGGCGAATCAACTCCGCCGCTGCTGCTGCTAACCGGCTAAGCTCGGCTGAAACAAGTGCTGCTAGAACACCGCATCTTTCGCAACCGGCCACACTATGCGCAATGTGCGTTTTCACCCCTGCTTGGAAATGAGAAACTTTGAGCAAATTCCGCTTTTCCTCGCATTTTAAGGCATCGCATTCTGCTGCGCGCTCTAGAACCAAATGGAACCAAGCAAAAATGTACTACCATCGTCGCGACGACTAACTACGACTACGACGACGTAAAGTGGGGTCGATCGGTTTGCTGTGCAGCGGAAGATTGGCCAATCGATTGAATTAGCTTCGGTGCTGCTGTTGCCGAACAGACTTCCATAAAACTAGTTGAGCGTTGATGAATTCTACCGCCTTGCGAATCTAGCGGCTAGTTGGTAAGAGTTGCTAGTTGTAATGTGTAGTAAGTTAGTAAGTATGGTAGTAGCTAGCCAACCAGAAAACCCCTTCCTTCCTACCGGTTTGCCGTATCTCTAGAAGCTGAAGCATGCGAATGGCGTGTTTGGAGAAGTGAAATCTGTAGCTGTGGAAGAACTCGATTCAAGTGAACGATGTGTGGTCTAATTTATGTCGAGGGGAGCGTTGAAACGTTGGAGTAGGTTGGGTTTTAGTCCTTGAAAGGTGAGTGATCGATTGAATATGTCAGATCGGGACTGGAAGAAATTGCATTTCATATATTAGGATGAATTCTAGATAAAAATTTCAAAAGGTCCTATCTGCATTGATCAATTCTCTTCATCGACTTTCTCTTTCGTCAATAGCTCAGTTGCAAAACTTTCCCTGTTGTATTTGATGTTTTGGACGCTAGATAAGAACCTCTTTTATCAAACTATGTGGTAGAATTAGCGCGAAATCTGTTTGCATAGCAGTGGTTTTGAAAAGAGAAAGTCGATGAAGAGAATCGATCAAAGCAGATAGGACCATTTGAAATGTTCATCGAGAATTCTTCTTTTATGAAGAGCGAATATGTAATCGTCGTCACTTTTGAAAAACGCAATATTTTGCCAAGCGATAAAATACCCAAATTACCAAAAAGTTCGCTCTTTTGTCTTTTTATCTGAGCGTTAACACTATAAAATGAAATAACTCATATGGCTTAAGACGAAATTTAAAAAAAAACCTGCTTAATGACATTTAATAACTTATTGAAAAGCAGTAATTGAAAATTTTAAACTTCCAATTTAGGATATAGCCATGAATATGAACATCAATTATAAAGTTGCTACAGAATATTCAAAAGTATCAAAACAAAACAAATGGTTTGTCAATCTTAAAGAATCCATAAATACTAATTGATACATAAATTTCCAATCAAAGATGCAAGGAAAGAAGAACGAAAAAGTAAAACCAGCTCTATAGTTTTTAAAAATTACAAATCGAGCTACCAAATAAAGGAGTTGAATTGCCAATAAAATTGCTACTTCTCAATATTTTATAAAATTGCAGGTTTATTCGCAATGTTGATCAATTTGAGTGCAAGATCTCAATTCTTAAGATGCCATGTTGGCGTTGTTTACGATTTCGAAGCCATTCAAACGTTTTAAAAGTTAGTTATGCATTTTTGTGACCATTTTAGCACGGTTTAGGGCCATTAAAAGCGAATTTAGAAAAGTCATTTTAACGTAGTATCACTTTAACTAATTACCCATTCCCAGTGACGTGACACGCAGATTGTCGGTCTCTGATAACTTTTTTCGCTTAAAACTAATAATAAACTTCATAATATGACAATTTTATATGCACCAATAGAAAGTAAACATGATTTACTTTGTTTTCCAAACAGTAGTTTTGAATATTGTTACTAAATAAATGCTGCTAGAAGTAAAACACTGCGTGACACGACAACGCGACATGAAATTAGAATTTTTTAGAATTTAAATCCGTCTGAATAGAAATTTTAAGGTAAATCCAAATGTTTCGATATCACTCAGATAATTTTAAACGTGTCTTTCAAGCTATGTCGCTAGTAAACCTCAACTTAAAGAAATATCAACATATAAAATCAGAAATGTAGTTGGGATATGGGAACAACTTCATGAAATGGGTCTAATGCTAGGAGACAGGCTTCTCGGAGCATTTTCAGAGCAACTTTTTGCATGCATCGCACAACACACGACAAAGAGAGTGCGCTTCCCCCTTTTGCTTTGCACGCTCTTTGCTTTGGGAGAAATCAATCTACACAAAGCGTACCCGTAAAAATCGCTCTCTGTGCGGCTGCTGGGAGAAAATGGAATATAGCAGATTAGCTAATGTCTTCTTTGCCTTCTTTGTATACTATGATGGATTCCGTAGGAGATCAAGAAGAGCACATTGGATTTCTATTTCAGTGCTGGTGGTGATCAATACTGTTAAAAATAGTGATTATAGTGACCAAATAGTAACTTGTAGTTGGACGAAAAAAAGTGACCTCAGAGCCATTTGGCACACCAAATAAATGTTTGATGTTTTAGACTTATTCAAGTAGTATCTTATAAGCACTTATGTACGATATGAACCATTAGAGCGAGATATTGAATAGAACGGTTATGATCAAACCCACCGTATTATGCTGTCTACTACTTGAAAAAAAAAAACATGGAAAACCGGGAATCCTCAGGTAATTTTATATTTCCTGAAAATGCCTAGAAGTCTCAAGGAATCCCAACACATAATTTTCCTCGTTATTTTTATTCACACATTAAACTTTATAGATCCAGAGTGGATGAGTTTTCAGGAACCAGTAAAATTAAAAAAATTAGAGGTTTGTGTTCCTTTTTTGTTTTGGATTATGCATCTTTCCCACAAAGTTATAAATTTGATGAAGTTTTTGAAATTATGGACTTAAAAGTTATAATACTTAAGGGCTCCTGAAATTTTTCTTATAATTTCTAAGGGCCTGATTAGCCCGGAGTTCTGGGAAAAAAAATCTTTGAGAAAATCATGAACTGCAATCTGCTTTCAAGGTAGTTCTGAGAAAATTAAGATTTCTTGTGAAGCCTGAGGTAGTTTTCAGTAGAATTTTAAGGGTATCTTGAAATTATATTCAAAACTATCTCAGGCTTGAGATAGTAAAATTTACTATGAATTGAATTCATAGTAAATTTAAATTGAAAACTCATTAAAATTTCTGAGGAGCAGGACCCGCGTGAATTTCAGCGGCAAATTTTAAGCGTATTCTGATGGTAATTTTATGAAGTTTGCGAGAGAAAACGAATTCGAAGCATTATTTCTTGGACATTTCTGGAGAATAATTAGGGGGATGCTAAAAGGAGGGTTAAATACAATTAAATCTGAAAATAGCTCCACGTGATCATCAAACGAATTCGGACAAGAATTCCAGGATAGTTTGCCAAACAAATTATGAGGTTCTCCTCTAAGAAATTTGTGAGGAAATGTGAGTAGAATTCCAAAGGGAAGAAAATCTGAAATGAATTCAATGAACATTGTGAGATATTTTTTTTCAAAGAGATAATTCCGAGGAAAATTCAAAGAAAACTGAATTCAAACGATAGCTCCAACAAAATTTGGAGGAATACTTCAATGCAATTGCATGAAGTATTCTAAGTGGTGATTTGGTGATATGGTTCAGAGAAGCGTTCCAAGTGAATTTCTAGAATAATTCCAAGAGGGTTTCGGGAGAACTCAAAGCGAATGCTGAGGAGAACTCCAAGTGAAATTTCAGGAGAAATCTCGATTGAATGTAGAAGCGACTACTCTGAGGTCTTCAGAACGACTTGAAGGTTCCCAAAATTTTCCTGAAGTTAATGAAACTTGATTTTTTTCAGCACATCGTGGAACTTAGTTCTGTTTTTTTTTAAGGCACGCTTTAAGATCTTAAAAATGCCCCAAAAGCGTGGGCAAAAATAACGGGAAAAAAAAATCTCTGAAATTTTCCAAAGATCTGTAGATTTAGTTTTTATGAGAGACAGTTAGACGGGTGACATTGGGCCAAAATTGAAAAATGTTTATTGATGAAAATATATTGAATATTCAGAAAATGATGACTAAAATATCTTTTATGAACTCCTGTGGTAATGTGTAGATAACATTGACCAGTAGTTTTATTTAAATAGTGCTGTAAAGTTAAGCGTTATAAACAGTAGCAAAAACACGATTGTTTAAATGTCCACAGGAAAACAAAAGCTTGAACACACGTTTATGTTGATAGCTGATGGTTACACGCAATCTTTAACCATACATGAGCATAACCAAGTGTACTCCTAAAAGCTACGTTACATTTACATACTTTACGATATCTTAATCAAATTTGTGTTTTCGCCCAATCATGCATGGAAAATCATTTACATTCATTTCATGCATTCAGTTACATTCATTTGCCTCTAACTTTTTTCATCAACAGCATTCCGCAAAATGTTGTTTAGAGCTTTAGTAGGATTTGTTATTAGCTACAACTTTTGCCCTAAACTCAAATCTGTATCTCTTATGCATCACGAATTAGAGCGGGCAGAACTTGTTACTGTTTTTCAGTGAATGTAAAATACATTCACTGAAAAACAGTAGTGGCTTATGTTCGCTCTGGTTCGTCATGCATAAGAGATACGGATTTGAGTTGTTAACAAAAGTTGTAGGTAATAGCAAAACCTACAAAAGTTCTAGACATCATTTTGAGAAATTTTGTTCATGAAAAAAGTTGGGGGCAAATGAATGCACTAAATGAATACAAATTATTTTCCATGCCTGCGACCAATGTCACCCTATTTTTTCATGGGTATATTTTTTATTTAATTTTAATAAAATAAGATATCAATTTCAATCAATAATTTCCACGACAGTCGTAAATATATCCTTGATAAATATATCCACTTGCTTAAAATTGTTTTTTTTTTTGCTAAATTGTGATTGTTGCAAGGTAGGAAACGAAAATGTTTTAAGGTATTTATAATTTCTTCAAAGATTGCACTATTTTCCTTAAGTTTTCTAAATTTCTGAAATTATCCTGACACCAGTGAAGCTCTCGGAATTCCTAGGAACTAAAAGTTCCTGCAGTTTTTCGGAAGCTAAAAGAACCTATTTGATTTTCTTGTGTAGGGTTAACTACCCCATTTCCGGCCTATTAAGCACAACCCGCACTTAGTCTTTCTTAATTAGCGCAGTTAAGCACCAAACGGAATGTTATTATTACTGATGGCTTCCAAATTTATTTACCTTTCCGTATGTACCGTAAGATTTGATAAAGAGAAACCAATCGTTGAGATATTGTCAAAAGTCTAGCACTGCTTCTTGACGCCAAAATCGGCCTACAAATTCTAAACTCGGCCTAACGCATTGAAACGCCATTGAAACGCCAATGAATTCACTTCGGTCTATCGGATGAAGATAAAAATTGTTTCGGTCGGAGCGCTTCTTTTGTTTTTGGGAATAATGGTTGCAAACCTTCATATCACGCGTTCTCATCTACTTCGTTCGGTAGCAACGCATAATTGACTTGTTAACTCTGAAATCATGGATTTATTTGAAGTTTTCTGCTCGATAGGCCCAAAATGGGCGATTAGGCCGAAGTAGTTCTCTACCCTATAACTAGCCTGATGCTCAAAATACTTCTCATCATATTTTTAAACATCCCTGAATTTTTTCGGGATTCCTAAAGTTTCTTCAACTTTTCTAACAGTCATGCATTATCTTAAAAAAAATTTAAAAATTTAAAATTTATGTAATTTCTTTAATTTTAACGGAACTGATCTGAAATTTTCTGTTCTTTCCTAAAGTTTTCAAAATTTCTCTAAAGTTTTTGAAGTTCTCATGAAGCTTGTCGTACTGACTTGAATTAAATTGAACTGTCCTACAAATATGTAAGCTTCCGTGAACTTCTGGACTTGTGTGAAAACCTCAATAATTTTATTAACATCTCTAAAGTTCTCTGAAAATCTTGGAGCTACTAAAAATCTCCCGCTAATTGGAGTGAGAGGCAATCACGATTAGCACTACACCACCGGCGCCGCTGCTTTCCTTAAATTAATAGAATTATTCTGAAGTTATCTGATCGTTCTCGTAGAACTCGGAACTTCACTGAATATCTTGAAAATTTCTAAAAATATCTAAATTTTCTAGAAGTTCTCTGAAATTTCTTGAAGATGTCGTTGCTTTCGAAAAGTTCTCGCATTTTTATTTAATGGAACTTCGTTGATGTCCTCTTATCAGTTTAGCTAAATTTTGGCAATTTCATTATTAAAATTTACATGATGTAGCATCCTTAAAATATTCTCACATTTTCCGGATGTTCATAAAAATTTTATTGCTCTCGTACCATTGCTGAAGTTTCCGGGCATTGCTTGAGTTTCGCGAAGCTTCTTTAAGGTTTCTGCAATTTCCTTAAATTATTTGAGCTGCCCTTTGATTTTTTGATCTGTCTTGATGTTCTCGGAGCTTTCCTGAAGCTCTCAATTCAAGATCTCGGTTCTGCTCTGTTATAAATGGAATATCAACATGAACATTTAGTCCGACAATTAATTAGCTAGAGAAAGTTCCTAAGAGGATGAGGGGATTTGAGGTTAAGACCGTTCCGATAATTATAAATACACTAACAATGAGCCATCATTTCAAACTGCGTGAAATATTTCTCAAAATTCTGGCTGCATCCTGATGTTTACATCCTACTCAAACACGTGTTGTCAGTTTTTTTTTTATATTTTGCAAGGAAATGTGAGAATGCGTGGCATTACTCCTGAACAAAGAAAACGGATTGTGCACAAATGGTGTACCGTGAGTGGACTTTCCTTAAGAAAACTGGCTAAGGAGGAGTGTGTGAGCGTTGGAGCTGTACAAACCGCATTACGGAAGTATGAAGATTCGTGCACTTTAGAAGATTCTCCAAGGCGTGTAAGAAAACTTGGCCCCGTCGACACTGCAATCGACCGAAAGATAAGAGATCGTTTTAAGCAGCATCCATCAGCGGCAACGGATGTCATGCGGGCCAAGAAAAGATTGGGATTGGAAACCCATCGGAAGCAGAAGCAACCAAAACGAAACAAAAAGGATGCTGCATTTGTGAAGACGAGAGCTCAGGAGCTGTACGACTCAATGCTGGGGAAAAATCGGGTTGTATAATCATGGATGGTGAGACATACGTGAAACTCGATTATCAGACTCTGCCAGGACCACTGTTCTACACTTCGCCCAAAGGAAAGGATGTTCCTGAATCGGTCAAAGCCATTTACACCGAAAAATTAGGCAAGAATGTCATGGTTTGGCAGGCGATATGGCAGTGTGCCACTTCTCGACCAGACTTGACCTTGACAGACACAATGAATGGAAAAGTCAACGTGAAGGAATGTGTGCAAAACAGATTACTACCCTTCATCAGGCAGCATGACAAACAAACCTGTAATCTTTTGGCCTGATCTTGCTTTCTGCCATTATTCAAAGGATTTGCTAGAGTGGTTCAAGAATCATAAATTCACATATGTGCCAAAAGAGATGAATCCGCCAAATTGCTCTGAGGCTCGCCCTATCAAAATTTTCTGGGCTTTGACAAAAGCAAAGCTTAGAACACATGTTAAGCTAGCGGATGCAGTTGAAAAATTCAAGAAAGATTGGTTTACAATGGTAAAAATGGTAGACGAAGGTACTGTGCAAAAACTAATGAGCAGTGTCAATGGAAAAGTTAGAAAACTCGGCTACTCTCAATAAAATCCTGCAAATTGAATTTATGTGTGAAAGAAAACATGATAATAAACAATATTTGAAAATAAAATGGCCTAAAAATTTACACTAATTTTATTTCATTCACTAACAAAGTGTATTTATATTTAACGGAACAGTCTATATGTCCTATGAAATTTTCTGAAATTCTCTGGACTTCTGTGAAGTTCCTGAAATATTTCTGAAGATTTCATAAATTCTCCGAAAGTCTCTAAGCTTCACTGAAATTTCCGGTACGTCTTAAGGATTCTTGACTCACGCTTTTAGATCTTTAGACGACTCCAAAAGTCTGGACTAAAGTTACGAGAATTTACATAGTTGGAGATGCTTAACGTCAGTAGAAACATATGGTAACAATGGAAAACCGACATGATTGATTTCAGCATTCGATGCAATTCAGCAATTGAAATGCAGAGAACTGGAGAAATACCCCTCTCTCTTCTATTGGGAAACAACGTAATCTGCGTAATAACATTTAAATTGTCGGTTTTTTTTTTTAAGATTACATAAGTCAATTTTCAATATTTTAAGGAAAGGCCAGTATTTCACATCTTGAACTTTTGCGAGTTTTTTGACGTCAAATATGGCCTATTTTAAAGGTCTCAGATTAAAAAAAAAGAATCACTTTTTTCTTTGATTTGTTTTACGTCGATCTTATTTTCCGTAGTGAGTACCAATGCTACTGACGCCAGAGAGGCAGCTCCCTCACCTGGACCCTGCCTATCGATCGACCCACCAAACTCATGGACCGGGGACCAACGGCTTTACTTCCTTTTCCCAAGGAAGGCGTAATCAGAGATCTTATGCCTCAGAAAATCCCAGCGGTGCCGACTGGAATTGAATTCAGGTTCTTTAAAGTGAGAGGCAGTCACGCTTACCACTACATCACCGGTGCCACTATAATCATGGAACTTGAGAATTAAGATGAGAATTCCAAATGAGTTAAGGAGAAATGTAGATGAATTATAGAGATGATTATGGAGGTCTTCTGGGAGATTTTCAATGGAATTTGAATAAAAATTTCAGTTAATTTTGAGAAGTATGTAACGAATTTTTTTTGGAGAACTACAGGTGATTTCTTCAACGCAACTCTGGATTGTCTTCCAGGATATTCTGAAGAAATTTTCTAAAAATATATGAGGAGTGTTTCAAGAGAATTCATGTAAATTCCAAGAGATCGCATTTCGAGAAGCATTTCAAGGATATTCTCTGGACAGTTTTAATGGAATTGAAGCGAATTCCAAGGAAATTTTGGGATAGCACTTTTCTCAATTCTAAATGCCATACCAGAAGGTTTCTAGGAATACTGCAAGAGAATTGAACAGAACAGAATGAAGAGAAATTAAATCATATTCACGCGAGAATTTTAAAGAATACAAAGATTTAGTATACAGTGAATTCCTAAAGTGTTTTGCACAGAATTCCAAAACTTTTATAGATGGTAGAGGGAATTCCTAAGATTGGACAAAATCATGAGATTTGAAGATTTGAAGTTTTTGCTAGTACGCTTTTTAATGTAATTTTTTCAAAGGAAACAATATTTGAGATATTCTAAACCGTTATCTGCGCAAACATTACATTAAAACACTTGTAAACAAGAAGTTTAAAAATATAATCAAAAGTTGATGTTCTACGATTTTAGTCAATTTTGAAGTGTCCGTGGTTTAAGATACTCTTGGAGGTTTACATTTTCGTTTTAAAAATAAATTACAAATATTGAAGGTATACTTTTTGAGATATTTGAGTTATCAGACTTTATAGAATTTTTACTCAAAATAACTTCAAAAAAGTTACAATGTAAATTTTTCCCAGAATTACTTTACTTTTCATAAACAACTTTGTCTCTCTCAAACGCCATTTCAATCAGAGGTAACGTTTTAGTGCTACAATTTATTGGAAAAAGAGAACAACGCCATTTTGAGGGAAAAAAATTCAAGAACAAAATGGCCGATTTTTTTCAAAAATGTGACACAAAATTATGCAAAGGTTTATGCAAATCGAAGAAAGTTGATTCTAAAAGAATTATTTTGTTTTCCTATTTGTCCTGGAGCTGGTCAACAAGAATCTTCTTGTGATTAAAATCAGACACTTTATCAAGAAGTAGCATTAGGTTTCATAGTTAATCTCCGAGTGGTTTAAGACAATCCGATATCTCTAACATTGCTCCAAGTTCGTGTACCTGATGAGTTTGAAGTTTCGTTTGAAAATTAAAATCCTGCATCATTTTCGTTAATGTACACGAAGTCTCATTCTGTTTGGAGTCTGGAAAACTGGAATTTTATGTTCAACATCGGGATTTATTTGTTTGAGCCATACATTTTTAATATATATTTTTTTTTTTCGTTTTCCAGATGTAAGATAATCTAAGTCACTTTGTAATGTTTTGAAAATCTATGATCTTATTTTTTTTCCTGTATTCCAAGATCTACAATTTTTTCTATGTTCCTATACATATATATTGAATATTTTTGTTTGTATTCTTAGCCTTGAATCTTCTTGATCTATAGGATTCTCTTAGTCTCGGTTTATTTAGTTTTTGGAGTCTGGGATCTCGAAAGAAATTCAAGTTCCAAAATCCAAATAGAAAACATTTTTCGTTGTAACATTCTAGGGTTGTTTTTTATTCCGTTATTTAAAAAAATCCATTCCAGAAAGCATAATCTGGGATCTTGAAAAAAAAAATTTAAAGAATTTCATGGTTTGTCAAGCACAAAAATTAAAAAAAAATAATAAATGTTTAAGAATTTTGAACAAACTTGCATAAACGATTCCGAAGACTCGGTTTTTTACTGATATATTTTTTTTATAAGTTTATGACACCTTAAATCATTTATAATTTTAATGACCCAAAGGTGTTCGGCCCAATGGAATGAAAAAGTTTTAATTCCTGTTGTAAACGAATGATGCTTCATACCATTATTTAAAAAAATAAGATTGATAGTAGCAATTTCAGCAATAGAAAAATTAGATCTGACTATCGAGATCATTTATCTAGAACAATTTAAAACGCCATCTCAACGTTTCATCGCTCATATCGGAGATAGTTTTAATAGTTAGGTGGTGTCTTCAGTACGCAAAGCACCTCCGTGTTGCAAGTTCGCTGATGTCATACACGCCTGTAGGGCGGTGCAGCATCATAAAGAGAGTGGTATCTACAAAACGTTGCGTGTTAAGGCAAACGTTTATTCTAGACTTTAACTCAATAAGCCAAATGTGATTAAATTTCTCTGTCCTAACACACACGGTGTTATCAGTTGTAGTGGTGCAAGATCTTGCAGAACAAACTTTTGATGAATGTTCCAACAAACAATTTTAGCTGCAGATTAGCTTATACCGGCAAAAAATAGCTGTATAAGCCCATTTTTGGCTATATAAGGTAATCAATCTGCAGCTGAAATTGTTAGTTGGGCGTACAGATAGAAAATCGATATTTAGCCTTGTTTTGGAAGCCTAATCCTAGAGTCACACCACCTGCTTAAACCATATCAGTTATCATGATGTTATTTCCTAAACATTTATGATAACTTTTAAGTCACATTTTGGTAAATTTTTCAGTCACTTGTTTAGTTGATTGTGGTCACTAATTCATTATTATTATTGCTCAAAACTGCTCTGGTCCTCATGAAATGTTTGCTTATGGGGAAGTCATGAGATCCTTACAGTCCTTATGCTACCGAATGCGTGCTATTTTTTGCAGCACTGAGCACTGAAAAATTGCACTGGTTGACACATTTATCCTAGCACAAGGTATTCAAAAAAATCATACAAAGAAATCTGCAGCTTCCTACCGAATGACTCAACCAGTTAGTTATTTTTCCATCGACCTCACCGCAAACTTATACAGGCAGCAACGTTGTTTACCCCCGGGGAGGTCCATAGGATCACTCTTGTAGGGTTAAACACGGACCACCATCGTCAGCTGATTGCAGATCGTTGGCCCTGTTATTCGAATTGCTATGATCGTGGAGGTCGATAATCTAAAAAATCGAATTATGGCACCATCTCAATAACATCAAAACCTTATAGAACCACCCAACTACCATACGATTCATTACATGCCAAAGAATAGTCCCATAGGCTTCCCATAACCACAACCGCTTCGGAACTTCTTGTGTATGCACGGTAGCAGCTCTCTAGAATGAAACAGCTAGGAAAACAAAACAAAAAACAAGACTAGAGGTGCATTCTCTAGCAAACAACAAGCGAGCGGAAGCAGGATGGAAGATGAATTGAAGGAAAGACAGATTGATAGAGAGAGAGAGAGAGAGAGAGAAAAAGCCAGCCAGCAACATAATAACGAAAACAACGACGAGAAAACAGGTTTGCAAAACTGCAATTACCAATTCTTTCGCGGCTTTTGAGTTCTAGAAACTGCGGCCGGCGGTAGCAAAACAGCGAAACGAAACTACACCGGCCGAAATGCTAGGTACCTACAAGTTCGGTGCATGCCTTTAAAAGAAGGGTTGCATTTTAAAGTGCTGTTGTTTTGCTTCTATGCTTCCTATGTTTGTGTGTTTGTGTGTGTATTCGAGAGATTGGTTCACGAAATTCACGTTTAAAGGTATATAGCTAGATGCAAGGTGCTGGATTTTAAATGATGCAAATTCTACTTTGCGTTCTGTTCTGCGATTTAGCAAATTTCTCTAGGGTAGATAGAACCAGTTCTGTGTTCTCTTTGATGCATTGTGGGGCCGTATCGTGGATTGAGATTACAACATTGGTTTGCAACGCAACGTGCTTGTGTGAGAACAGTGTCCATTCTGCATGCAGAGTGGAAGATCTTATCAACGAAAAGGCGAGCTTGGGGTGCAGTTGCATGGGATTTCATGGGAATTTAGGCGGCATTGCGAATACATATTATGGAAATTGTCTTCGCTGATTTTTCGTCGGTTTCTGTTACGTCATAATTGTGGCAATCACGGACGCTAGGGAGGAGCCTTTTATAAATGTAAACAGGATCCGGGGCCAACGCTTTTACTTCATTTCAGAATGGAAACGTGACTAGTAATTATTCTTCGCCACAGAAAGTGACTGAGCAATTCAGACCAACTTCAGGTTTGAGGCTAGCAAGGTTAACAATAACCTAAAATCTGATCAATGCTTGATTTAAAAACATATGCTCATTGGTCTTTTGGAGAAGCACAATTCCCATACTAGTATTTTATTAATGCATTCAAATGAGAATTAATCGGACATAAATTTTAGTTATTGCGGATTTCACACCTGATTAGACTCCTGCGCTAAAAATAAGTACACAGTAATATTTTCGCACTGGTCATAAAAGTTAAATATGGAGCTTCTTAATGCTTTCTAGAGCTTTAATTCAACAGTGTAGCTTGCTAGTAATGTTCTATAGCTGTTACTGCTTTCAAATAAGTCGATTTTTAAATTTTCTGGCATGTGCGAAAATATTACTGTGCAATTATTTTTTGCACAGCAGTCTAATTTGGTGCAAAAGGCGCAATATTGACACCAAATTCCAAGCAGAATGCGAAGGTGCCGCACCATTAAAATCGTTTTGATCCCATGGAAAATGGCACAGCTAAGAAAGAGGACACGAGAACATTTTTTTGCTCGTGGAAGGCGACCTACATTGCTCGGTTTCGGCCACTCTCTCGGTGACTCAACAGTCATTCTGCTAAAATGATCGTTACCGTCTAAACTGAACAAACTTTGAGATCGCTTGGTTTGATTTCGTTGACTTTTTGTCTGCATACTAGGATCAATATGAGCATATGTGATTTTAGAAATGCGAATGCTTCTTCTTAAACCAGGAACAACATTATCTTTCAGAATTTTGAAAAATTTCAGTAAGATATAATGCTAAAAACGCAGCACATTTTTTGGGATCCACATTTTAAATAATGTTTCGAAGTCCAAGGCAAGATTGTTCTTAGAAATCATGAGCTAGATCCAATATATGTACAACAAATCAGGAAATTGTGAAGGTTTTTGGACTTGGCTGAAATTACAGGAAGAAATATCAAGAAGATTTCACTAAGATTTTGTATAATTCCAAGGGTGTTCTGAAGAAATCTCCTAGATCAGAATTTTGCAAAACATCCAACAAATCCAGATATGTAGAATGTAGAAAGCAGTAGCAGTAAAATATAAAATCAAGGAAGTTATCAGTAGAATTAGGTGGTAATTTCCGATTAACTATACTTTCCTCGAGGCCTAGTCAGTCCAGGAAACGGTACAATCCCCATAATCGATTCCCTGTCTGGTCTAGGAATTTTTTCGGGTCGAGCAAATTCATGGTTGGCATAGACAGCTTTCAATTGATACTGCTGAAGTGCTTCAAAGATCTTCAAGTTGAAAACTGGTAAAAGTGAGCTTCTTAACGCGTTAAGCCTGTAGAGGGAGAGTTTCATGGGAATTGTGAGAAATTCAGCAGAATTCTAAAAAGCATTCCAAAGAATATTCTGAAGAGAATTTCAAAAATGACGATTCGCTGGAGTTTTGAAGCACACTTCCATGAAAATGTTGTCAAGAAATCCTACAAAACTCTGACCATGTAATAAGAATTTCAAGAGAATCTGAATTTGAAGACAGTTTGAAAATAAATTTAATGAAAATTTCAATTGTTGGCAGCATTTTGGGAGCAGGGAAGTGCACCAGTTATGATCCTATTTAAAATTTGCTCCAGTTGCCAAATAACAATAATGTTTTTATAAGGGTTCTGAGACCATTATTTAAACTTGTAGAATGCTTTAAAACCTCGATAAAACTTACAATGCTACTTGGGTTTTAGTATTCACCAGCCATGGCCTAAGTGATTTAAATGGGTAGAGTTAAAAACTGGTACCATTGGGCGTATATGGTCTTGTGCTATAACTGGTTCATTTAACCTAGTACATGGTGACCAGCAAATTCCTAATAGTAATTTCCCGTTTTTTTCCCAGAATTATAGAAATTTTCCTGGTTGTGATATAAATATGCAAATTAAGCATAAAACCATATGCGAATGACCCAAAAAGATCACTAGGTTTAATTGATCATTACTAAGACATTCGTAGCATTTTTCCTAGACCTTGCATATGGTTTAGCGTTAAATGTCATCGAAATTTGTCAACTACCTTGAAAATTCGCTCAAAACTATGTAAAGGTTTTTATTGGCTTGCTCTCAAGCATTTCCTTTCGAATAAGTTCTCTTCACAGAGTTCATTTCAGAATTCTTCTAACATGAATTTGCAATTTTCTGATAGAATCCATTGAAAGTTTATATATACCAGTCCAGAAATTCACTACAGAACGCTCCTAAAAATTCTTGATGTTCTTCCTTAGATTCTCTTCGAATTTTAAACTAATTCCTAATAATTCACAAACTTTTTTATATTTTTTTTTTTTTGCTTGAATTTTTCTGTGAATTCTCATGCAATTCACATCTGAATTGTCTTATAATTTTGCTCCGAATTGTTTTGGATCTCTCCTCTAAATTCTTCTGCAAATTCTCTTGGAATTCTCCTTAAAATTCTCTAGAAACTATGTTCGAAATGCCGTTGGAAATATCCTCGTAATACCCTTGAAGTGCTACGCAGAATTCCTTCGAAATTATACCCTACATATTCGATTTCCCTGGTATTTTTCACGGATCTTGGAATCCTCTACACAATCGTCATGCAATTTTCCACAGAGTTACCGTAAAAATTTACGATTAACTCTCACAGCTGACTTGGGGTTCTAGTGAAAACTTTCGAACTATTATTCACGAAACTCCCTTGGAAATTGACTCTGAAATAATTTGGAGCTATCCCTGGAATTAATTCTAAAATCTCATCAAAATGTTCATTCTTATAATAGTTCTTGCAAGTGACTTTACCCTAAAAATCTAGTACAGTCCAAGGGTACTTACATTTTTTAAAAGGTCCAACATCTTATTTGGTTTTCGAAGAGAGGCCGAAGTCTATTTTGTCCAGATTTTTTATCGAAATTTACGGGTTTTGTCCGTTTTTTCCCGGTGACTTCATATTCCAGGCTCTTTCCTAGTTCACTGGTCACCCTGCTAGTAGTTACGAGAGGAATTCTGACTTTTTTTTTGCGAATTCTATGGAAATTTTCAGGGAAATTTCAGAAGAATTCTTATGAGAAACCTAAGAGGCTGTTCATAAACGACCTAGATAGCTTAGGGGGGGGGGGCACGGCACATACAAATTTAAAATGTTTTGTATGTACAATTGTCTACGCAGGGGAAGGGAGTTAAGAATCCTAAACAAACTGTCTACGTAATTAATGAACAGCCCCTAACAGAATATTAAGAAAAAATTCAACGTAATGTTTCTCAACATTCAGTTGGAATTTTTCGCAAAATTTCGTTGATTTTTTTCTTAATATTCTGTTAGGGGCTGTTCATTAACTACGTAGATAGTTTGTTAAGGATTCTTAACCCCCTTCCCCTGCGTAGACAATTGTACGTACAAATTTTTTTTAATTTGTATGTGCCGTGCCCCCCCCCCCCCTAAGCTGTCTACGTAGTTTATTAACAGCCTCTTAGGTTTCTCACAAAAAAGATTTTGATTATAAGACCCTTGGACTGGGCTAGATTTTTAGGATAAAGTCACTTGGAAGAACTATTATAAGAATTAAAATTTTGATGAGATTTTAGAATTAATTCCAGGGCTATCTCCAAATTATTTCAGAGTCAGTTTCTCAGGGAGTTTCGTGAATAACAGTTCGAAAGTTTTTACTAGAAACCCAAGTCAGCTGAAAGAGTTAATCGTAAATTTTTAAAGTAACTGTGTGGAAAATTCCATGACGCTTGTGAAGAGGATTCCAGGATCCGTAAAACATATCAGGGGAATCGAATATTTAGGGTATAATTCAAAAGGAATTCTGCGGAGAACTTCAAGGGTATTACAAGGATATTTCCAAGGGCATCTAGAAAATTGTTTCTAGAGAATTCCAAGAGCATTTTTAGAAGAATTTAGAGGAGAAGTCCAAAATAATTCGGAGCAAAATTATAAGACAATTCAGAAGTCAATTGCATGGGAAAATTCAAGTGAATTAGGAATTTTTAGGAGAGTTTAAAAGGAGTTCGGAAAATAAAACCGAAAAAAATCCGGCTTTTACTGCCGATGTAAACATTAATGGGAGTAAACTTGAGCCAAATGTAACGCACGCCTCTCAGCCTGTGAGATCTCGACCACCGAATACGCTTCCTGTCTCTAAAAACGAGAGGTTTAAGCGCCACCTCCGAAGAGGACCACTCGTCAAGGTTTGATTTGCCCGGCAAGAAACCCAACCTCAGGGCGGGTTTAGGAATGGAAGAGACCAAAATTTAGTTTAAGAGCGATTCAGTAGACTGAAATTCCATGAGGGATTGAGATCCTCACAAACAGAGGCCGCTTCCAATGCACAGTGGCTTATTTCGAGCAAAAAAACAGACGCAATTCAGAAACGGGTTTTCAGCTTACGGAAGATAGTGAATCTCATGGTGTCAACCCCTTTCCGAAAAAATGGCAGGAAACGTCCGATTTCTCCCTTTTTCCCCTATAAATGAGAAATATTTGAAAATATCGATCTATAACAATCTGCAACTTCGATAAAGACATTCAAAAACCATTGTACCTTACGTAAAAAAGTCTAAGGAATCGAATGCCAGTAACCTCTTTGATGTCAAAAATCTTAAAGTGGCCCAATTCACCCGTTTTCCCCTATAAGTTGAAATTTTTGAAAATATTGATCTACAACAATCCGCAACTTCAATAAAGATATTCAAAAACCATGCTGCCTCACGTAAAAAAGTCCAAGGAATCGAATAGCGTTATTCCCTTTCATGTCAAAGATCGAAAAGTGGCCTAATTCACCCTTTTTCCCCTAAAAATTGAAATTTTTCAAAATATCGATCAATAACAATCCGCAACTTCGATGAAGGCGATCAAAAACCTTGCTACGGAGTGGTCGATCTAAACATCCATGGATCCAATCTGTCGAAAAATCCGTAGAAGGCCGAAACGTCACATTCAGTTGGATTCCAGGGCACTCCGACATTACCGGAAACGAAGAAGCAGACAACCTTGCTAAACAAGGACGAAATGAAGCTGAACTCGACATCCCAATACCATCTCAAGACGTCATACATGCTATCAAAAGGAACATTTGGGCTGCCTGGGAATCCGAATGGTACCACAGCCAAGCTCAACTGAGGCAAATCAAACACACATCAGGGAAGTATCCGGATCGCAAATGTGCTTCCGAACAACGCATCTTAACACGGACTCGAATAGGACACACTCGACTCACCCACTCGCATTTGCTGAACAAGAACCCTCCACCAATATGCAGATGTTGCGGAGTGCAACTATCAATACAGCATATATTAGTCGACTGCAGGGAATATGCTCAAACACGAATCGCTTGCGGGATCAATGGATCATTAGCTGAAATATTGGCGTACAACTCACGGAAAGAGGCAGCAGTTCTACAATTTTTCAAAGATAGCAACCTATATAATGAAATCTAATCTTATTAATTGCCATGAGGATTTTGTTATGTAATATCTTTTTACCCGACACGAATGCCACGATGATGGTAAAGTGTCGTTAATAAATAATAATAATAATAATAATTATGTAAGAAAGTCCAAGGAATCGAGAACCAGTATCTCCTTTAACATGCAAAATCGAGAAGTTGCCTAATTCACCCGTAATCCCCTAAAAGTTGGAATTTTTGTAAATATCATTCTATAACAATCCGCAAATTCGATTAAGATATTCAAAACCCATGCTACCTTATGTAAAAAAAGTCCAAGGAATTGATTACCGGTATCCTTTTTACTTTCAAAAATTGAGAAGTTGCCCAAAACGCCCGTTTTGCTCTTGAAGTTGAAATGCTTTGAAATTTCGATCTATAAAAATACACAACTTCAATAAATACATTCAAAACCATGCTACCTTATGTAAAAAAAAGTCCAAGGAATCCAGTATCGGTGTCCCATCAGTATATCCAAATTGGAGAAGTAGCCTAATTCACCCGTTTTCCCCTTAAAAGTTGAAATTTATCAAAATATCGATCTACAACGATCCGCAAATTCGATTAAGACATTCAAAAACCATGCACCTTTATGTAAAAAGTCCAAGAAATCGAATGCCGGTATCCCCTTTAATTTTCAAAATCGAGCAGTGGCTTAATTCGCCCCTTTTTCCGTTTAACTTGATTTTTTTTAAATAACGCTCCATACCAATCATCCACTTCGATAAAGACATTTAAAAGCCATGCTGCCTCATGCAAAAATCCAAGGAATTGAAAACCGGTATCCGGTATGAGGAGGAATGTAAACAAACATCCTTTCTCTCTTTTCATCTCACTTAAACCAGATGGCAGCACGCTACTGTCGTCAAGGCGAATAAGACGCTTGCTCATGTAAATAGAAAAGAAGATGAATGATGTGTCAAAAACTCGGAAATGCGTTTTATGCTGCACAGTTTCCTGAGTTGATTGCTCAAGTGTGGGTGTGTGTTTTTTTTTTGTTAAAATGAGGAACGAAAAAGTTGTGGACCTCTATCTCCGTTCAAAGCAAGATCGCGAGTGTTTAATTCAGGAGCTTATCGCAGAAGGTGTGAGCAATCGGAAAGAACTGTTGCCTGCTGTTACAACGTGGATTCGAAACTTCCGCTACCGCTGGAAATTGTCGCATGGGAAACGAAAATTTTATGAGAAATACCGGAGATGGCTCGATGAAACGTTCGTGGTAAGATATATTATTATTTAAAACAAATTCTATTATTTTCATTGAATTGACAATTTGTTTTGCCAATTCTATGGTTGTTGACTATGTAGGTAGAGTTTTTCTAATAGAATAGTTAAACCTGGTAAATGTTTGTTGCGTTAAGTGTGTCATTATCAAGGATGCCCTGCACGTTCTTACTTTTGAAATAGGTCGCTCCAATTTCGAAGAGAAAACGTGGTCCGAAAAATAAATGCTTCGAAGATCTCTCTGAAAGCTTGAAGAGCAAGCAAAGCAAAGCTTTAGCCGATACAGAGCCTTTGGAGAAATTGCTGCGGGCAGCTGAAAAACTATGTAGCATGCATAGCTTGTCTCCAAGTATGGCAAAAATGCTCCGAAAGCTGAGGATACGCGGAGAGGAATGGGCATGCAAAGCTTTGAAGAAGGCAAGGCAAGAGAAGTTTGTCAAACCAACAGCAGAGAAGTCGCTTCGTCTCAAAACTCGATTGGGCCTGACACGGAGAAAGTACGCCAGTATCAGAAAGTATAGCAAGTCCATTTATGGTAGGAACTGCTTAGTTCCGTGGGAGGAGGCGATGTAGCATCGAGATGCCATCATTCCGGCGTATGATCCTCCGATTTGGGACAACGGAGTTTTAACCTGTAGGGTAGCTCTAAGAGACATGGTCGTAAATATTATCGAGAGATTACTTAGCTTGGAGGAAGTTCAGGAGGCTGTGATCATGATGGACGGTGACGTGGATTGTGTTTTGTTACTGTCGGCTGGCGTAGACTCTGCTACCGGTTTCAGCCAGTACAGCCAGAAAGGAATTATGACGAAGGATAATTCGTTGCTCACCGAATGCGTGCTCCCGCTAATTTTGGAGACCAGATCGGGGGAAAAACTGTGGACAAATCCCAACCCACAATCGGATAAATTTTGCCGAGCTAAAGTCTATGAGCTGGCAAAAAGAGACTGATTGTGTAACAAGGGATCTGTTCGGCAAGTTTTTTGCAGAGGTTGACCATATCGCGGAAGAACCACTAGTCGTTGAAAACGAGGTATTATCTCTCATATTATAAACATTTCTTATTCTCATTGCACTTTTTTTTTCATTCAGCAAGGATTGAGGTTGAATGTCACGGGTTCGGCTTTTTACTCGATGGTTGACGGCAAAGTTGCTAATGCGGTGAACAAAAACACTGACACGCATAAGTGTCCTCTATGCGTCAACGCAGCAGACGATCGGATTGGACCGTCTTTTTACCATTGTCGACTGAACTGTGTAGAATGGCTGATTCGGGTCTCTGGTCAGCTGCACATTTCTGGACATCCCGCACAAAAGGACACTAAAGTTAAGGAGAAGAGAAAGAAGATAACCAGACAGCCGATAACCGAAAATCGGAGGAAGCGGCTCATCCAATAACGGAAACATGGCTCGAAGACTCCTCGCTGATCCAAAGAACTTCTCCGCCATTTTGGGAATCAGCCAGGAGTTGGTAGAAAAGCTCAGAATGATAAGTTCTTTGGCATTGTCATCCAAACATCTTAACGCCGAAAAAGTCAGACAATTGTATGCGCAGCTTGAACAGCAGATCTGGAAGCAGTTTCCATTCCTGAATAATAAAATACCGCCATCAATGCATAAATATTCACACCTACCGGAGTACATCGAAAAATTGGTAACTATAATTAAAAGATTCTTATGGCAGTAAGAAAAACTAATTTCATAACTGAACCATTTCAGTCATATCCTCTAAGTTTTGCGGATGAACAAGCCGGTGAGAGGTGCCATAAACGGTCCAAATATGGCAGAACGTATCTTTCTCGGAAAACGTCACCAGAGAACAACTTGGAAGACATGATGCGCCTCTCATTGACCTGGTCAGACCCGAAACACGCTGATCAAGATGTTCCAGCAGAACGCTCACGGAAAAGAATAAAAGACGAGCTGTTTGAGCGACAGATGACATTTTACTATTCCGATCAAGATGTTAGGGATAAGGCCGATGAAGACGATAGCAATGTACAAAGCGATGATGAGGAGATGGGCGATGATGAATCAAATGAGAGTGAAGAGGAAAGCGATGAGGATGATACTACATGATAAAAAAGAATTAAAATTGATAACATTTTTGCACAGGTGCAAAGTTAAAGTCAAAACGCTTCTTATTATTTCTAATGAAAATGTCTTGAGCGGGCAACATTTGATTTGATTTCTGATCTTTGACAGTATAAAGGATGCCGGAATTTGATCCCTTCAACTTATTGTTACACATGGTAGCATGGCTTTGGAATGTCTTTATCGAAGTTGCGGATTGTTATTGATCAATATTTTCAAAAATTTCAACTTATAGGGGAAAACGGGTGAATTAGACCACTTTTCGGTCTTTGACATGAAAGGGGATAACGGTATTCAATTTCTTGGACTTTTTTACGTAAGGTAGCATGGTTTTTGAATATCTTTATCGAAGTTGTGGATTGTTATAGATCGATATTTAAAAATAAATCAACTTATAGGGGAAAACGGTTGAATTGGGTCACTTTTAGATTTTTGGCATTAAAGAGGATACCAGCATTCGATTCCTTAGACTTTTTTACGTAAGGCAGCTTGGTTTTTGAATGTCTTAATCGAAGTTTTGGATTGTTATTGATCGATATTTTGAAAAATTTCAATATTTAGGGGAAAACGGGTGATTTAGGCCACTTTTCGATCTTTAACATGAAAGGGGATAACGGCATTAGATTCCTTGGACTTTTTTACGTAAAGCAGCTTGGTTTTTGAATGTCTTTATAGAAGTTTTGGATTGTTATTGATCGAAATTTAAAAAAAAAATCAATTTATAGGGGAAAACGGGCAATTTGTGCCACTTTTCGATCTTTGACGTTGAAGGGGTTACCAGCATTTGATACTTTGGACTTTTTTACGTAAGGTAGCATGGTTTTTGATTGCCTTCATCGAAGTTGCGGATTGTTATTGATCGATATTTTGAAAAATTTCAATTTTTAGGGGAAAACGGGTGAATTAGGCCACTTTTCGATCTTTGACATGAAAGGGGATAACGCTATTCGATTCCTTGGACTTTTTTACGTGAGGCAGCATGGTTTTTGAATATCTTTATTGAATTTGCGGATTGTTATAGATCAATATTTCCAAAAATTTCAACTTATAGGGGAAAACGGGTGAATTGGGCCACTTTAAGATTTTTGACATCAAAGAGGATACTGGCATTCGATTTCTTAGACTTTTTTACGTAAGGTACAATGGTTTTTGAATGTCTTTATCGAAGTTGCAGATTGTTATAGATCGATATTTTCAAATATTTCTCATTTATAGGGGAAAAAGGGAGAAATCGGACGTTTCCTGCCATTTTTCCGGAAAGGGGTTGGCACCATGAGATTCCCCGGAATTTTTTACATAAGATTCACTATCTTCCGTAAGCTGAAAACCCGTTTCTGAATTGCGTCTGTTTTTTTGCTCGAAATAAGCCACTGTGCAATGGTCTTAAGCGAAAGTTGAAGGTTACTGTCGTTCTACCGTAACACAAAAACCCCACTCACATTTATCATCACTGGAGGAACTCTCCCTTTCAGCTTTCCTCCCCCGATCCTGACACGTGAGTGCGGAGACTGTTTTCCCAGGCAGTCCAACCTGGAGTAAATTAAATTACAACAAAATTACTACAAAAGAATAACGCAAAATAGAACGACCAAAACGTGAAGAATCTAACCAACAAAAATTAACATTACGGAGAAAGCTTTTACTTTACGAAAACAACATTTATTTCATGGCTAAATAACGGAAATCATTTATGATTTAGTTTAGTTTATTGATAAGTTCAATGAAATATTTAATAAAATTCCTCATTACTTTACACGATCTAAAATTTAAAATTGCAAGATATATGACGCTGCATTTATGTACATCGTAATGAACAGAAGTTCACACTACTTTTTCGAACTAAGGAATATAAGGAAAATTACAGGATATTCCTATACGTGTTTTCAAGGAAATTCGAACAATTCGAAGTGCTCCTGACAACCACTCCAAGTAGGAATGAGCCCGGGGTAGAGGTTAGCATCCATGCCTCTCACTCTAAAGGTCACCAGTTCACATCTTATCCCTGGACAAGTCACGAATGGCCATTAAGGAACAGCAAAAAAAAATCAGAATTTTACTTATGAAGAAAACATTGGTGCGTGTAAACTTATATTTCATTTCACGCAAACCAGCAACTTGCAAGAAATGTTGCTTACAAAGCTGGACGGTTGCATACAATATATGCAACATTCTATGAAATATCTCAGAACTTTACATGATTTATAATGTAAACTTGTATGAACGGTGTAAAGTGACTTTAATCGTAAGAACTCCAAGTGGATCCTGTCAAGAATTCAAAGGAAGTCTGAATCTGAGGATGATTCCAAAGGAATTCTAAGGAGAATCCTCTGAAGACAATTTTAGGGGAATTTCGGGAAGGAAATCTTTAAAATTCTGGAAGCATTACAAGCGAATTGTGAGGAGATTTCCATGACAATTTCGGCAAAATACTTATGGAATCCAGAAATTAGCTCTAAGGAAATCTTCGGGAAACTTTCAACGAATCGTTGGGAGTATTGCAAGGACATTTTGTGGAGAAATTCATGTGCATGAGAGCATTGAGCATGAGCTTTGATGACCTTAGAATCCCAAGTTGCTAGGATTCACGCGATTGACAAGATTCAGTGAATTTGGGATTGGTACACTATCCTTAGTGTGCAAAGTTCATAGAATCAGTATTTTCAAGTTCAACAGCGATGTCATGGGCGAAGGAGAGGATTGTTAGTATGACAGACGTTGCTACTAGAGACCGTGAACACCGCTGTATCTCCATATCTATCATGGGAAGTGAATAAATATTACTGGAAAGGTAGCATATCAGGATTCACAATGCTATGTGATGTGATAGTTTGTTTGCATTGTGATTCTAACAACTGTATATAGTGAAGAAGCTGGGAGAGCAAACCCATGATCTTCTGCTCAGCAAGCAAAAACGGCACCACTAGGTCACCGAGCCCCTTATTATTTATACACACAGCACTCGTTCGGCAACAATCCCCAACACTTAGTGTTGCCAAAATCGCTAAGCCAAGCCCGAAAAATTAGTGTTGCCAAAATCGAACGGTGTTATTTTAAAATTTAATTTATGATTTGGTTGATTTGAAACCACCGTTAGTCATCTTCATGACATAGAAGTTGTAATTAATTTTATTATAAATTTTAATCATAAGGAGCAAAACTACATTAGTTTCTAAATTCGCTCGATTTGGTGCGGTGTTAAAATCGAACTGTATCAAACAATAGGTCGTATGAATAAAAGCGTTTACTTTAATTTTCCCGTAAGAAAAGCACGGGAAAGTAAAGTAAACTCTTTTTATTCATTCGGCCCAATTATAAGTAGTCGAGTTTCCGATGGAGTTGTTGTAATTATCGATCAATCTCGATGGTGGACGACGACGATGGATCGTAGGAGTGATCCCAAGATATTCTGCTCAGTCCAAGCACATTTCGTGGAAAAATGTGGGAATGTTGAGGAGAGATTCTAGGAAGTTCAAAGCAAAATTTAGAGGAGAATTTCAGGATGATTCTGAGCAGAAATCCAAGTCTTTTCTGCGGAGAATCCCATTGATATTGTAACGGGTATGCTGAGAGATTTTTGAGGAATGTTCACTTGAAGATGGGTATGAAGAATTATGTTGGCTAGCTCATGCGAGAATGATTGAGAATTGCAAGATAATTGTAGGTTGAATTGCAATTGTTTTTTAGAGAGAGGGAGAGAGAGAGAGAGAGAGAGAGAGAGAGAGAGAGAGAGAGAGAGGAGAGAGAGAGAGAGAGAGAGAGAGAGAGAGAGAGAGAGAGAGAGAGAGAGAGAGAGAGAGAGAGAGAGAGAGAGAGAGAGAGAGAGAGAGAGAGAGAGAGAGAGAGAGAGAGAGAGAGAGAGAGAGAGAGAGAGAGGAGAGAGAGAGAGAGAGGGAGAGAGAAAGAGAGAGAGAGAGAGAGAGAGAGAGAGAGAGAGAGAGAGAGAGAGAGAGAGAGAGAGAGAGAGAGAGAGAGAGAGAGAGAGAGAGAGAGAGAGAGAGAGAGAGAGAGAGAGAGAGAGAGAGCTCAAATTTTAAGAAATTTGTCTTGAAAATATTTGACAAAAACTCTCACAAAGATTGTGGAATGATACTAAAGGAATTCTTGAGAAAACTCCATAGTTAAGCTGTGATGAGTTTTAACGAAGCTATTAAGGTAATTAACACTTAGGAAAAAGAGAAGAAATGTTGGGAATAGTACCAAAAATTTCCACTCTCTACTTCGAAACCTGGCACTTGAATTCAACAACCATGAAAGGGGCGTCATTTCGAATGATAGCCAAACATTAGGATTTTTCCAAGATTTTTTAGAGATATATTGATTTTAATTATCCAAGAGTATGCAAAAAATGTCTTTTCTAAATCAGAGATCTTACTTTTTAACATACTGTGGAACGATTTTCAATGTTTATAGCTAGAGCTATTGAATAAGTACGAAAGAAATGATTTTTAAGAACCTCAACCAAAAACAGGCCAGTTTGAGAGATAACTGGTCAGTTCCCTGTATGTTAATAGATGCTATTAGAAACACATACTTACAAGGCTTGCTCATAGTCTGACGGCTAGAATCAAGCAAATCACGACCAACAATAGAAAAGAGCACATCAAGACCAACAATTGAAAAGGTCTCAACTCCAGTTTGTAAACAAACCTTGTAAGGTCATTTTCTCGCGAACCGAAGTCCATCAAGGCAAAACAACAGAATGAACCGGCAGGGGAGATCCTACTATACCCGATTGTGGTTTAAGTTTGCGAATGTAGGTTTCGGTTCGCGAGAAATTGCCTTTACAAGGTTTGTTTACAAAATGGAGTTGAGGCCATTTCAATTGTTGGTCTTGACATCATCTATTGCGAACACAATTTTTTAAATCCTTTTTTCGTGACTCAACTCTAGCCTACGCAAACTAACAACATATTTGCGTTGGGGCAAGTGTCCCCTATCCGATGATGCTGGTGATTTGAGTTCAATTGGCGAGGAAAGAACAATCAAAATTTTGTTTATAAAAGTTGGTAGTATCCTTTCAATTAGAGGTCTACAATATATTGAATTGGTTCCGCTTTTTGATAGATCGAAATTCTAATCGCCAGACTATAAATATAGCGACTACAGGCTTGCCCAATGTTCTACATCTGATATAACAAAGCTTTCCAACAATGACATGTGTTCCAAGAATTCGGTAGCACTTGCTAGTATTTCCGAAATTTAAAGAAATTGAAATTTTCAGGACTTCGTGAACTGCAACAGATTTTTTTCCAGCGAAGCTGCAATCTTACGTAATGTAGCAGCTAATCATAAAAAAAACTGGTCAACAGAATTCTTGATTTTTGGAATAGGTAAGGACTTTCTGGGAAAGTGTTGAATTGATCGTGGTTATTCCAACCAGCAACAATAAACCACAGACTTATTTATTAATATTAATTCCATACTTACTGCTTTGTAAGATTATATCAATTTCAATATCATACCTGAAACGAGAAGAGTTAAAAAAAAACTTTTGTTATTTTAATTATGCCAAGTATTGCAATTTGGTGGGTAGCTTAAATAATAAGTTGTTGTAGTTGTTCAGTACAGAAACTTCTAAAGAAATGCTACATACTTCGCGAGTAATCAACCATCTATCTGATTTGTGTATTTATGGTACTGCATGAGGCTACTGCACTGGGCTGTTGCCAACGACTTTGATCAGTATCAGCAAAATTTGAAAACGAAATGTGATGAAAATTCATTATTGTATTTGATGGATGCAATAAAAGGTGTCTAGATGAATTTAATGAACTTTAAGTTCATGATTTTATTGTTGATTCTTTGATATCATTACTTAACCGATTATTGCGTGACAGGGCTCAAATTTAAATAATATGGCGTGCAAAAAATTTATAAAATTCCTCACGCACACAAGGTTTAATCTATCACTTAACTTAATACAAATTCATTACATTCAGCAAACTGGTGAAACAAGTATCACAACCCAGAGCACCTTAAGTCCATACAAAACATACAAAACTATACAAACTCATTCTATGTTCGTTTGCTGTTTTCGTTTCGCATCCACATTTGCAAAATGCTTTTTTCCACGCTTTAAATCGCTCCATCCGACAACGATTACAACCCCCTCGCCGCCACCGCCCAGACCGTGCTCGCTCATTGCATCGCACAACCAGCCGTGAATACCAAGTAAACCACCCGCTCAAAGCATCGTTGTGTAGTCGTCGTCATCGTTACCACACACCATCATCGTCATCACCACCATCATCATCATCATCGTCGTCGAGACCCAAGTTCGCCTTCGCGTTGCTGGTGCCGCCGATCATCATCCATCTCGTTTGTTCCTTCCGCTCTCTGACCGTGCGACTGCGGCGTTTGTCGGTGCTGCTGTCTCTTGTTGTCATGACCTAGTTGCGCGCCGTCCCGTATAAAGAGTGTACACACGATTAATCAATGCATAACTTTGAAACACGTTTGGTTTGGCTCGACGACGACGACGACCATCCGCGAGGAACAACACTCTGGAGGGACAGGGGGACCTGTGGCCTTACACGGCGGCTCATGCTGCATACATACTTACATGCATTACCATTCTTGAGTCCCCCGCTCTCAAACACAACATAAATTTGAGTAAACATTCCCATGGTCGCTCACTGTTTTTATGCTCCTCGCCCCTTTTCTGCTCGTCGGCATTCCTTGGATTGCTTCATCCGTCCGACACACACGCACACACTCAAAGCGTGCAATCAAAACTGAGAGTGAGTGCTATCATCAGCGGCACTTGATTGAGAGTGAGAGTGACACGGGCTTTCACTCACCACGAGCGCATTGCAACATGAAAACATTACAGCAAATCAACAACACTCCCCGCTGGCTGTGGAATCGATCGATCGATCGTTCGTTCGGTAAATCGTAGGAAGGTAGGTAAATACCGAGTGCCGCCAACCCACGTGAGCCGGGGGGTTGCTCGCGTTGTTGTATTGACTCACCGTGACTGACTGGAATGGACTGACTGACGACATATTCGAAATACGAATTCTCGCGTCTGGATTGGAGTCCCTCTACTATTATGTAAACAAAACAAATAAAAAACAAACACAAGCGTCAAGCGGGATTCCGTCCGCGTGTTGTCTGTTGTGGTTCCCGCTTGGTTCCCGTAGCTGGTGGGGCTGTGCATGAAGGTGCAGTAGAAACCCATCCGGACGTGTTCCGTTCAGCGGTGTAACAGGTGGGGGTGTGTATGAAATTCTTCTCCATTAAACTTGAGGTCATTTTGAAGAGATTATAGCACAGAAATAGATGATCGGCACGATGAGGAGCTTGTTAAATGCAGCATTTAACGATACTTATTATGCTCAATCTCTTAAAGGGATCAAGAGCTTGAGTAATGGTGACATTCCTAATAAACAGAAATTATAATCGACTGATAACCCAAATGGTGAAATTATTCCATAATTAATCTGGATGATACCCCGAACACTTCTTATGGTACTTCTCTATTGTATCTAAATGTATTGTAACATCTTAGAGTTCTCATATGAATCGTTTTCCTTTGAATTCACATAGCATTCACTCAAAATTCTCTAGATATATCTACTAGAAATTATCCTGAGACATTCACAAGACGCGACGCGAGACAAGACACAACACTTATCGTTCTTACAACTTTAAAATAAATTAAAATTTACCTTACTGTCGACTGCTTCAAAGTCACTCATGAAGATGTTCGCCAAGAGAGGCGAAAGTTTGCTGCCCATGCTTAGACCAAACGTTTGTTTGTAAAATTTTCCTCTAAAAGTGAAAAAATTCCTGAGAATTCCCTTAAAACTTTTCTTAGAATCACTTTGGAATTATGGCTTCGCATTTTATTTCCTTTGTTTTTTTATTTTCCTGGATTCCCTTAGAACTTTTTTAATGATTCACTTAAAAGTATCCACAGAATTCTGCACCCTTTTTGTATCTATCCTCAGAATTAAAAACTTTTGGAATTCTTTTTGGTAATTTTCCATGAAATTCACTTCGGAAATGTATTGTAGCATTGCACATCTTAGAGTTCTCCTATAGAGGTAACTCTTAGACCAGAAGGTCCCAAAGAAACGTGCTCAACTTTTTGACTCCGCTCTGGTACTCTCTTCGGTCCCAAGCTAAGCAATGCACCCCTCGAAACAGAGGAAAATCCACGAATCCCTCATTTTATCTGTCAAACTTTCAAATTTCGGCTAGAATGGGGTAAGTTCATCGATGTACTTGAAACCGATAGGCTAGTCCAGTGTTAGCCAATTTAAAATCGTTAGTTTCTGGATTCCCAACGTTATTCACTTGAAATTATCCTCGGAATTCCAACCACCTTTTCGGGTCTATCTTCAGAGTTCAAAACAATTGAACTTATTCTCGGAATCTCCATGGAATTCAATAAGTTTCCTAAAATTATACCCAGAATATATTTGGAATAAGCCAGTAGTGGAATTTTTATACGTCGGTCTATAGCTTTCAATCTCTATTTTTCTAGAAAAATATTACATTGCAAGTAAATTGTGTACATTTTATAAAAACTCGTCCTCCATTATAAGGAACATTTTTCCAGTAGTTTTGGTAGTTGCTTAGCTTCTAATGTAGGGTGTCTACTCATATTGCTAAATAAAATAAAATAAGAGTTTAGCAGGTTTTTTTTCCAGGATTTCCACGGACAATTTCCACGTTTTTTAAAAAACATTTTTCTTTAAATGCGAGTTCTTCTAAATGGTCCTCAGAATTCCCTAGGATCTCCCTTGTTTTTAGTTCTCTAAATATCTTTACAGGAACAACTTTGAGATTCTCCATAGTATTCCTTTGAAATTTAGCTCAAAACTTCGTTGAAAATTTCCTAGAAACGTTCCCCAAGCAACACACATGTTCTATAACAGCTTTTTAACCTTTGTATGACTGGTTTTGATTGTATATCAGTTTGTTCAACATAATTCTATAAATTTGTATTACTTGGGTCCTCAAATATTCTTTGCAATACTTCTAACAGAACTATTCGAATTATCCTCAGAATCTTCAATGAATTATTTTCAGATGTCTATAGGGATTCACATACTTTTCTTGGAATTGTACTTACTAGTACCTTGGAGTTCTCCATAGCATTCACTACCAGTTATCCTTCCCTTGAAAAAGTCACCTCAAAATTACTTTGCAGGATTAGTCATAACTCATTTTCACCATGGAAAACTAAAGTTGATATGGATAAGCATCAAGAAATAATACTAAAAAATACCATGCCGATTACCATTTTAAAAACAAATCCTGATATTTACATATCAAACAAATACCTAAACTTTATATTGCAGGAGCAAATTTCAGATATTGCTTGTTAATATTTTACCACCTATCTCGTGCTAATCCATATCGTTTGTTGATATCAAGATCATAACTGTGTATGACTGAGATATTTTCATCTACCCGGGACATCCCTTGGAATTCTATTCAGAACTAACTTGAAATCCTCTCTTTACCTTTCACCTGGACTCTGGAGTTCATCAGAACTAATTTGTAAGGAATCTTCAGATTTCATCCGCTGATATTTGCCTCTGAATGCATTTAAAATTATTCCAAGAGATGATTGGAAATTCCTATCATATTCGTTCATTAAAGTTCACAAGCTTTGAAACTTTTGCAATGCCCTTGATTTAGTATGGATTCTTGGAATTTATTCTATTTCCGTAGTCTTGAATATTTATGAGGGGAACGACTCTATTTACCTATCTATCTCTATCTGAGATGCGTGCACGCTTAGTAGATAGAAAGAAGATTGATGGATATTTTGAAGATTTTCTGCAAAAAGTTGGAGAGCGATGCGAGTAGATGGATTTAGATACAAGATATGAAAAAAGATGTATCGTATATTGATACGATAACGTGAAATTTTCTGAGTATCTTAAATTGAGATTTGGATGTGTCGCACCCCCGAATATTTGTATCTCCCAGGTTGATTTAATTAAGTCAAAGATTTAAAAAAGAAACAGTCCAAGTTTAAAATCTGTAGCATAATCCATGTTTCAGAGCCATCCAAAAATACAATTTAAGCCAAGGAATTTATGTTTTTACTGAAGATAACTCCACTCTAGAATTGTTTCACAAGAGTAAGTGTAACTAACGAGGAAGCTAATGTTGGAAGTAAAATGAAATACTTTAAAGTTTCTGTGCGGGTTCTCTGGCGTTCTTCAATCAATTATATAGGAAAAATGGCTCGTCGAGTATTAGTACAAGACACTGAAGAAGTCTGCACATTGTAGACGAAATACGCGTATCTGTCAAGGATAAACAAATAAGGTAGTGAAATTAAATGGAAATTACTAATCCTTCTCTCTCTCTCATTATACCTTATCCGGGTTTCCCTTATTATACCAGCACATTCACCATACTGCAACTATAGGTACATCACTATTACTAGAACAACTACCACACTCATCAAAGCTGGACCTGGAATACTTCTCACAAAAGTTATGGAATGCTCCTCAGAATCATCTAAAAAAAAATCTTGAGCTACAATTGCCTTGGAGTTCGCCACATAAACTACATTTGAGATTTGGTCTGAAATAACTTGGTGTCATTTCTACCCATGTCACATTGCAAGTTTTATCGAGGCTTTAAAACACTCTACAAGTCTAAATAATGGTCTAGATGTCCCTCATAAAACCAAAATTGTTCCTTGAGTAGAGTTCCTCCTAAATTCTCCTCAAAAATTCTCTGCAGGCATTCTCGTCAAAATTATCTAAACCAGTGGAGCTCAGCTGAAGGTATATGGCGGGCCATATTGAAAGTTTCTACGTAAAGTGTGGGCCACACGCAGCACCGTAGTAAGAGGATGGTGAAAACAGCCAAGGGCCAAGCTAATGGGGCAATTCAAAGATTGTTTTATTTTGCGACTTTCCTCGTAATTCATTACATCAATAGCAAATTAATGTTTTAGATCTTTAAAAGATTAGACTAGTAACAGATTTTATGAGCTCTAAAATTATGTTAAGATTTTTAAGATGAAAATCTCGAAAGATTTCCAATGCCCCATTTAGATTTTTTAGAAGTTTTCCGAGCTACAGAATCATGAAAATTATCCGTAGGCTGCTATACTGAACGCCATGTTTAAAACGGTTGAATTTTGGAAAGTGAAAGATTGTAGCATTCTTTATAAACCTTGAGCTTGGGATCTGTCTGGATGAATTAACAGGAAAACAAAAATTGAAATTCGATGAGAATTGGCATAATCCAAATGTTATTCCGAAGAGAACTACTTGGGAGTTTTGGAAAGTATTCTTAAGGAATTCCAAGGAAGCTAGAAAGAAATTATGAAACTTAATTGAAAGCCTTTGTGGGGAAACCTTCAGAAAAATACTTTGGCAATTTAAAGGTAGTTACAAGTAGAATTACATGGCAATTCTGAAGAGAATTCCAAGGGAATTGTGAGGTAATGTCCAGGAGATTTTCAAAGAACCCCTAATTCTAACAAAAACTTCACAACTTCAAACAAATTCTGAGCAAGCCGACAAGTACTTCTTAGGAATTCTGACGCAGAGATGAACCAGCCGACAACTGAAAGTCTATTTTGTAAGAAAAATAAGATAAGATAAAATGGAATCCTGACATTAATTTCAAAAGAATAGTGATAAGAATTCGAAAGCAACCTGTATCTGAAGTTGATTCGATTCCAAAGGAATCTTAAAGAGAATTTTCGACAGCGTCAAGGAGAGGTCATTTAGCAGTTTAGTTTTGAGTTAAATTTAATGGAAGCTAAAACTCACATCATTTGAGGATAGTGTATGGAAGTTTTGAGGAGAATTCAACAGAATTAAAAAAAATTCTCCAGCGGAAAATTTTAATGTAATTGTGAGTTGAATGAAAAATTAAGAAGAAATTCTGAACATAATTCTAAGGATAAAAAAGAACAAGTTCCAAAAAGAGTTCCAAAAGAATACTGATATGAAATCCAATCCAATGAAATTCCAATCTTCAAAGAATACTCAACCGCCTTTCGGAAACTTCAGGAACCATGTTCCGTTTATGTTCCTGAGCTGGCAGCAATCAACATGCCCGCAGACCATTGCTTCATCTTCTCGGATAGTCTCAGTTCGATTGAGGCTATTCGGTCGATGAAACAAGGTAGGCACTCATCTTATTTCCTTTCAATGATCATATATGACTTTTTTTGTATGGGTCCCCTCACATTGCTCAATCCCAGGCAATGAGAAGGCAGACTCTCTCGCAAAGGTGGACGCACAACAAGGCGAGATTTATGATAGAAGAATTTCAAATGATGATTTTTTCCCATCAGTGCGTCAGAGTTCTCTTCTAAGTTTGGCAAAACTATTGGACAAGTAATTCTCTTGGGCGGTGGTTACATTCCATTACTCCGAATGCTTCTTCGAGAGCGTGGTTCAAAGGTCTGGATGTAAGTCGGGGCTTCATTCGCGTGATGTCAAGACTTATGCCCAACCACTACTCGCTAGACGCACATCTCTACAGAATAAACCTCGTTGACAGCAATGTATGTAGGTGTAGAGCCGGTTATGATGACATCGATCACGCAGTTTGGTATTGCCCGGGTAATGACGCCTCCAGAGCACGACTGTTGGATACCCTAGTGGCCCGAGGTAGACAACCCTTCCGTGAAGTAAGAATTCTTTTGTTTGTCTGATGTTAGAGTTTGATGTGACCATCGCCTCATTTCCACACATTTTCCAACCATTGTGTCCCATTCTTATTATCCTCATGTTTCTGTGCTACTTGCCCCTGCCCAGCCAGGATTTGGTCAACCGTCCGAGAGTAGTATCTGAAGGAGGCTTCAGAAACCAGTTTCCTACCTAGCTCTTTTCAATCGAAATTGTTACCCAGTAACCTCGCGCCCGCCACGAGTAATTGGTACTCAATACTAACCTAGAACTACTGCTGTTTAAAATGTAAATTCAATCATTACTGATTTTTGACTCCGCAAAGTGTCACACACAACTGAGCCTAGTAAATAAACGAACTAGTTGAAAAAAAAGTTCAATTATAAGCAGAATTCTGAAAATCGAGCCCAGTCCAAAGGTCCTGAAAATGATATCATGTCTAGAATTTTGTTTTTCCCGAGAGCTGATGAAGTATATTTTTCCCAATTTGCCATGGAAATTTCCGAGTTTTTTTTTCTGGTTTCCATCTGGTAACTTCGACTTCCAGGTTATTTTTGGTATCCTCGACCGCTTACTTGGTTTTCCTTATCTATAGAACTATTTAGTTCTAGTAGTGGTCTATTCGATGCCTGATTGAAGTGTTTGACTGGGGAGAGTGGAACAGCTAACTCCCTGTCGTTACCATTTCACGAAATGAAGGGCGGGCTCTTATTTCCCACTCAGTATTTTATCATTGTAAGGAGATTCTCATTAATTTCGTGGATAATGCGTAAGAGTATTTGCTTACGGTGCCGCTCGTATTAGTCCTCTAAACAATTGTAATTTGAATACAAGCGGGAACTGAACCTGATCAAGTCATACGATGAGAACAGTGCGCACTGTCAAGTGGTTGTGCCTGAAACCAGCGTTGCCAGGTCATTTTCTGAAAAATCTGGTACAGTCTAAATATAAAATCTGGATAAATCTGGAATGCTCCAAAAATCCTGTTTTTAACATAATGCTACTGAAATCAAAGTGATGTGTCAATCTCCCGTAAAAATCGGTCAGTATGATCATCTGGAATTTATACAAAGTCTACCAGAATGTTTATGAAATCCATGTTTAAAAAATATATAAAGCCAACTTGTTGGCATTGATAAAATCATCCAAAAGTTTAGAAAAGTATTGACACATTGTTCCCAAAAAGATTAAATATCCATTACGCAGCATTTCAATATTTTTTTAATTTCAATTTTTGGTAAAATACTGCAGAAAATATTTTTTGGATTCTGAAGCAGCAAAGAATTAAGCGACTTTGATGGGATGATTTTTTTAAACTAATAGTTGATTTAGTCCTTAATATTTGATGAAGTACCAGAATATGTCTTGAAATTTTTATTTATTTTAAATAATTGTAATATTATTCTGCGATTGATCAGGCTTCCAATTTCATTCTTGACATCATACAACTCACAACACTCGGTAGACCAGTAAGCAATTTTATTTTAAACTAAAATTCTCCTGGCTGAAGTGAGAATCAAAGCCTAACATCGTGGTACTCACACACAGTTTACCTAAAATTCGGGTAATTCCACATGACCATTACAAATAATTTTATGCCAAAGAATGATATTATATAACAAAAATGAAAGTCTGAAAGCGGATCTTGAAATGATTCTAAACTCTGGAATTTATATTTTTCCTGGGTCTCATCATGACATTTTTTGTTAGTCTGAATGTACTTCATTTACAGAGTTCAATTTTAATCATCCTTGAATTTCATCATGCTTCTATTCTGGATTCCCCTAAACTAATCTTGATAATATCCAAACTTTTTCAGCAACATTCTAAGAGTGTGCTTAGCATTATCTCTTGTAATCTCTTATTATTCGCTCTCTGATTCCACATTTCCCTCAAATTGGTAATAATTCCGAAGAATTGGCATAATTTTGTCTCATGCCTCATCCCTTAGAATATTCTTAATAATTTTCTTGGTACGCTCTTCAGAATGACCAGATTGATAAAACTTAATAAAACCTAATCTCCATAGAAACATTGGACAGAATTCTCACGATTCATATCAGCATTCTCTTTAAGTTTCATCTTAAGAATTTTCTATGATTTCTCTTCCGAATTCTAACTATTTCCTTTCTTCACAAATCTCCATGCAATTGTCATCAGAGTTGGCAAAAGACAATTTATACCGTCTTCACTTCAATCAAAGGTTGCACAGACTGTATACTTACACTTCACTGTAAACTATTTTCAGAATTACCTTAAAATTCTGAAATCTAGGGCAACTCAGAATTCTAAAGTATTTCAGACTACTAAGGTAACTCAATATTCACAGGTACTTGAAAACTCTATTTAAAAATCTAATTAATTATCCTCAAAAATATCACGAACATACTTCAAAGTCCTGGTGGTTGTCTAGATTCAAAAGCCTTGTTTTCAATCCTGAACAGTTTTCGATTTCTCTAAATTCCAAAATTATGAAAATTCCTCCATATTGAAATATTGATTTTTTTAAATCCAGGATTCAGTAAAAAAAATTATAGTCTAAATCTAAACAAAAACCATCCTGGCTCGATATTTTTAAAAATTTGAGGATTTTTTACAGCCAATAATCTTTAGAAAATGACTTAATTTTCATGATTCTGCAACCCATTGCAAACATGTTGTAACAATTCCATGTATGATGTTGCAATAATGTCCAACGTTGATGGCCTTTAGTAATTAAAGTAGTAAGTTTGGCTTTTTATTTTTTGATTAGAGGGTCCATTAATTGCAGTGATATTTATAAAGCAACACATTTTAAAAATCTGGGAAAATCTGGAACAAATTTAAAAAATCTGGAAATAAACGTGATCTGTCTGTGTATCTGGCAAGACAACTGAAAATCTGTAAAATCCAGATAAATCTGGAATACTGGCAACGCTGCCTGCAACAATGAGTGGTTACCATGAAATTCGTATATTCCTTGGACAGGTCGTTCGAAGGGTAGCATAATTATGATTTTTTAGTAGTGAAAAAATATTTCTAAATGTTAATGCATGTTTCTAAGAAAAGCTTTTGATTTAATTACTGAAACTTGTTATGAAGACACACAACACTGTCTCAAGGGGTGTTCAACTCTGCACATCTCAATCTGTGCCGAAAGCTAGGTCAAGCGTTGTGCCGAGCGTGCCAAAGTGTGGCTATCAAGCTATCTGTCTCAGTAACCCATGAGTTTGGTAACCCTGCACTTATGACTTTTGAGATTGTGTGTTTACATTTTCAAGTCAAAGTCGTGAAACTTAATCCCAAGAAAATATTCAACAAGCTGGTTGCTGGTCATCCGCTTCAAGGAAGTGGCACTCGAAGATTAGCCCCTACGCAAGAAGGAGAATGGTGATTGATGGCAGAAGCTGTCCATTCCATAGGAGAAGAAAGTTCTCTAGCGTGCGTCATTCTGGAAGACGTTTTTCGAAGCCAAGAACCCCACCGGCAAGTGCAAGATGAATCTTGTCTGCAATATCATCATGCTACTCGGGCAATGCTACAATCTGAAAAATAGGAATGACTCGACCTAAAATGCCCACCGGCGGTAGTAGTAGTAGCAATAGACCAACAGTAGCTTCCCAGTGTCAGAAATCGTGGTTAGGTACCTACTAAATTCGTCTGACTCGATACTGGTTGCAGTCGTTTGATGAATACCTTGTTGTTCCTTCATATTTTCTATTCTTGGTCATGCCGGAATCGCATATTAATCTCCATGAAACTGCTGCCGGTTCCGATTGCGTTCATTAAGACAGCGATTTAGATTGGCTCTGTTACATCCGGTGTGGTTACTTTTACAATTCTGTTAGCAGCATCTTTCTTAATGTTGCTGTTGCCGTCGGTGATACGAACAGTTGCGAAACAGCGTAGAGAGACCTTCACAGTCAAATTAATCCGAGTTCAGTTCATAGAATGAGCTGTACGGCTGACTGATTTGTGAACCATCAATCGAACCGGGGTGTTCTGTGAGAGAAACAGCTGTGATTACAGATACATCTCAAGAATGGTAGGATCGTTCGGCACCGGGGTGTTGTTAACACCAAACATTATCGCTTCAATGCTCCTCACCCATACAATTGACTCCCGGGCCGGATCCTATGACCATCAAGTTAATACTTAATTCTAGTTAATTTTGGCATATTCTGCGGGGCGTGGTGACTCTGACTAGATCGTTTGGACTTCCCTGAAGCTATAGACATCTCTCAAAAGCCATTCGGACTTATTGTAGAGGTTCATCCCCCAGAAGGCATAAGGGCAAAGAGAGTCTCGTCAATTATGCAATCTCTTATTATGATTGGGGACTATTTCGCTGGAAAATGGCACTGACAAACAAATCCCTTTCCCCCTTACTTTGAAGTAAACGAAGAAGTAAAGCTTAGCAACGGTTGGCAAAATGTCAACACAAAACCGTGATGCCATTTTATATTATATCTTGTATCATACTTGTCATCGTGTGCCATGACCCGCCGATCAGTGTGCCACGATGTGTTTCGGCACGATGTGCATAGTTGATTACCCCTTGCACTGTCTATAAAAGCATATCAGTCCCTTCTGGGAAAAAAAAAAACAGCAAACCGAGAAAAACGCAGTTGAAAATGGTTGATAGGACAACCTAGTTTTGGTATTTTCACGGTATTTTCGGAACAAAAATCTATATGGGACTATTAGGCTTTTATGGGCAGTACAATAAATGGGCCAAAGTTTAAGTAAACTGGAAAGCATTGAATGAACTGGGAGCAGGATTATCCAGATATTAATATTGTTCATCTTTAGGCAAATCAATCTAGTCTTAGTGGCAACATAAAAACCAACATTTGGTTGGCATTTTATACAACAACGTAGTAGAAGAAGACACAAGCCAGAAAAGAGAAAATAGCCAGAACATGCAAACGGAGGGCTATTTCTTCAATTGCCAGAAGTCTATTTTAAAAATAAACCAAAATTGATTCTTAATTGTTGCACTGTATGCTCAAAGAATTGGAGAACTTGAGAGGGCCAAGAATAAGAGAGGAAATAGTTGGTTGGAAATGCTATCTAATATGAAGCTTTAGTGTGATAATTTATTAGCTAGAGAATGATCTTTAGAAGAGGGTAGGTGGATAGGTCCGTTAGAGTACAGCAGTATGAAAATTGAATGGAAGTTGAAAATGAGCGAAGAGCCATTAATGCGACAGTACAAAGTCAAACGCACACCTTTTGCCTAACCCGTACGATGTACGCGGAGATTTGCTCATTACTGTCTGCGGCTGTGGAATAGTTCTAGCGACGTTTTCATCACTACCTAAAGGCCTTCTTCTAAAGATCATTCTGTAGGTAATTAATTATCACACTAGAGCTTCATATTACACACTTAGAATTTTTTACAGAAATATGTGAAATTTTACCGAAATCTCAACAGCTGAACGTTCGGTGAATATTTTCGCAGATTTTCTGTAATTTTTCACAGATATCTGTAAATAATTACAGGAAAACTGTAAAATTATTTACCGAATGTTCAGCTGTTGAGATTTCGGTAAAATTTTACAGAAATCTGTAAAATAATCTTAGTGTGTAGATAGCATTTTCAACCAACTCTGAAAATCGCAAACTTCGCGTATGAAGTAACATAAAAACACTTTGGAAAGAGAGGAAAGCGTTAAACCAAACGAATTGCCAAAGCCAGCGCCTATCTTCTTGAATGCATTGGCAGTGTTGCTAGAAACCACATAGGTATAGGTTGCCAAATCAGTTTGTTTTCAATCCGCTTCTCTCTTATCCTAGACCCTTTCTTATTCAAAGTTCACAACGTTGTGGTATCAATTCCAATTTGGCTGTTTTTGTATCGTGAAAGTTCATTCGAAGTGATCGTTGTAGTTTTCTTTCCTCTGTTTGCTGTTAAGATGATTGAATCTGTTTGCAAAAAATGTACATTGATCAAGCAGGTATTGATGTATTTATTCAACATGATAGCAGTAGATTTGGCTAAAATTTGGCATCGTTCAACTTGTTCGTCCATTTAAATGTTTTTTCAACTATGATTACTATATATCATGGTAAGAAAGACAAAATATTAAGGGCTATTCTGTGATGGCTTCTATTGAGTACACAGAAAAAAAAAAAGTTGAATATTACATCCAAACTGCTGCAACCAGGTCAAATCATCGGTTGTGTATTATAACGTTGTACGATGTACATCGATTTTGCGAACAAAATTACATCATTATTTCATACATCAGGTTGAATTACATTGATTGATATTACATTTTTTTTGCTGTGTATAGCATATTTTAGCGAAACAATTTGCTACGATTATTTGCGATCTTTCGAGATCTTGTAACAAGAAGGTATCGAGTCAAAATAAATAACTCTTTCAATTTAGTTTCTTCTACTAATTGCGAATTTTTTCATTATTTAGATTCAAGTGATTTTATCATAAAGAATAGAAGCCGCGATAACGATTGAACTCGCAGTGTTTTGAGCTTGGCTATTTTGATGCAGCTTTTAATTTTATTCATGAGTTTTGCTTCACACATGAATTAGTAAAAGGACTGATATTCTAGATTTGTTGTGTCATTCCATCCAGCATATATCGTTTATAGACTAATTTGGTGAGTTCAATCCATTTTACTCATGTGTGGAAGCTTTATCGAGGTTTTAAAACAGTGTTAAAGTACAAAACATGGTCTAGACTGTGATAAAACTAAAAATGATAGGGCATCAGTTAATTTGTAAATTGGTTGAAGGAGCTGTGGTAGCCAGGCCCAAGTCACCAGTGTTATGTTTTTCTTCAATTGAACAATTATATGACTTGCAACCTGAGTTTAAACGCTAGGTTAACACTTGGAGTATATGATCTTGAAATTATAAACTATTGATATTTTTTTCTCTTATCAATTGCCAATTATCATCAATTGCCGAATTTGAGAATTCTTAAAAAGCTACTCACATTAAGGGCCGAACCCCTGAAACCGTAGCCGATCCCATTCGCTCTTATGACTAACGTAAACATTTAACAAGCGATCACACAGCAGTTCTTCATCGTACCATACAATGTCTGTCTCTTTCTTCGAATGTTTCTATTTGATTGTCACTCCCCCGATCAGCAGCATAAATAGACTCACAGCGTGCTATTTATGCGATTGAAGGTAAACCCCCATCACAGTCAATCAGGTAGCTATTAGCCGGTCGATCGGAATACATGTAAATATGCGCTACCATGACCGGTTTTCCGATGCTTTGCATTGTCTGTGACTGACACAGTCACTCACCCAGTCAGTCGCAGTCAGTCACAGTCACAATGTAGTACGGTATGTGCCGTCCAAAAATACCGACGACGGCCGCCGCCTCCGCCGCCCTTTACCTACCCCGCAGAGCTAATCAAATGAGCAGCGACGAAGGGCAGTCAGTTGGGCACAACAATGAAGCCGAGATGAATGGTGAGAGTGCGACGAAAGTGTGTCTGTTTTACTTCGAAAAAAAAAAACGAAAAAAAAAAAATCTATGTCACTGTGTGAGTGTCACAGCACAACGGCGATTACGTATGACTGCGGTGTTGTCATTTCACGCCGCCCGACGGTTAGGGCCATCGTCGTCGGATGCGGTGAAGCAATTTTAGAATTTTCAAGGGTAAAAGCCATAGCCTAGATTTTTTAACTACATTTTACGTAACGCAGATGGATGCGCACTGGTGACAATTGCTTGACTGCTGAGGTGGTTTTACATATCGGGGAAAAATGGGCATTTAATGGATTCAATAGAATAGATTGAAATTAAAGGTGAACCTTGATCCATTGCAATTTGGGTTTTATTATGGTTCAGTAGATCAAGATGGGCTCCTGAAGAAAGCGCTATGCTTTGCTTTGATAAAACTTGCACGTTTTGCTTGGGTATCTTCTAGTTAAATTCTAACTTCAGCCAGCCACGTTTCACTCAATAGTGGAGATTATTTTTTACGATAAATTAGAGAAAATATAAGATACAGCCGAACTAGATCTCAGTGCAAATATTATACAAAATTTACGTTTTAACTTCGAAATCTGAGCTTAGTTTTCATTTTTTTTTTTTCAAAGAACGATATGCGAAAAAAATGTGGTTTGTCAATACTTAATATAACTTGCAAGCTTGTTGACTAAGTATGACGAGTTTCTTAGAAGGAACAGATAGCTCCATATTACAAGAATTACAGAACTATGAGACATGGTCAAATCTTTCAGCGAAAAAAGCAAGACCAAAGTATTAGAAAGGTTTGGTTAACCGTAGTGAAAACGGTATCTTTCACACAATGTAAGTGGACAGTCAGGCTTGCTGGGCACTTCGTAGGATTATCCCTTGTTGCCTTGAAATGTTTTTCCAAGATGTCAGCAAGCCCGCTAATTCATTTTTTCATGAGCTACGACTAACATAAAGCTTATAACGACTAACGTCGACCTAACATCAGTTATATACAGCTGATAGGCGAATCAGTAAACTCAGTGGCGTCCCGTAACCTAACTTTTTACCTGTGCACCAACTTTCAAAACCAGATTTAATGCTATATTCAGACTCGAATCGGTTGAAAAATACACTAAATCTTCTAGTTTACTTGATATCTATCCATTGCAAGTAATATTTTGAAAATTGTTTATGTTTTGAGAGTTGGTGCACAGGTAGATTGAGGTTACGGAAACGCCACTGAGTAAACTTGTTGGTTATCTGGGCTGATCAACGATTCTTAAAGTGAAACAACAGCATCACTCTAGATGGCTTTCAGGTTACCGACGACCTACAGACCACTCGGATCATCCAACTGTTTACTATGAGAGAACTGTCTTTTGCACTCGTTAGCGGTAAGAGCAAATCAGCGAACCCGGACGAGATAAGTTATCCACTATTGAACATACTGTTCAAGGAAGCCTCAAAGCAGTGGAGATACAGACTTGTGGTGTCAATCCCAACAGGTCCCAAACACTATCGACCAATTTCATCGTTTTTTTCCTTCAGCAAGGATTCATGTAAAGAATGTACATTTGCAAACTAATCAAGGTCCTGTTGCAGGACTATAGGCTGCTTGACGGGCGTTAAGCTCAAAGTAACTTCCTATACTGCATCGGACCTTTCAGATTGGTGTAGGTAATCATCGGTCAAGAATCGTCATAGGATAGGATCGTTAAAAAATGAACTCCTAATGGAAATTTTCACAATAGTGTCACGTTCTGTCATGCCAAAGAAAATTATTAGAGCTCAATAGCAATGCTCCTAACAAACATTGAAAGCTCAATAAGAGCTTGTTCAGGCAAAAATATGCTTATTCAGCCAAAAAAGTGCTTATTCAGTTCTTAACCAGCTCAAATTGTTTGTTGGGCTATCTCAAAACCTTCACAACGTAAAAAAGGTGTTGACAATCCGTTATCAAAAGCGTTTTCAATTATTTTTCATCATTCAAAGAGAGTAAATGTTGATTAGGACATTGGTTATGGTCAAAAGTGGTTTCAAGACTTTTTTTTTAAATGCCATTATGAAAATGTATAGGGGGAAAATGTCGTTTTTTTTCGACGCCATTTCACAAAAACTCAATATAATTCTACTTTTTTTCCATGGAAAGCTGAGACCCGAAGTTTCTTCTTGTGTGAGCTCGGAAAAAATATAGGAGCTGGATGACCAATATTTTTGAGTAAATCGTGAGCTCAAAACAGCTTCTAACATGGAAAAACAGACACAGGCAAACCCGAAAAGTTATTATCAGTACCAAATGAATAATTAAATTGTCCAGAAACCCCAACAAACAACCCAACGATAAGAATTTGATCACGTCCCTGCATTAATCAGCATACCTGTATAACAGGAGATGTTTTGGATATAGTCAAATTTTAACGAGCATACTTTAAACAGTTGAAAGATGTCTTAAAATGCTTCAAAATATCCATCATACCTTCTTTAAAAAACCTATTAGTTTCTAAAAAAAAACATCGCACAGTGGGCACAATCTGACGTAGAATCGCTCTTATTTTTCATGAGAGGTGGAAGTCCTATTCTTATCATGGTGACTATCAAATACCGATCATCAATTTCCGGTTTATTCCCAGTAATTTCCGAAAGTTTCCTGGTTGCGCAAAAGTGCAATATACATTTATATTGAGCTTAAAATCGAATGCGAGTGATCATAAGAGGTCACTGCGTCAAGAACTTCCCTAGAACCATTACCTTTCACGGTGTTCTGATAGGAATTATCCTGAAATAAACTTGAGACTCTCTCTGCTACTCTCTTGCATTTTTTTTTTAATTTCATAACAGTTGGAATGTTTAGATTTGCTTACGACTGAAATAAGTCATACACAAGTTTCTACAGTCAATATGGGTCGAGTGTCCTATTAGGGGAACTATTCTCAGAATCCAATACACTGGCAGTTCTTCTCGGAATGCACTTGGAATTCCCATCAGAACTATCTTGCAACTCTTATCAGAACTCATCTTAATCGTCATGGAGTTGTCTTTAAAATTTACATGGAGCTCTTCTCACAATAACCTTGGAATTCTTCCCACAATTGTCTTTGAGCACTACAGAGTGGTATCGTCATTTGCGGATGGAGTATTAACCGGTATTACTTTTTCTCTATTCCTAGCTACTTGAACTATGGAAGTATTATCAAAACCCAGGTATCAAAGAAGCGATAATAATGAATACCGGCTAAAACTCCATCCGCTAACAACGGTACCTCTCTGTGGGCAAAACTCCCTGGGAGATCTTTCCAGAACTACCTTGAAATAGCTCTCTGAAACACCTTGATGAAATCCCTAGGATTTCTTGTGAAATTGGAATTCTCATATACATTCTTTAAGTAATATTTCATATTGCCAAAATCCTGATTGTAGCAGATTGTAGACTGTATTGTAGACCACGGAACTTGATAATTGAATCTTTTCTATCCGGAGTTATGATAAATTTATTTTTTCCGTTATTCCCCGTTGGATCCGATTTCCCGACATTTTCCCCATTTTACCGGCTTCCAAGTTGGTTTTGGTGTGTCAGGGAGAGTCTTATGTAAAACATCCGAGGAATGGAACTTCTCGGAATTGCCCTATTGTGCCAATTTGTTTCCTATTTTTGGGTGAAATTATCAGATATTTGGCATTATATACGTTTGCTAGTGATCTACAACCATAAACTACTGTTGTGGATACGTTAAAAAGTCAATGAAATCCACTTGAACTATTACTACGGTGGATAGTTTCTCCCATTTATCTCTAGACGCGCTATTGAAAGGGAATTGATAAAAGTTTTTAATACTACCACTTGATTGCAAATGCTATCAATATTCCCCTCGAGCATCCTGAAGCGATGCTGTTCAGACCTTACAACACCGCTTTCGAAGCTGTTCAAATATTTCATTACAGCAGGGGGAATTCCCTACGCGTTGGAAATCGTCATTCATGTTCCCGATCTACAAGAAAGGAGACAAGAGAAACGTCGAGAATTACCGAGGGATCACATCACTCAGTGCCTGCTCTAAAGTTTTTGAAATCATCATCAACGACGCATTATTCTCTAGCTGCAGAAATTGCATTTCTCCTGATCAACACGGTTTTTATCCCAAGAGATCAGTTTCAACAAATCTAGCTCCGTTAATTTTTTATGTCTTCGGAGTATGGAAGCTGGAGCGCAGGTGGACGTTGTATATACAGATCTTAAGGCTGCATTTGACCGGGTTGACCACTCCATACTGCTAGCTAAACTTGAAAAACTCGGTGTATACTCGGGTTTAACTCGTTGGTTCAAGTCCTATCTGACCAATCAAGAACTTTGTGTTAGAATCGGATCAGAGCAATCGGACTATTTTACAAACCAGCTCCGGTGTTCCTCAAGGTAGCAACTTGGGACCATTGCTATTCTCGATTTTTGTGAATGAGGCCGGACTGATCCTCCCAACTGGTTGCCGATCGATCTAAGCGGATGATGTGAAGATCTATGTGATTGTTCGTAGTTTCGCCGATTGCTTGCGGCTTCAGCACCTAATCGATACTTTCGAATAGTGGTGGTCAAGAAACTATCTCACGTTGAATGTACAAAAATGTAATATTATCTAATTTCATCGCAAGCTGAAACCAGTGGCATTCAACTATACGATAAATCACCAACTTCTGCAACGTGTGGACAATGTTCGTGACCTAAGAATCACGTTGGACTGCGCCTTAATATTCAAGCTTCATTACTCGGTCATCGTTGCGAAAGCTAACAGGCAATTCGGGTTCATTTTCAAGATCGCTGACGATTTTCGCGATCCTGCCTGTCTAAAAGCTCTATACTGCTCTCTAGTGCGATCGATCTTGGAATTCAGCTCGGTAGTATGGTGCCCGTATCAAGCAGTTTGGATAGCGAGGATTGAATCTGTTCAAAGGAAATTTGTTCGGTATGCCTTTCGTCACCTTCCTTGGAATGAACCTGTGAACCTTTCGCCGTACGAAGATCGTTGTCAACTCCTGGGTCTTGAAACACTAGAACATAGGCGGACGATTAGTCAGGCCGTGTTCGCAGCGAAAGTACTTATTGGCAGAGTTGCGACCTATCACAATCACGATCGCCAAACAGCTGATGGTAGTAACGCTTTGTACATTCCTATCAATGTGCTCGTCGAAGCTTTCTCCATCAAGTTGACGAAATAAGTGAAAAGCAACTGGTGATTGTCATCTTCGGCTGTGATCCATCACCGATCTAGTCATTTCCGACAATCACGACACTCATCTGTGCTCGTTTTGAAGCAGTTGCTGCTTTGCTTGCTTATGTGAGTGTGTTAGTGAGTGAGCCCAACAGCTTCCGTTTAATGTTGCCTGCTTTGTTTGTAACTCACACATTCGCGCCTGCCGAGACGAACTTGGAATGCGTAGGCATTGTTTTCATTTTCTTCTGTCGTTTCGCTTTTTCTCAGGCTTCATTTAGACACGTTAAGTCCGATGAAGAAAAACAAATTAAATAAATTAAATTAAAATATGAGAAAATTGTTCAAGAAATGGGTTGTAGCATACGCCTCATCATTCTCAAAATTCGTTATTTAACGGGCAATGAAAAGAACATTGAATACCGCCACCAGATTTCGGATGAGTAACACTACGTTTAAAAATCTATAAGGACCAACGAATTGATTGAAGCTTGTCTCAGATAGATAAGATCACGGGAAGTAGCACGCCATTCTTTTCAAACCTCTTTACATAAGATGAATTACTACGTCAGACCTCAGTTTAGTGTTCTTTGAGCACTTCCACAGTTTTTAATTCTAGATAAAGATTTCAAAAGGTCCTATCTGCATTGATCGATTCTCTTCATCGACTTTCTCTTTCGTCAATAACTCAGCTGCAAAACCTTTCGCTGTTGTATTTGACGTTTTGGACGCTAGATAAGAACCTCCTTTATCAAACTGTGTGGTAGAATTAGCACGAAATCTGTTTGCATAGCAATGGTTATGAAAAGAGAAAGTCGATGAAGAGAATCGATCAAAGCAGATAGGACCATTTGAAATGTTCATCGAGAATTGAGATCTTTCGAAGCCTGTACCATTTTTGCATAAGTATAATTCAAGCTCAAGTTATTAACGAAAGAGAAAGTCAACAAAGAGAATCTGTCAATGTTACTTAGGACCTAATGCAATGTTCAGCTCGAATTGTGTAACAAGTACGATCATACTCTATGCCCAGAGAAGTCAAGACATTTTTCAATCAGAAGAATTCCTCGACCGAACCGGGAATCGAACCCAGCTGCCTCCAGCATGGTCTTTGATTAATCAGTTCAGTGCTTACGCATTAAATCGGGTGCGCACTTTGCAGAGAATAGTTATTTACATTCTTTCAGTTTCTCACCTGTTCTGCTGCTGTCAGTGCAGAGTTTACATTCAGATTCACTTGCTTGATGTAAATTACGTTACAGATGTTTTTGTTGATGATCTAAAGAATTGATTCTATTTCTCTTCGGAGAGAATTCCTCGGAATTTCTCTAAAATAAATTTGAGATTCTCCCTGAGAATTCCATGAAAATTTCCATATAACAGTCCATAATTTTTCAGTAAGCATACCAAAAACTTCATGAAATTCATCTCTTAGAATTTTTAATGATTATTTCAAGAATTCACTGACGCATCCACCCATAATATTTAAAATTCGCTTGAATTTGGCAGATAATTCTCATACAATGCAACTTTGCTGTAAAAAAATGTTTTACGGAAATCCAGAGAACTTTGAGATTTGGGCGTAATTGCTTTTGTAAACAAACAGGTCAATCGCTGATTTCTCGCGAATAAAAGAACAATCTCGCGAACAAACTATATCAAATGACAGAGGAATCATTCCTCTTCCTGCTTTAATTCACTAGAAATCAGCAAATAACGGGTTTGTTTACATAAGCAATTACGCCCTAATCTCGAAGTTCTTCGGAATTATGAAATCATTAGATGTTATGATAATATTTTGCATTTGTAAACTACAAGTAGAGTATGTGTTTGATACATGAAACCTGTCAGTTTTGCATTTATAAGGCTACAATCAGCGATTTGATGATGAAATTTCCTTAAAGTTTGCTCAGAATTCAACAAAATTCGGTTACTTTGGTATATTTTCGTGGAAATCTCTTGGAATTCTCTTAAAAGATCACTTGAAATTATCTTTAGAATTTACTCAGAATTCAATACCCTCGGAATTTAATTGAAACTCTCTTAAAATTCTTCTAAAAAATTATTATTTAGGAATTTCCTTGAAATTATCATAAAAAATCTTCATAAAACTTATTAAGAATATTTCAGCATCATCATGAAACTCTCAGTAAAGGGGAAATGTATGTAATGTCGGCCTAAGTGTCCCTTATTTGGGCCCATACATAAATTCAGCAATGGACTAAATTTTCAATAGCTACCAAAAAAGCCATTAGTACTGTCCCAATGACGCGTTTATCTAGATAAAAATGATAAATAGCAGATTTTTTGCGATGGGCCCAGTCTTAGATCCATAGGCCAACATTAGAGCCATTTTCCCTACTTATTTTTTTTTAAATAGATGTCACTATTTATAATTTTAAAATTACAAAATAGGGATTCAGCAAGAAGTTTCTGAAGTTCAAGAACCTTGAAACATTTTATAAATTTTAAATAATCCATGTACTTGGGTACCTACTAGAATGTACGATCTTCAAAGATTTTCAAAGTCTCTGGTATTTTAAATTTCATAGAACTTTTTCAAAGTCTGTGAATGCTTCCGAGATAAACACATGCCATAAAGACAAATTTTGCAAAAAGAAGGAATACAGTTTGAAATTGATTTAAATATTTTTAAATTGAATTAATTGAGATCCGAGACAAATTCATAAAATTGGATTTATTGAAGTTGAAGGTTGTGAGATTTAATAAAAATTAAATAATAATGCGTCTGATTCCTCAGATTCTGAAACAAGACAATAGGGTTAACTACCCCATTTTCGGCCTGTTAAGCACAACCCGCACTTAATCTTCCTTAATATAACGCAGTTTAGCACCAAAAGAAATGTTATTATTACTCATGGTTTCGAAAAAAAATTACCTTTCCGTATGTACCGATTTGATAAAGAGAAACCAATCGTTGAGATATTGTCAAAAGTCTAACACTGCTTCTTGACGCCAAACTCGGCCTACGGATTATAAACTTGGCCCAACGCATTGAAACGCCATTGAAACGCAAATAAATTCACTTCGGCCTATCGGATGAAGTTAAAAATTTAATCGTTCGGAGCACTTCTTTTGGGAATAATGGGTGCAAACGTTCATATCATGCGTTCTCATTGAATTCGTTCCGTAGCTTAATAACTAAAGTATCGTATCAAACGTATAATTGACTTGTCAACTCTGAAATCATGGATTTATTTGAAGTTTTCTGCTCGATAGGCCCAAAATAGGTGATTAGGCCGAAGTACTCTACCCTAATAGGGGTGAAAAAAAAAAATCAAATATCGGATCTCTAAATTTTTCAAAGAGTCCAGATTTGAAAGAAAATATCAATATAATGGATGCTAGAAAATTTTTCAAAAAAATGATTTTAGAGATGCGTTGCAATACGTTGAGAATTTCTGAACAATTTTGAGGCGAACTACAAGGGCATTCTAAGGAATATTCTAAGAAAGTTCTGACTGGAATTCCGTTATAGTTTTGATGAGAGCTTCAAGCAAATATGAGAGCTTATTGATCATTGGTAAATCCTCAGGAGATTTCCAAGAACATTTCTAGGTTGTTAGGAGGATAATTCAAACGAGAAGAGCTCCAAATTAATTCTTCACTTGAATAATTTAATCCAAAAGATTATATAAAAAATATTATTAAGCTAATGTGAGAATAATTCCAAGTAAATTCTGAAGCATGATTTCACTAGAGAAGAGGAGAAAACTTATTAAATGTTAAGGAATATTGGCTAGAAATTGTGAGGAGAGGCTTCACATGGCAATAATTTCAGGAGTATTTGAAATTGGATGCATTAAAATTAAATCTAAGGGGTATGCCAAAGGAATTCTGATGAGCTTTCCACGGGAATTCTTAGAACAGCCTGAGAGGAATTTCAACGAATATTCCAATGCAATTCAAATGAAAATTTCGTAGAAACTAAGAGTGGAATTCCATGAGAATCCTGCATCATATTTTGAGGAATTCCTGAGCAGATTTCACTAGTAATTCCATAGAAGTTTTGTAGGAATACTAAGAAAATGCTGAGGAAAATTTCGCAAGAATCTGAGGATAAATTCAACTGAACATCGAAGCATGATTCCACGAGAGAAGAGGAGAAAACTGAATGACTGCCAAGGAACAGTGGCTAAGAATTGTGAAGAGCGTGACAGGTGAATTTAAAATGAACAAAATTCCAACAGATTTTTCTGGCTATAAATTTTGGAGAATTATGAGAAGATCCAGATGGAAGTTCTAAGAATCCAAATTAAATTTAAGGTGTATGCCAAAGGAATTCTGAGGAGATTTTTCTACGAATTCTGATTTGAATTATGTGGAAATTCAAAGGAGAATTCTGAAGCATATTTTGAGGAATTACTGAGCAGATTTCAGAAGACATTTAAGAATAATTTCATTGAAGTTCTGGAGGAATCCTAAGAAAACACTGAAGTAAATTCCAAAAGAATCAGACGACTTTTGCGGTGAATTTTAAGGAAATTCTATTTTCATTTTTAGAAATTTGAAATGAATTGCAGAGTGAATTTCAAGAATTTTCTTTAAACAAGTTTGAAGGGGTTTGTAGAAAATAATGTTGTTATTATCATAGAGAGTTAGAATCAGAGGATTTTTTAGATGATTTGAATTAAATTCATGCGAAAATCCCAAAGAAATCATGTGAAAGGTTCCAAGACAAAACAGACTTGGAAGGATCCAATATAAAACAGACCTGGAAACAAATTTTAGATTCTTAGACTTTGGATAAGCTACGATTTACCAAATTTAAGATCTTATATGAATATTCCGAAAATAAATGATTAACAGTAGTGCAGTAAAGTTTCCATTTTATTAAAGTAAACATTTTTTTGCGTGATTTATTTGAAACATGATGTAAATGATACCCATCGAATTGAACATTGAAATAACTGTAATTCAATGCCCAAAAACAAGTAATTTATTAATTTATTATTTATAAAGCAAAACATATCAAAATCATAGCTGAATGAAATTTCTCGAGGTAATTTCATGCAATAAATCCAGGACATTTTATCAAGATAACTGGCAACTCAACCAACATTTTAAAGATAAGTAAAATAGTGCTACGCTTGAACTAAGGCTAAACCACTGAGTTAAAAACCTATCTTTTGAAATTGGAGACTCTAACCAGCCGGAGACTGAAAATTTCTTCCATAAAGTAATCTAATCTTATCTTTTGATGTTGGAAATATTCTTTTTTTCAAGAATTCAACCCTTAGATTGTGTTTGTTTGTCTGTGATTTCAATAAACAATCCCAGTAAACAACCTTCATCGCTTATAAATAGTCAAGAACTCCATAATACACAATTTACTTTCCTTGAAAGCAGTGCCGTTGCCCTAACCTCAATATACCTGATCTAACTGTCGCAGAAATTTACCTGACTTTTTCATACGGTGTAAGTTAGGTTTTCTTTATTAGGGAGGCTTTCAGCCTGCCTCCGAAACTTCAGAGCATCCACAAAAGCTCCCATTTAAGTTATGAAGGAAGAATTTTGGTAAATTTGTTTAGCTAATGAATGACACACTCAAAATTATCAATACGCATTCCAAGAATATTCTGTTCCACTCTCTAGAGGAAACCAGATCAAACTTGTGAAATTGAAACGATTTCGCAATTTATGGAGGAAAACTCTTCAGTGATGTTGCGTTGACCAGCACAATTCCCCTAAAAGAACTTAAAAATTCTTCAAAAAATCTTGTCTTGTTTTGTTTCAGTTTTGAACCAGTTCAAACAATTAAATAAACGTCACCTCAAAAAACGAGAGGAGACAAACAAGCCAACCAATTACAGGAAAATAATCACAATCCACACACCCGAAAAAGTTGCAATTTTGTCTCACTCTTCGCCAACCGTTGCTTCGTTCCCATTTCGCTTTTTTTTATGTCTGCTTCAGTGTGAAATTATTTTGTTTGAATTAGCGAATAGCGCGACGACGACGACGACGCCGCTGTTTGCTGATGACGCGGCAGCGATGTGCGCGAAAACGAAAGTGAAACTCATTGCATTCGCGAAATTCGCTCACTCGGAGCCGAACGCGCCCGCGCACTCTCGCTCGCACTGCCAGTCTGTGTCTGTTTGTTCTACATTACCGTATTATGTGTGTTTATTATTATTTTTTGCAGGTAGGTAATTTCGTCTCCATTGGGTTTTTTTTTGTTTCTCTTCTCCTCCTTTGTTGTTGTTGGCTGGGGCGTGTGTAAATATTTGAATGAGTGTGACATAACCGTCTGGGAGGAATACATTTCCAACAACTAGGGCAGCACGCTTGTGTTGGCTTCTAATTCCGCCAAAAAGGATTAGGAACTGACAGCAGTAAGGTTCTATAACGGTACATTACCTATACCTGTTGCTTGGGTTCGTATTTAGAATGTTTATTTTTTGGATTTTGGAAGTGTGTCACGCTTTCGAGATCACTCACAAACACAGGAAAGCGAGAAAAATCGCACCGGACCCGGTAGCAGCATTTGGGGCAAGAACGGAAATCCTATACGGACAAGGTAAGGATGAGAGTGCGGGAGAGAACGGAAATCTAGGTCACTCAAACAATCGGGGAGTACACATCGCTGCTCTGCTCACGTCAGATTGGATAGAACCAAGGAATGGGGGTAACTCAGCTTGTTTGGTGGGTATCCTTTTAAGTGCACTACCGATATGATGCTGGCACGCGGTTAGTGTGTTAGTAGGCCTCGGCCGGAGTGTGAGTGACACACTTTGCCGTAGGTACACACGCTAAGAACGTTGTTGTTGGGGAAGAACGGGATTCCGGTGAGGTACGGCAGTCGCTCTCGCTCTTGGGAGTGTACAGGCCACTCATTCAGGCAGAATAAGGATGTTGTGTCGTCTTGAAGAAACCAAGCAGGGCCAGGACCGAATGTGTTGTGTATGCTAAGGAATGTGTCTTTTCGCTTTTTCCTACTCGTGTATTGAATTGAATGGAGGGAGCGCGGCGCGGATAGAGTGCAGGCGGCAACGAAGACGGAAGACCGGCGAGGATCGTTTGTCGTCTTTCACGGATTCTATGGTGTTTGTATGCTCCTTACAACGAGTACCGTATTTTATGGCTCCGTTCTTTATGTTGTGTGTGCTCTTTCTGCGAAGACTGACTGAGTTTTTTTTCCTTCGTTCGAGAAGGGGAGCGTTTGAAAATTATAATGAGAGGAAGAGTATCAAAGAATGAATGTTTTTCTACTGTTGGAAAAAGGAGCTTTGGAAATTAAAAGGGTTGGAATAGCTAGCGGTTATGTTTTGTTTAGATCATGGTTATGAATCGATTAGCTCCGCTTGGGCTTGTGTTAGGGATGGAACATTCATGGTAGCAAACTTGACAAAAATGTTGAAATTTTAAAATTCATCAGACAATACACAACGACGAAAAGTTTCCGCGAGCGGAGCTGGAATAGAACCCGCATTCCGTAGCCTAAAATGCTGGAGAAGATACTGCGCATGAAACGTAAGAGCAGTGAGCTCTTGATTTTCGCAATATGTATTCTGAACAAACATTGCAAGCAGAATAAGAGAGCTTATTCAGGCAAAAATATGCTTCTTCAGCTAAAAAATGGCATTGTTTGCTTTCAACCAGTTCAAAAATTTCGTTTATAGATTCACGCCGAACCCACGATTCTGGAACATCAAATGAGTGCTACAGAATTGTAGTAGTACTGGAAATAAGTAGGATAAATGAATTACGTTAGTAGTAGTAGCAAAGTAGGTTTAGAGTTAACTAAATTATTAGTAATAAATCATTCCAACTTTAGATTAATACAGGTCAAATTTTTATTCCAAGCCAAGTACATAAATCCAACTTCCAGTTGCAAAGTGATTCCTTTTAATAGAACAAATGACTTCTAGTGGCGGTTAGGCGAAAACCGAAAGATCTGTGTAAGAAACCAACTGGAGTGTTAGCCGTTCCAGCATAGTTACAGTGCACATTGAATTTCCCAGCCTCATCGGACGATAAATCCTAGGCATCGATAAGTTGTAATTCTGTTACAGAAAACATTTTCAAGTATCTTAAATTACATAATCTAAATGGCAGTCATCGGACATCAAAAATTTTTCAGCTTGCAAAATTAACAATAACTCACTTTTCTAGTCCTTATCAATTGTTAAGATTTCTCACCGGATCATTTAGGAAAATTATCACGATCTTGGATTTAGCAACTTTTCGAAACTCTGAGACATTGCTAATTTGTTGAAATCTCAGACTTAATGTTTGGTATTCCGTGTTAAGAAAAAGATAAGAATTCTGAACTTGAAGAAATATTCAAGAATCTAAGATAAATAGTCGATATATTGAACTTCAATGTTGATCAAAATAATTTGATTAAAATAGGTATTGACAAAATATGTTGAGGTAACAATCAAATTACCGGATATATCCCGGTTGTTTTCCATTCCTGGTTCAGTGGCCACTAGACTGATGCAAGTAATTTCCATATAAACTTCAAATGGTTTGTGCCGAGTCAGCTTCTCACCAAATGAATTCAAATTTTAGGAGGCTAATAAAGACCCGATTTAAAACCGTTTGAGCACTGTGGAGCGAAAATTTAAAATTTTGTATAAGTCTAGTGGCCTGTTCCTTGAAGTTTGTTCGGAAAATCATTAAAATTTTGTTTGTCTTACGATTCACTCCAGTGGATCTAGGATTATCAGTAAAATACTTGTAATTATAAGGACACGTTTGCTATTCATCTAAGCATTTCAGAACTTTCGGAATCTTCTTCATGGATACATATTGTTGGTCGGTCGTGGTTCCCGTGAAGAAATAACAATTATTTCATTCTATTTCCGTGTATTTGACTGACCGAGTTAGCCGAGTTCAGACTTAGTGTGAACCCTTTCAAACGACCTCTACTGCACCAGATACAAGATAAATCGCAAAACTAAGAGGATTTCCAGAACTAAATCGGACGACCTACAGGGTAAATTCTTTGAGCCTCAGGGGGCAAGTATATTAGACGTGCCGTGATCGGAGGATCCCGAGAGTATGAACCTAAGAATCTCTCTGACCTCTATGGCCTCTCTTTTTGCGGACTTTGTCAGTATGTTCTAGAGGAATGCCTAGAGGGAAGCAGTTTTGAATTTCCTAGAGGACTAAATGGACAAGTTAAGGCCCTCTATCTAATCTGTGAAATCAAGCGCAGTTAACCTTGTCAATAAACCCAGATGACTTAACTAGATATCCCAGGTCACAATTTTGGTTTAGTCATGGTTTTGAACGGGTTCATAAAGCGAGCTATTCCACGCTGAGTGACGAATTGATTAGACGCGACTTTCTCCATTTTGCATATTTATCTTGATTTTTTTTTTCTAAGGCGAAGACGAAGTGATAGCAGTTCGTGTGGACTTCTAAGACAAGTACAGAGCACTTCGGAGCGACGTTCTCTAAAGACATGCGCAGAGATTAAATAAATATATCAAAGATAAACTCAGAGGGCCTCAAACCTAAACAACATGTCCAGAAGTTGTTTCAGAGGATTCCGATGGCATTTCTTCTACGGGCGAATCCATATGGACGGAACTCTTCTTAGCAGCACCGTACTCAACAGGTGCCGAAGGTGGCATTTTCCACCAAAAAAATACATGCTCCGTAAACATCTACAAAGTACTCAAATCATTATCTCTTGATAATTTTTTTCAAATTCTACGAAGTATCATCAACTTCTTCCAAGTTTTATAATTCGCTTGACTTCTACAAAGTTTTCAGAAATCCTACAAAGTTCCCTGAAGTTGAACAAGATGCCTTGAATTTCTGCGGAATTTTCTGAACTATTTTAAGTGTTAAGAAGTTAAGAAGTTTAAGAAGATAAGGAGTCTTAAGAAGTTAAGAAGTCTTAAGGAGATAAGAAGTCTTAAGAAGTTAGGAACTTAAGAAGTCTTAAGAAGTCTTAATAATTCAAGAAGTTAGGAAATCTTAAGCAGCACCGTACTCAACAGGTGGTAAAGGTGGCATTTTCTACCAAAAATTGCTCTAATGATCCTTGAACATCTACAAAGTTCCCTAACATTTACTTCTTGAAAATATTCTCAACTTCTACGAAGTATCATCAACTTCTTCCAAGTTCCATAATTTGCTTGATTTCTACAGAAAGTTTTCTGATATTCTACAAATATTGCTAATGTTTAACAAGGTGTTCAGAATTTCTTCGGAATTTTCTGATCTATTTCAAGTGTTAGGAAGTTAAGAAGTCTTAAGAAGTTAAGAAGTTTTAAGAAGATAAGAAGTCTTAAGAAGATAAGAAGTCTTAAGAAGTCTTAAGAAGATAAGAGTCTTGAGAAGTTAAGCAGTCTTAATAAGTTAAGAAGTCTTAATAAGTTAAGAAGACTTAAAAAGATAAGAAGTCTTAAGAAGTTAAGACGTCTTAAAAATTTAAGAAATTGGGAACTTCAGGAACCTTAAAAATTAAAAAGTTTTAAGAAATTAAGAAGTCTTAAGAATTAAGTAGTCTTAAGAAGATAAGAATTCTTAAAAATTTAAGATGCCTAAATAAGTTAAGAAGTGTTAAGAAGTTTGGAGCTAGATATCTTGAGAATTTAAAAAGTCTCAAGAAGTTAATAAGCCTTAAGAAATTAAGAAGTCTCAAAATATTAAGAAGTCTTAAGAAGTTGAGAAGTCTTACAAAGCTAAGAAGTCTTATGAAGTTAAGAAGCCTTATGAAGTTAAGAAGTCTCCAAATTTAGAGAAGTCTTAAGAAGTTAAGAAGTCTTATGAAGTTAAGAAGTCTTAAAAGTTAAGAAGACTTAAAAAAATAAGAAGTCTTAAGAAATTAAAAAAGTCTTAAGAAATGAACAAGTCTTAGGAAATTAACAAGTTTAGCAGATAAGAAGTCTTACGAATTTAAGAGGTCTTAAGAAGTTAGGAACTAAGAGTCTTAAGAATTTAAGAAGTCTTAAGAAGTTAAGAAGTCATAAAAAGTTAAGAAGTCTCAAAATGTTAAGAAGTCTTAAGAAGTTAAGAAGTCTTATTAAGTTAAGAAGCCTTAAGATGATAAGAAGTCTTACAAATTTGAGAGGTCCTAAGAAGTTAGGAAGTAGGAGTCTTAAGAATTTAAGAAGTTTTAAGAAGCCATAAGAAGTTAAGAAGTCTCAAAATGTTAAGAAGCCTTAAGAAGTTAAGAAGTCTTAGAAAGTTAAGAAGCATTAAGAAATTAAGAAGCCTTAAGAAATTAAAAAGCCATAAAAAAAGAATCCTTAAGAAATTAAGAAGTCTCAAAATGTTAAGGAGCCTTAAAAATTTAAGAAGTCTCCAAATTTTATGTAGTCTTAAGAAGTTGAGAAGTCGTAAAAAGTTAAAAAGTCTTAAGAATTTAAGAAGTTAAGAAGCCATAAGAAGTTACGGAGTCTCAAAATGTTAAGAAGTCTTAAGAAGTTAAGAAGTCTTAGAAAGTTACGGCGTCTTATTATGTTAAGAAGATTTAAGAAGATAAGAAGTCCTACGAGTTTAAGGGGTCTTAAGAAGTAAGGAACTAGGAGTCTTAAGAATTTAAGAAGTCTTAAGAAGTTAAGAAGCCATAAGAAGTTAAGGAGTCTCAACATGTTAAGAAGTCTTAAGAAGTTAAGAAGTCTTAAGAAGTTAAGAAGTCTTAGAAAGTTAAGAAGTCTTATTAAGTTAAAAAGCCTTAAGAAGATAATAAGTCTTACGAATTTAGGAAGTTAGGAACTAGAAGTCTTAAGAATTTAAGAAGTCTTAAGAAGTTAAGAAGCCATAAGAAGTAAAGAAGTCTTAATAAGTTAAGAAGTCTTAAGAAGTTAAGAAGTCTTAGAAAGTTAAGAAGTCTTAAGAAATTAAGAAGTCTCCAAATTTTAAAAAGTCTTAAGAAGGTAAGAAGTCTTACAAAGTTTAGAAGTCATAAGAAGTTAAGAAGTCTTTAGAATTTAAGAAGTCTTAGAAAGTTATGAAGTCTTATTAAGTTAAGAAGCCATAAGAAATTAAGAAGTCTCCAAATTTTAAGAAGTTTTTTTTTTTTTTTTTGTATTATAGTCACTTTAACGCTCTTGGGTCATTCGTGACTTGTCTGGGGGTGAGATTTGAACTCGTGACTTTGGCGTGAGAGGTATGGATTCTAACCACTACGCCGGGGTCGCCCCCGTTTTAAGAAGTCTTAAGAAGTTAAGAAGTCTGAAAAAGCTAGAAGTCTTAAGAATTTAAGAAGTCTTAAGAATTTAAGAAGTCTCAAGAAGTTAGGAAGCCATAAGAAGTTAAGAAGTCTCAAAATTTTAAGAAGTCTTAAGAAGTTAAGAAATCTTAGAAAGTTGAGTAGTCTTATTAGGTTAAGAAGCCTTAAGAAGTTAAGAAATCTTCAAATTTTAAGAAGTCTTAAGAAGTTAAGAAGTCTTACAAAGTTAAGAATTCATTAGAAGCTGAGAAGTCTTTAGAAATTAAGAAGTCTTAACAAATTAATTAGTCTTAAGTAGTTAAGAAGTTAGGAACTTAATAAACCTTAAGAATTTAAGAAGTAAAGAAGTTAGGAACTTAATAAACCTTAAGAATTTAAGAAGTAAAGAAGTCTTAAACAGTTAATAAGTTTTAAGAAGTCTTAAGAAGTTAAAAGGTCTTAGAAAGTTAAGAAGTCTTAGAAAGTTAAGAAGTTAAGATGTCGTAAGAAGTTAAGAAATCTTAAGAAGATAAGAAGTCTTAAGAATTTAAGAAGTATAAATAAGTTAAGAAGTTTTCAGAAGGTAAGAAGCCTTAAGATATTAGGAAAATAAGAAGTCTTAAGAAGTCTTAAGAATTTAAGAAGTTAAGAAGTCTCAAAATGATAAGAAGTCTTAAGAAGTTAAGACTTCTTAACTTCTTAAGACTTCTTAGATAGTTAAGACTTCTTAACTTCTTAAGACTTCTTAGAAAGTTAAGAAGTTTAAAGAAGTTAACAAGTCTTCAGAAGTTAACAAGTCTCAATAATTTAATAAGTCTTAAGAAGTCAACAAGTGTTAAGAAGATAAGAAGTCTTAAAAAGTTAAGAAGAGTTGAGAAATTAAGATTTTATGCTTTAAAAAATGGTAATGACATTAATGAAGACTGCACAGAAGTCGAAATACGTATCGGTCGTGGATACAAAACATGAAGTGGTATGAAATGGAAAATAATCACCCTTTTTTTTGTTTGCTCTTGTGAGTATTTCATTAACAACCCAATTCATAACTTTCATTTAAAAAGTGCCCTGAACCTGAAAGAAGAACTTTTATGAAGTTTCGTAAAATTATCCAAAGTTACCATTACTTCAACGAAGTTACCCAATTATACATAGGTTTATCGAATTTTTACAAAACACCCTAAATTTCTTAAACATTCTTTGAAGGTCCCTGACTTTATGTTGAGTTTCCGAAATAGCTTTGATGTGCCCTGAATATCGAAAAAGACCCTGTTATTAAAAAAAAATCTAATGTAGTTAAATAAAATCCCTGAAGGTCATCTAAATTTTCCGAATTTCTGCGGAATTTGCAAAATTTCTCTAAAGTTTGCTTATTTTCAAACTGGCTGAAGCCCTACAAAATTCTCTGAAGTTCACTTAGTTTCTACATAGCTTGTTGTGTTTTTACAAATTAAGCAGAACTTCTATAAAGTTTGTTGCACTTATGGAAAGTTTGCTGACCTTCTACACAGCTCAATGAATGTCTACAAAGTTTTCGATAGTTCTACGATGTATCTTGAAGACTTATGAGCTTCCTTGAAATTATACAACGTTCCTTTTGCTCTCCAAAAGTTCTCCGAGCTTTTACGCAGTTCTCAGAAATGAAATGATTGCTCTTAACTTTTACGAATTGCTTTTGACTTCTAAGAAGGTCCCTGAAATTCTGGGAAGACTCCGTTTTAAAAATCCGACATATTGAACATGAACACCATATCCCACCAGAAAGTTTTAAAAGGAGCGGTGACTACATGTCAAGACATCTAGTCGATATCATTGAAGTTTGTTTTTTTCTAAATGCACCTAGACTGAATAACTCCCAGTCTATGTCAGCGAAAACCGGTAGAACAGTGGGCTATTGTTGTGATATCTCATTTACTTTAAGACTACCTTTGTTATCCCCCTTATTACCTCCCTTAGAAGTTATTCTGAGTTAACCCTATGGTGAAATCCTTAATTCCATGAGTTACCACTTTCTGTGAAACAAAACTTAAATTTACAAGATTAAATGTTTACATAGCATGTAAAATATTTTTTTTTTAGTATGCAATAGGAATTTCAGTAGAATTAGTAGTGCTCGAAAATTCTAGCAGTGATTGCCAATCAATTATTGAAAGATGTTAAATGTGATTTATGGATGAATTTATAAAGCCCTTCAAAATTACAAAAGTAACCGAACCCGAATAAAAATGGACTTGCTTGAAAACGGAAGATTTCATTTAAACAATAAACGCGGTGAAAACCTTAAACATTTATCGTAAGAAACTAAATTGAAATTCCAAGCTATAACCTCTTTAAGCCACTGGATAGACAAAGCATCTCCAAGCACAGTGTATGATTCTAGTAAATGAAAATTTATTCTCCTTTGCAAAGACAATAATTTATTCCGAAATGCTCCTTCCTCCTCTCCTCGCCCGCAGCCCACCCTGCTGAAGCCCAAGGAAAACTCAGGAAGCACGAGCACCAACTTTTACCCCCCCCCCCCTCTATTTACGCATTTCACAGAAGTCTGGTACTGGCTCTAGCTAGCTGGTTTCTTTTCGCCATTGATGCAAGTTTAGAGAGCGGGAGAAGGTGGCTAGGAATTGCATTAGCTGCGATGCACAGCCAAGCCAAGAATGCCGCCCGTTTGGCGCAGCTAGATCTAGACTCTAAAAGCATTGAAAAATTCTTTCGAACCGTCCGTCGTCTCCACTTTGTCGAGCTGTGAATTCTCTAACTTGAAACACCCTTCCTGAGAAACCTGACCTACCCTTCTTCGAATTTTATGTTGTGCGTTTCGATTCGTAAATCGAAAATAAAAATATCATAAACAAGCGACGATTAACTACGACATTAAATACATGCGATGTGCCAATTGTGAGGCGAATTTAAATCTCCTGCCTGGCAACGACGACAGTCATCATGTCACATTTGGTTAATAATGACCTAGATTGTCGTCGAGCTTCGCTCATACAAACCAAGACGAAACGATGTCAACGAGAATCGAGCGTCAGCAAGCACGGAGCATTTTTTTTTTATAAATGTGAGCCAAACGGGAGCAAACGGGTGAATCTACTTATACTGCTATAAATATGTGCGCTCACCCACTACTAGAATGTGCCATATCCTCAGAAGAAGTATATGTGTGAAAATGCAGCTCGAGCAAAAAATGCACTTTGCAATTTTTACATTTGCATTTGCATAAATTTTCCGGCAAAGGAAATACATGCCTAGATTAATCCACCCAACCATGGTGCGCTTTGTTGTCCCGAAAGCAGTGGAGAAATTATTCTTTTAGGTTGCACTTCAGAAAACAAAAAATGATGAAATTCTACGAGCATATTTTTTAACTTATTTCGTCAAACTGAGACAGTATTTTTGGACATTGAATTGAAGATGGGATTTTAAAGTGATATCAGTACCACCTAGATGTAGGTACTAACAAAAGGCAAAATAAAGGAGAAGATTGTTGTCACTCATTCGCTCGATGTTGGGTTATGACGTCGTTGCATTGCATTGAAATCATCTTTCAACATAGACGCAGTAGTGTTTGTAGATTTATTGGAATAAGGAGTTATTCGAATTCAAATTCTAACATCTTATCACTTGACTACTCGATTCTTCTATTCCGAACTGTATATTGAAGGATTTAAAGATTTGCATAGTTCTATCTTCTTTGTGTAGGATATTTGTGCTTCTTTAGCGAGCGTTTTCCCGACTCTTTCTATGCCAACCAATGCATGAATTTGTATATTGCGTGGCAAGAAGAAATGTCTACATACAAATGAGTAAAAGTGACATACTCGTAACCTAGATTCGTTTTCAGTGTAGTCGCAGTGAGTTTATGTCCTGAACTAATAAAATAGAAAAGGGCCTCGGTGGCCTAGTTGTGACTATTTTTGCTTAGTAAGCAGAAACTTAAGATTCTGAGTGAAAATTTTCTTAACATCATTTTGTCAATTTTGATGTGCTTCTAAGTTACATTCAACCCTCTAAGTTCAATTAAAAAAAATCCATTCTACCTTTTGTCCGTTCGGCCTCTAAGTTCAATTCGACCTTTTTCCCATTCGACTTAAGGTTCCTTTAATTTCAATTGGACCTTTTATTCATTCGACCTTTTGTCTCTTCGTCCTTTTACCCATTTTACCTTATGTCCTTCGACATTTCGTCTTTCGGCCTTTTGTCATAGATTCATCAGAATCACGGTATTTTCTGAGGCGAAAAATCTCTGATCACGTCTTCCTTTCAAGAAGGGAACTAATGCCGTGGTTCGCGGTCCATGTGTTGATGGATTTGATATCTAGGATCTAGGAGTGGATCCACCTTCCAATACGCTTTAACTTTCAATAGTAACCTTATACCAGCATTAAATTGCACTTTTTGCATTAGTGGGCTTGATGGTTACTTGGGTGGTTCTCCAGCTAACCCGGATCCCCTACAAACATTGAATGCTGAATAAGAGCTATTATGAGTTCTTATGCTCATTCAGCTAAATATTGGCAATTTATCAACTAACATTGTTTGTTGGGTCGGCCGTTAGTATTGCGCTGGAGCTTTGAGTCTTACGGAATTTATCTAATATGTTCAGCATCACGACAACAGTGCTTACAGCCAACAGAAAATCATCAGATTCTATTACAGATTTGCATATAATGTATGCAGAATTAGCAATGATTTACCGTATCAACAGATTTTGTAATGTAATCATCGGAAGGTTCTTAAAATAATATTATGTAAATATTTAATGTTAACTAAATTTTCGATCAAAGCTTGTTTTTCCAAATTCACTGCGGCTAGAAAAACATCTCGCGAAGGTTTTAAACGAAAATATACACTCTGGACAAACTTGCTTGTATGCTACAGTCCATTGTAAGAACTGGCATTACATTTGTTGAAAATCCGACCCCTACAAATGATGTTCATGCCATTTGTTTTGGGTGTGAAATAATTCACATTGATCGTTTAAAAGTAACCAAATTATGAGCATTTTCCTAAAACTGTTTATAAGTCGAATGCAATTTTAAGGAACAAAAGCTAGAATGTGCAAACGGTCGAATGAACAAAAGGATGAAATGAACAGAATATTGAAATGGACAAAAGGACGAGTTAAATTTAAACATATAAAATTTCGAATAGACAAGTGGTCGAATGAAATTTAATGGAACAAAGGTGCGATTGGGCAAAAGGTCGAATAAAATTTCAAAGTGACTTAAGATTGAATCGACAAAGGTGGAATAGACAAAAGATTTAAAGATAAAACTTTATTTGGAAAAAAGTTCAAATGAACAAAAGGTAGGATGAAGAAAAGGTCGAATGGGCAATAGGTCGAATTGAATTTTAGAAGGACCAAGGCTGAATTGACAAAACGCCGAAGGACAAAAGGATTAAATGGAAAGAAGATTGAAATGGACAAAAGATCGAATGGATAAAATGATGAGTTAAATTTAAAAATATAAAAGTTCGAAACAAAAGGTCGAATGAAAATTAATGGAACAACGGCTTGATTGGGATAAAGGTCGAATAAAATTTCAAAGTGACTTAAGGTTAAATGGACAAAAGGTTTGAATAGACAAAAGGTTATATGGAAAAAGGTACAATGAACAAAAGGTAGAATGGAGAAAAGGTCGAATGGTCAAATTAATGTTTAAAAGGACCAAAAGCTGAATTGATAAAAGTTCGAATGGACAAAAGGTTGAAATGGACAAAAGATTGAAAAGGACAAAAGACCGAATGTACAAAAGGAGGAGTTAAATTTAAAGGAACAAAAGTTCGAATGGGGAAAAGGTCGAATGAAATGAAATGGAACAAAGGCTCGTGAACTTAAGGTTGAATGGACAAAGGTCGAATGGACAAAAGGTTGAAATGGACAAAAGATTTAAATAGACAAAAGGTTATATGAAAAAAAACGTCCAATGAATAAAAGGTAGATTGTAGAAATGGTTGAAATCGACAAAAGGTCGAATTTACAAAACTTGGAATTGACAAAAGGTCGAATTAAAATGTAAAGGTCGAATAGACAGAACAATGAATTGAGAAAAGTCGAATTAAAGGAATTAAAGGTAGAAATGGACAAAAGGCCAAATAGAAAAATGGTCGAATGGATAAAACCTTGGAAGAAAAAAAAGTAGGATATACAAAAGGTCGAATGAACAAAAGCTTAAAATCGTCAAAAGGTCGTATGGATAAAACTTTGAATTGACAAAATGTCAACTGAAATTTAAAGAGACAAAAGGTTGAAAAAAGCTCGAATTGACAAAACCTTCAATGGACAAAAGGTCGAACGGACAAAACTTTGAATTGATCAAAAATGGAATTAAAATTTCGAGCAAAAAAAGATTGAAATCGAAAAAAGGTCGAATAGAGAAAAATTTTAATTGAAAAAAAGGTCAAATTAAATATAAAGTGACAAATTGTTTAAATGAACAAAATCTCAAATGAGATAAAAGGTCAAATGGACAAAACCTTGAATGGGAAAAAAGGTCGAATTAAATTTAAAGGGATAAAAAGTTGAAATAGAGAAAGGTCGAATCACTTTTAGTGTATCCAAATATAAAAAGGAATTTTCCAAAAGTATCTATTTTGAAAGCGAAAACGGAAAGAATATTTGGAAAGGCTGTTGAAATTTTAACGTTTTAGAAAAGCTCCTGATTTCGCTAAAAGCAAAAAATTTCGGTTTTCTGCATGAAAAATAAATTTTAGTAAGTTTTATTCACTAATGACGTCTGTCCCGAAGTAGATACAGTGCCCGTTAGATAGGCTCGATTTTGGCATCAAAATCGCCATTTTTTGGCATCAAATCCGTTTGTTTTTGGCACCAGAGTGGCAGTGCACCATCAGTTAAGCTTCCAATTAGTGTTTTAGTTGAATTTATAAAGTTCTTGAAGAGATTCTGAACTTTCCAGATTGACGTAAACATTGACGGCGCCATTGAGCCGGACTGTCTCTTCACGCAGTAATTGACAGTTTCTTATGAGGTTTTCAGAGGTTTGTTATAAAGAAAGTTGAAAACACTGAGATGTCATTCATAAATTAATACAACTGAAAATGTGCAGTTTGTCTTATAAGGAGTTGAAAATACTCATGATACCTCATGACATGGTTTGAAGGAAACTTCCGTTGGAAGACTCTTCCAGTGTAAGTCAGAAAGGTTTTGGGCAGTTGGAAGATACTTCTGGAAGGAGCTAGAAAAATCTTCCTGACGGGAGTCTAAAGACTGACATTGCCTGGCGTTATCAGAAAGAGTTTTGGGAAATGCTGTAAGAAGCTTGAGGGACAAATTTTCCAGAAAAAGTTGGTATAAAATTCAGAGGCATGTTCGAAAAAACACCAAGAGAAAACGGAAACATTTTCCGGGTGGAAGCACTCACATTTGAAGGAAGACGAATGATATTTTCAAGCGACAACAACTTTCGATGGTAGGTGGAAGAAGTTTCCGGGAAAAATAGGAGAAACTTCCAAGCGATGTTAAAACAAACATTCAAAGGATAAAAAAAAACTTCCAGGAAGTCGGAACATGGAGAGGGTTGGATAGACAAAAAATGATGATGCACGATTTCCAGAAGGTGCAATCAATCATTTACAAAAATAAATAATAAACCGTTAAATTCTGGCAAGTTTTTAGCTTGTTGCTAAAATTGAAGGGACACTGTATTCCATTGTGTAGATTATAAATTAAAGCAGATTTTACAGCCTCAATATACTAGAGAACTTGAAAAGGCTTGACCAATGGAAGTATGAAACTCACTATGGGCGAAAATGCCAATTTTATGAAAGCTTTGGACGCAAGTCCCGTTTAGATGGATGCAACCAGCAGGATTGGGGTGGAAAAAGCACATTTCATAAAGTTCAAGTGAGAAGAATTGATCCTGCATGCATAGACGTACAACTTGGAAGATTTAGTTTTCTATTATGTGAATGGAGAGGCAGTAGGGAATCACGTTCAATATGTGTGAGTGTATGATGTTACACCCGAGGTTTCCGACCGCGATCTACCGTTGATTGTGGGAAAATACGGTAAAGTTAAGCATGCTGCATTTCTTCAATCTGAAAGGGAATATATTCCATAACTATGACGGGAATAGAAACATGTGTTTTTCATGCAGAAGAATGGGTACCGTATGAAATCCTGTCCCAAGCGAAAAGTCCGGAAGCAGCCGGTAAAACAACTACAGGACGACGAACAGAGCTGCAAAAAATTGAGTAACCGAAACGGCTGACCTTTTGAATTCAGTGAATTCGAAATACTATAAGCGGATTAGACCATTAAGCGGTTTATAAAATTTAATTTAAATCTTCAAATCAACTATAACGAGAGAAATCTCGACGTGAGGATATCACAGTTCAGCTTAAGATTACTTACAGCGTAAAACCAAGGCCAATATGTACATACCTAAAAGAAAGAAGAGAAATAGTATTTGATTAGCTATCACAACTTTAAGTCGGACTCATGAGGGAAGACAGAAATGGAATTTATCGGTTGCTAAAATTTGCTGAATTTATTGACCATAAAAGCAAAACTGTTCTACCTCTGCTTGATTTACTATTTATATGAGACGGTTATATTTTATGGGTAGATTAAGTAGCAAGTGAATTTCCATTGTTAAGCTTTTTGTAATCAAATCAGTAGTTTTCGAAATCTTCAACTAAAACATTCAAGGCTCATTAATAGAGTGCAGAGCATTGCATAGGTCTCTTAACTTCCTCGAAAATCTAGACTATTCTGAAGCTTCCCTAAAATGATTGAAACTGTTGTAAAGATCTATAAACATCAATAAAGTTCTCTAATCGTCCCTGAACTTCCCAGAACTTTTTAAATTTCCCCTCAATTTTCCTTAGATCTATCTTGAAGTGTCCGTATTTTTTCTGAAGTTTGATTGAAATTCAAGATGGAATTTTCCTTAAAATCTCTAACTTCCTTGAAGTTTGCTGGATGCGTATACAATTTTCGTTATTTATTGATTAAAATCTTTGGAACATTTATGAAATTCCTGGAATTTTTCATAATTTCCCGGAGCTTTTACGAAGTTCCTAACATTATATGATAAAATTGCCGGAACATCCCTGAAAATAATGAAACTGCATTAAAATCTTAAACTTCTTCATGACTACTTTGAAGATCCAGGAACTTAATTGTGGTTTTCCCTGAGCTTCTCGAAACTTGGATGTTCTCAAAGTGAGCGTGAAGTTCTTGCAATTCTCCTGAAATTCTTGGTATTGCCCTGAAATTAATGGAACTTTCCTGAAAATCTATGGATTTTTGATAAGTTACCAAAATATGTCTAAAGTTTTCTAAGCTTCTCAGAAGTGACTTCCTTGAAATTCCCAAAACTTCAGGACGTTTTTAAACAATTTCCTGATCTTCATGGAGCTGCCCTGAATTTATCGAAACTAACCTTTACAGCTCTTTTAACTTTCCTATATTTATTGGATTATATTTATCATCAAATTTCTGAGCATCAATGACGATCTACAGACCTAGTTTCTCTAAGGTTCTTGGATCCTCTTTAAAGTTTCTCCAAGTTTCCGCAAGTTATCTGGATTTCTCTGAAGTTTTCCTGACATTCCTATAGCTGTAATAACATCTAAAAAGTTCCTGCAATTTCCCTTTTCCAGTCTTGAAGTACTCGAACCTTCCCTGAAAGGCCCGACATTTTACAAAAGTTCTCGGAACTTCGCTTATCCCTTACAATCCCTCAGTCTGTTCATGAAACTTAACCGGTATTTCATTCAATTCCTCAGAACTACTTCTTTTTAATTCATAATGACCAGCAAACCCTGATTGGAAATTTTCCGGTTTCTCCCGTTTTTCCCAGAAGTTTGGAAATTTTCCGGTTGTGCAATATACATTTAAATAAAGCAATGACAGCACTGCCAGTGAGAGATACTCAAAATTAAGACGAATTTAACTCAAACTTCAAAAAAAAAATAACGTCACTTAGTGAGTGAGTTAAATTTTCCTCGATTTCTATTAGTATATTCTTAGACTGAAAAAAATTTCGGACGATTTTCAAAGAAAACTGAAGACAAATCTTACTCACTCACTCAGTAGCCCCACTTTTTCAAACTTGAGTTAAATTCGACTTAATTACTGAGTTACTCCCATCGACCTTGCATTACTAAGACTGCACAATTTTTCCTGGGTCTTGAATTTGGTTCTGCGTTCGAATTCTTTAAAATTTGTATATAGAAGTTAGCTCAAAACTTGTGGGCAACCCCTGCGTATTGGTCAACATCCATACCTCTCGCGCCAAATTCAAGAGTTCAAATCTCACATTGTTCACAAGTATTTATTTAAAATCAGTTCTCATCACAGAACTCATTTCACAATTCTTTTAACATAAATTTGAGATTCTTTCTTGGAGTCCGTTAAAATTACTTTATAACTTCTCTAGGAATTCTGTGCAAAACACTCCAATTAATGAAAATGGTCATTACATTTTCTTCTGATTTCACATTTTTCTAAGAATTCACTGAACCTACCTTCCATTTTTTTAAATTCGCTTGAATTAGATTTTAGTTTCTCAATTCCAATACAATTCAACTCAGAAGTTTTTTCATTATTTTGCTCAGAATTATCATGGAGTTCTTCTCTAATATCTTCTGTTAACTCACATTTAATTCTCCTTAAATTTATCCAGAAATTCGTTTCGCTATGCCTCTTAAGTATCTTCGAAATTTCAACTCTCAACATCCGATTCCCTTGGTATTTTTCACGGATCGTGGAATCCTCTTCACAATTGCCATAGATTTTTACACAAATCTTACTCTCAACTCACATAATTGAATTGGAGTTTTAGTCAAAACTCTCATACAGTTCATCCCAAAACTCTCTAGGACATTTACTTTAATTTTCTTAATAGTTCTTCAAAGTGACTATATCCTGAAAATCTAGTCCAGTCCAAGGGTCTTTCAATCACAAAATCCACTTTTTCTCAAATAGAGGTCGAACTATATGTCTTTCTCGACTTGTCATCGAAAGTAACGGGTTTTCCCGGTTTTTTCCCGGTGACTTTGAATTCCCGGCTTTTTTCCTGGTTTTTCATCAAAAATCTCTAAGCTTCAAGACGTTTTCTTCACTTCCTTCAATTGCTTGGAACTTCTGTGTAGTTCACACCTCATGTTCTCTGGACGATCTTTAATTTATTAAATTTGAAGATATTTTCCTAAGCTTAATGAAACTACCATTAAGCTCTCGAAATTTACCTGAAATTTTCGGAACGTTATGGAAAAAAATACGTTCTAAATTCACGTAATTTTCCTGAAGATTTTCAATACTAAATGAACTCATCTAAACTTCCTGCAATTTTCCTGAAGCTCTTCGTTCTTCGCAGAGGTTCTCGAAACCTTTCTTTGGAACTGCTCTGAACCTATCGCAACCAACCCTAAAGGATTTTAAAACTTCCCTGTAGTTTTGAAGTTCTTTAAAGTTCTAGGAACTACCCTGAAGTTTTCGGTACTTCATTGAAATTCTAGGAATTTCCATGAAATCTTTGGAGGTTTTTGAACGTTCTCGCAGCTTTTCTGATGTTAATGGAACTAATATAATGTTTTCCTAATTTTCCTGAAGCTCTCGGAACTTCATTCTAGTTCTCGCAATTTTTCTGACGTTCAGATGACCAAATTTTTTTTTTAAGTTTTCTGAACATGTTCTTGGAACATCTGTAATGCTACTACATTTTTCATAAGTTAATCGATTGGTCCTGAAGTTTTTAAAAAATTTCCTGACATTATCGTAACTTCCATAAATTTCCTAAATTTGTTCTGATGTTTATGGAGCTGCTCTGATGATCTCAGACGTTTCCTTAAGATTTTTAAACATACCTGAACTTTTCAGGAGTTCTTGAAGTTCTTGTAAAGTTCCTGAAAATATCTTGAAGCAAATGGAACTATCGTGAAGTTCTCTAATTTTCATCTTAATACACGAAATTCTCCCGAAGTTGTTGTTGGAGCTTATCTGAATTTCTTGGATCTTAGCCTTAAAGATTGTTAAAGTTCTCTAAATTTTACTGAAATTATCGAAACCTCCATAAAGCTAACATTTTTTTTTTCAGATGTTTATGGAACTTACTGTGGATTTTTTTTTCGTTAAATCATTTAATTTTTTTATAATTTCCGTGAAGGTTGTTGAAGATGTTCTTGAATGTTATCGCAACTTTTCTGAAGTTAATGGAACTAATATAATGTTATTTAAATTTTCTTGAAGCACTGAGAACATAATTCAAACTCTCGCAATTTTTCTGACGTTCAGAGGACCTCCAAATTCTTTGAAGTTTTCTGGAAATTGTTCTTGGAACATCTGTACTGCTCCTACATTTTTTCAGAAGCTAATCGAATGGCCTTAAAGATCTCAAAATGTTCCTGATATTATCGCAACTTCCATAAATTTGCTAAATTTTGACGTAGGACTACGTCTTTAATTTATATACTGGGGGTCACATTAAAAAAAAAACTAAAATTCAGACATGTACCGAAAAATCCCAAACACGGACGCAACGATAGAGCGCCAATCGAACAAACGACACATTGCGCATGCTCACATGAGCGACTTCAACGCTCGGATGGTCGCTCACCATTTCACCAATGAAAGGAAGGTAGGAGAAAAGCAGCGATAATAAAAACGCTTGCCAAATCGTTTTCTTCGTCATTTGCTTTCTTGTAATGGATGGATAAGCGTCGGACACGACATATGAGTGAAACAGCACGCATCGCACCAATACGAAGACGACCGTCGACGATGACGAAAGCACCCACATCGACCGGAGGAAAGACTTCCCGCAATATGAAGCATGACTAGGCCGCCGTCATCCGGTCGGCATTGACTTGCACTGGTGTGGCCACCATTTGAAAAACAACCGGTCCTTTTCAGGGCCACCAATTTCAAAACGGAAAGAGTTAAGTACTAAATGATCAACATATTTGTTCCGTCCACTAGTGGTCCTACGTCAAGCTTCCGTTCGGTGCCCCAAGGCACAGACCCTTCTACTTTTTTCAGATGTTTATGGATGTGCCCTGGTGATCTCAGAGACCTTTATTTAAGATCTTTAGATATACTTGAACTGTTTTGGAGTTCTTGAAGTTCTTGTAAAGTTCCTGAAAATATCATGAAGCAAATGGAACGATCGTGAAGTTCACTAATTTTCATCTAAATTCACGAAATTCTTCCGAAGTTCATGGAACTTATCTGACGTTCTTGGAGCTTAGTCTTAATGATCGTTAAACTTTCCCCAAAGTTCTGAACTTTCCTGTAGTTCTCGGATCCACTCTGAAGTATTTGCAACATATCTGAATGTTTCGGAGATTTCCTACCGTTCTTGAAACATCTCTGAAGCTATCGTAATCAACCCTAAAAGAATTTGAAACTCTCCTTTACTTCTGGACGTTATTTAAGTTCATAGAACTAAATAAATGAAATTCTTAGTATTTTCATAATGTTTATAAAACTAATATAATGTTTTTTTTCCTGAAGCTTTCGGAACTGCATTCAAGCTCTAGCAATTTTTCTGACATTCAGAGGACCCCCAAGTTATTTGAAAATCGTGCTTGGAACATTTGTAAAGCGCCTGCGTTTTGCTGAAGTTGATTGAAACATTTTCTAGAAATTATCGGAACTTCCATATTTTTCCTAAAACTTTTATGATGTTTATGGAACAACCCTTATGATTTCAGACCATTCGTAAAGATATTTAAACATAACTTAAGTTTTCTGGAGGTTCTTGAAGTTCTTGTAAACTTCCTGAAATTATCGTGAAGCAAACGGAACAATCGCGAAGTTCTATAATTTTTATCTTAATTCACAAAATTCTTTCGAAATTCATGGAACTCCACTGAAGTTCTTGGAGCTTAACTTTAAAGATTGTTGAACTTTTCTGAAAATTCTGAAGTTTTCGGAACGACTCGAAAGCGTCTGAAAACCTCTCCGAATGTTTCAGATATTTCTTTATGACCTTGAAACATCTCTGAACCTATCGTATTTTTTCCTTGATTTGTTTTTTCCGTCGATCTTGTTTTCCGTGTTGAGCACCAATGTGTTCCGACGCCAGGGAGGCAGCTCCCACTCCTGGACCCTACCTATCGACCCATCAACTCATGAACCGGGGACCAACGGCTTTACTTCCCTTCCGAAAGAATGCGTGATCAGAGATGTTATGCCTCAGAACATCCCGGCGGCGCCGACTGGGATTGAGCCCAGGCCTGCTGGGGTGAGAGGTAATCACGCTTTCCACTACACCACCGGCACCACTCTGAAGCTATTGTAATCAACCCTGAAAATTTTTAAAACTTCCCTGTAGTTCTGGACGTCCTTTAAGTTCTCGGAACCAAATAAATCTGAAATCTTTAAGTTCTCGGACTACCCTGAAGTTTTCATTTAAGGAAATTCTTAGAATTCCCATGAAATTCTTAAAGGCTCTTGCAGGTTCTCACGTAACATTGCAAGTTTGATCAGGATTTTAAAGCGTTTTTTAAGATTAAATCGTGACTATTACAAAACAAAAAAAAATACTTGGGATTAGAACTATTATAATTTTTTCTAAATTTTCCTGACGCTCTCGGAACTCAACTTCTCACAAGTTTTCTGATGTTCAGAGGACTCCCAAATTTTTTAAAGTTTTCTGGACATTGTTCTTGGAACATCTGCAAAGCCCCTGAATTTTTTTTTCTGAAGTTAATCAAATGGCACTGAAGTTCTCATAATTTTGGAAGATGTATTTGTGCTGAAGTTCTCCGATATGTACCCGATTTGTCATTATGGATCAAAACGTATAGGTACGTATTTATTTTATTAGTCTGGGTAAAGTAAAACTTACCCGCAAACAATGTATCAGACAAAACAAGCAATCCATCAAAATTATCACTGAAGCAATTACTACGCTTTAAGGGACCTTTTCCAAGAACTCCCAATGACGACATTCGCAAATCCATCACATTTATCCTTCACTGGTTCGTGAGCCCATCAGATCGTACAATAGCAAACACTTTTATCGACTAATCAAATTACCTATCCCTAGGGAATTTCCCACAAATGAATGCTTGTCCTCGCCCAAACTAATTACTCCCGCTCCCTCCGCAGCAGCTCCCGTAATTGATCATATCGTTCAACCCGGGCCGGCCAAGATGAATCACTCCAGCCAGCAGGATAGCTGTATCTTCCCATTCCGTTTCATGTTCATAATTTTATTACAACTGACAATCCAAATTTATGCCCCCTAAAGTGGACTCTGGTCGCCCGATATGGCGAAAGCCGAAGGCGAAGGCGGACAGACCTCTTGAAAAATATCCTAATAAATTGAATGGAAAAGCACCAAACTGCACCAACTCCACCCAGTAGTAGTGACGGAAACTCGAGCGACAGTTTCCGAGAAAATTTATGCTCCAGACATGGAGGCGCTGCTGCCTCCGAGTCGTCCGAATACGCCGCGCGAGAAGACAAATCCGGCACCCAATTTCCGGCTGACCTTGTCCCAGATTCACACTTCCCTCCAATTGCGTTGCTTTTGTTTGCTGGCACTGACCAAGTAATTTGGCATCCCATGAAATCTCGCATCCAGTACAGAGAATCCAATGAAAAAGAATGGGGAAGGTGGGGGGGGGGGGGAGGGTATTCTAGATAACATATTAGCTTAAGCGACTGGTGACGTCGCTAACCACAGAAATATCAACAACTATCTCCAAGTTGGAAGTTAGTGCAAATAATCAAACTACTCGGCCCAGGCTCGTCTCTATCCATTTCCTAAGCACGACGAGCCACACGCCAGAGAAAAGCAAATAGGATATCACTTTCCGGTATCGATTTTTTTTTTGCTTCCTCAATCGTATTCCGCTCATCCCTTAGCTACTCTAGCTGTATGCCATTGCGCTGACGTCACAGCGAAAAAATCGGAAACTTTTCACTCTTGCTGCAAAACAACAAACAACTCTTCCCTGCCGCTTTTCCATCCCCATCAACACTTTAAGCCGCCCTTCCGTCGTCGTCGTCGCCGCCGCCAACAACGCCAAACTGCACTGGTACAAGCGAACCCTTGAATTCCCTATCCTAACCCAAAAGGACCAACCAACAACGCAGGGTGTTGATGATGATGATGGCGATGGCGGCGGTAAACGGTGATGGCGATGAAAACTACAAGAAGCAACACCGAGAGTGCGAGCGAGAGGGACAGCAGCGGCACCACATTCTGCCACCGGTCGATTCTATGTACCTTACACGGTAAGCAAACACAGCCTTTTTCCAATTTTCAACCTCGTCCCACTTGGGGTACCTCATCTTGCACCGACCCCAGACACCCCCATAGCAGACCGGCGACCTAGTTTATCGGTTCGGTCTTCCTTTCCTTCGGTCGGTCGGTCGGTCGGTCGAGTAGTGGGCACCTATACTCTGACAAGAGCCAATCTAGAGCAACAGCAGCACAAGCAGCGGCCCAAATCGACGTCAAGGCGCAGAGAGTTGTAGTGGTAGTGGGTAGATACTGACGACGATGACGCTTTTTTTTTCGCTGAGTAAAATGCAAAAATAACAAACGAACGAGGATTGCATCCTTTTGTCAGAGTTTCGAGCGATGCAACGTTGTGTTCTGATTTTGTGTTTTTTTCTTTCGTTTGTTGAGGCTATGTTTTGATTTTGGATTGCTGATTTCGTATGTAAAATTGTGGAAGGTGTGCAAATTTTGGAAGAGCTAGCAGGTTGCAGAAACAGAATTGCTCAAAATGTTGACTAAGTAGCTTCCATTATGAGCTACGTCATTTTTAACGTGCGTATTTCTCTCAGTGTATGATCGCTCATCACAATCAAATTTTTCTCAAAATTCAGGTAAGTTCGCAATTTATATTATTTGACATAAGAACAATAGATACGAATTTGATATGGAATATAATATTCGTAGGAAAAAATATATCAACAGAAGCAATAAACAATGCACTGAACGGAATACGACCTTTGAAAGTGAACTTAGCCTCAGAGCATTTGCTTAGCTTTGCGCACGGTTTGACAATTTCTCTGGGACAAGTCAATCCACAGCGCTCTATGAAACTACCTGTAAGTACCAGAATTTTCCGTAAATAATTCCTTAGAACTTCTGAAAAGTTACTGTAATTTTTTTGAAGTTAATGGAAATGTTATGAAGCTCTTAGATCCACCCCCAAAGTACACGGAGCATCCTTGAATTTAAATCTCTCAACTAATTTTTTCCCCCAATATTTCTGAAGTTCTAGAAACAGCAGTGAAGTTCACGGAAAACTTTCAACTTCTTAATCTTCATATAACTTCCATGAAGATTCAGATTTTTTCAGAAGCTCTCGGATCATTACTAAAGATTTTTGAAATTCTGGACTTCAACGAAATTGCCTTTACTTCTTAAAGGTTATTGAAACTTTTTGGAAGCTTTACTGAAGTTATGGTATTGCTCTAAATTTATCGGAAATTAACCTTACAGATCTAAAAAAATCACCGAATGTCTAGCCTTTCCTTATGTTCTTAGAGTTTCCTTGAAATCGTTAAACAGCCCCAAATATCTGTGAAATTTCCTGAAGTAACTGAAACTTCTATAAAGTTCCCACAATTCTCCACAAGTTGTATGGAGTTCTTTGAAGTTCTCTGGTTATCTCTGAAGGTCTCAAGTCTTCTCGGAAGTTCCGAAAATTTTCTCAAAGCTCATGGAACCACCTTTAAGTTCTGAAAGCCCCCCTGAAGTTTATAAAGTTATCCAAAAATTCTTGTAACTTCCATAATATGCGCACTGCTCGTTCGTGAAACATCCATAAACGGTTGGAATTTGCTTTCATTCCACGGAACAAAAGTTCCCGCAATTTTCCTGAAGTATATAGGACGGCACTGAAATTTCCTTAGTTCTCCTGAAGATGTACCTAAAATTGCCCTGATATAAACTGGTCTGCCCAAATTTTTGTTAAATGCACTGAAGAACTCTAAACTTCCGTAAAGTTCTCTGGACTGAATTTATCGGAAGTTCTTTGAAATTTGCAAACATTTTATGAAGTGTTCTGAGCTTCTCAGAAGCTCTCTGAACTTCCCTGAACTTTTCAGTATTTCTTGAGGGTCCGCACTATTGTCCTGAAATTAATGGAAATGCCCCAAGGTTCTAGAAATTTACTCGAAGATCTTGGATAACTCCTGAAGTTTCATGGTAACTTCCCTAAAGATATTTAAGCATTTTCTGACGCTTTGGCAACTTCGGTTAAGTTTTTACAATTTTCCTGAACTTAATGGAACTGCCCTGAAGCTCTATGAACTTGGTGGAAGATCACGAAATTTTTTCTATAAATACATGGAAATACACTGAAGCCATCGGAACATACCCTAAACGATCATTTAACTTCCCGAAAGTTCTGGACGCCGGACGTCCTTGAAGTTATTGGAACTACCCTTAGGAAGTTCCTTGACGTTTCTTTGAACATCCAGTTCTTGAAGTTTTCTATAAGCTTTCGGAACTTCCGGAAGTACTTACTCGCATTTTTCCTGATGTTTATGGAACTACTCTGAATCAAACGTTACTTCCTTAATACTTTTTAAACATCTATGCATGTATCGCGACTTCATTCTTCTGTGTTCTTGGAACATCTGTAAAGTTCCTGAAATTATTCTTATTAGAATCACCCTTAATTTTATAAAAACTTTCTGGATGTTTTCGAAAGTTCTCACATTTTTTCTGACGTTCATGAAACTGCCCTGAAGTGCTCAAAACTGCCCCAAAGTTCTCTGATCATTTCTAAGGGCCTTGGTCATTGTACAATTTAGAGCGCAGATCTAATGAGGATTAGGGCAGACCTTTTTTCGTGGTGTATGTTTGCAGCACAACTTTGCTCATATGAGCGCATAGAAATCTGAATGGGCGACTAAAAACTCCCTGATGCATTTTGGTGGGCAGGTTTGATAAGAAAAGCGCATATAGAGCGAAATGTCTGCCAAATTTTGGAGGGTTTGGAGCTGGTTACTCATAAAGATCAAAGAGTTTCGAAAATATTCTAGCTGCTTTGAAAATGTTTAGGTTCCCCCATAAGCTACTGGAGAACCATGAATTTCGAGATTTGTGGTGTTTCAAGAGCTGTTAAAAATCCATGATTTTTTTTTTTTCAAACTTCAGAAACATCGGCATTTCCAGAAATATCCTAAACGACCGGATACTTATGATACTTACACAATGTGTGAAATTTCCGTCGTCGAGTTGCATGAGACTTTTCGGGAGCTACATGTATTTCTATTGCTTCGGGAGTTCTTATCGGCAGAACAAATAGTTAATACAGATCCTGGAGTTTTCAAAATTCCTGAAACTTTGGATGTTTTTGGATTTTCTGGAGATTTGAGAGTTTTTAAGATTCTCTGTAGTTTTAAAAGCTGACGTAATAATTATAAGTTTTGCATACAGCATCCTTGTCGGGAAGTTTCTGAAGCTCAGATGGTTTGTGTAGATTTCTAGCTATTTCGGGAGTAATCAGAGTTCCACAAATTTTAGTTCCCGGAGTTTAGAGAATAACATATTTGTATGATTTTAAGTCCCACTTCTGCAGGTGCTCTGGAAAGACCTGGAGCTCATTATATTCTAAAAAGCACCGAATTTTTTTTATCTGTTTCGTTAATTTGGAAGGCTCAATCGCGTAAGCTTTACGGAGCCAATAAGTCATTGTTCATTATTTGTAACAAAATTCACTTAATTCTATGTCTAGTAGGAGTTGGTCCGAACTCTTGCGGTTTACCCGAGCTATGAGGGGTACATTGTCGAAGATTTACATTATTTGACACATCTCAAATAATTATGACGCAGTAGATCTAATTTTTTCAGTCGTTTCATGTTTTGAAACTCTAAGTAAACTAGATACTCCGGGATTTGCCAGAATTCTCCGTACACTTGTGACTCCAGAATTTTTAGCACTGGGAGAGCTTTCGAAACTCCAATAACTGCTGGAACTGCGAGAACTTTTGAAACTTTCGCGTCCATCAGACCACTGGGATCCCTGGAACGTTTGGGGAAGATATGGATTTGAAAAGGTTAGTTTCGATAAATTCAAGACAGATTCATGATTTTCAGAGAGAGAAAAATGTGGATCTTCAAGAAGTTTTAGGAATTTATTCAAAGTTCAGAACTCTTTAGACGTCAAGACTGTTGGGACAATTTGTTTTATTTCAGGACAATGCCAAAAAAGGCACCGGTGGTGTAGTGATTAGCGTGATTACCTCTCACCCCAAAAGGCCTGGTTTCAATCCCAGCCGAGGTTGGTGGAATTTTTCTGAGGCAAAAAATCTCTGGTCCCTTCTTCCTTCGTAAGGGAACCAAAGCCGTTGGTCCCCTTTTCATGAGTTGATGGGTCGATAGGTAGGGTCCAGGTGTTGGAACTGCCTCCCTGGCGTCGGTAGAATTGGTTCTCAGGACTGAAAACAATATCGACGGAAAACAAATCAAGGGAAAAAAAGGAAAATGCCAAGCACTTCAAGAGAATTACGAGAGTTTCAGGGTAGTTTCGAGCACATCAGGGAATATCAGAGAACCTCAAGGTGTTCATTTTACATCAAGGAAATTACTCTACAGAACGCCCGAGAAACTTAGATAATTTAGAAAAACTTCAGAATAAACTAAGTATTATTAATAACTTTATTGTCGAGATTTTTAGCACAATGGTTGGTTCATCCTAGTTTCGAAAGTAATATTGTCTTACATAGAGAGACTTTCAGTCTTAGGCTGCTTTGTCTCTTTAGTTCTAATATCTTCAGGGAAACCCAAAGAACATCAATCAAGTTTTGTAATTTTCGGGTAGTTTCATTATATTCAGGGATGTGCTTAGTATTTAAAGGAATATCAGATAACTTCAGCTCAGTTCCATTATTTAATTGCAGGAACTTTCAAGCACTTCCGAGGAGTTAAAAAAAATCCAATTTCAGAAACGTTCTACAAGTTTCATATTACGGAATCTTAAGCGAACTTCCATGAATATCAGAAAAATTTTGAGAACTTCTAGGACATTTTGAGGAATTTATCATGGAGGAACAACAGGGAAGTTTGGAAATTTTAATGGAAGTTCCATGACCTTTAAATAAGTTAAGAAGACTTCTGGGAAATTATTGAAGCTTCTTCTGCATCGCCTTTCAAACTTATTGCTTATCGCATATTAATGCGTGCTCTCAACTTAGTGTTCTTGATGCACTTCCACAGTTATTAATTAAGAGCTTTCAATGCCTGTGTCATTTTTACATTAGTATAATTGTGTGGCAAGTACAATCAGGGAAGTCAATACATTTTCCAACCCGAAAAATTCCTAGACCGGACAGGGAATCGAACCCATCCAGCTTCAGCATGGTCTTGCTTTGAAGCTGTGCCTTTGCCGACTAAGCGAAGGGAGGCCCGTATCAGAGAATCTCAAAGTGTTCAATTTACTCCAAGAAAATTACTCTATGTATGACCCGAGAAACGCAGGTAATTTAAAAAAACGTCCCCTTTCGAGTTGGCAAACCGATTGGGGCACTGGAAATCTTGGACGGTGGTTACATTAAATTATTCCTAATGTTTCTTCGAGAGCGTGGTTTAAAGGCTTGGGCTTAAGTCGTGACTTCATTCGGGTGATGAGTAGACTTATGTTCAACCACTACTCGCTAGATGCTCATCTCAATAGAATAAACCTCGTGGACAGCAACATCTGTCGATGTGGAAACGGTTACGATGACATCGAACACGCAGTTTGGCAATGTACGGATAATGACGCCACCAGAGAGCGACTTTTGAATACCCTCGAGGCCCAAGGAAGACAACCCTATGTTCCTATCAGAGGTTGGCAACCCGTGATCTCTGCTATATGCAGTCCGTGTATGTGTTTCTTCAAATGTCTAGTATAAGAATTTAATTCCTTTGTCTTTTGTCTCTCTTTATTAGTTTTTGTTTGTCTTGTCCCCCCGTCTCGATGATTCTCATCGTCGCCCACTGGTCACCATAGCCGGTCGAACTCCAGACGAAGCTAGAACAGCACTACCATTCATACTGGCGACAACGCTCTGATGAGACAACGAAACCCTACCCCAAGCTCCTCCCCTGATCCTATCCTTCAACAATGTACCCATCTAACCTCGAGTAAGCCGCGAGTAATCGGCCCAACTCCTGCTAGACATAGAATTAAGTGAATTTTGTTACAAACAGTGAACAATGAATTATCGGCTCCGTAAAGCTAACGCGATTGAGCCTTCCAAATAAACGAAATGGATAAAAAAAGAAAACGTCAGCATACATCCGAAATTATGATTATCTTCAGTTCCGAGATTTTCAGGGAAATCCAAAGAACATCAGGCAAGTTTTGAAATTTTCAGGTAGTTGCATTATTTTCAAGGATGTTCTCAGGAGTACTTAAAGGAAGATCAGAGCGACCCCGGCTTAGAGGTTAACATTCATACCTCTCACGCCAAAGTCACGAGTTCAAATCTCATCTCCGGACAAGTCACGAATGACCCAAGAGTGTTAAAGTGACTATAATAAAAAAAAAAAGATCAGAGCACTTCAGAGCAGTTCCATCAATTGCAGGAGCTTTTAAAGAAGTTTCAAGGCTTTATGGAATAATCCGAGAGTTCCGTAAATCCTTCAAACATTTTCAGAGGAATATTTTGGAATCTTATGGGAAGTTCCATGAATATCATGAACATTTTTGGAACGTTAGAGAAGCTCCGAGAACTTTCTGATGAAGGAACCAAAACTTCAGGCAAGTCCACAGAAGTTCAAGGAAGTTTCGAGATTTTAAAGGAAGTTCCATGTTGAAGGTTTCGAAAACTTCAGGAAAATTGTTGGTTCTTCAGGATAAACCGAATAACTTCATGGAAGTTCAATTTCCTTCAGGAAAATTGCGAGTGAAGCACAATACCCAGGAACGGTAGGCCAGATTTAAAATGCACGCATAAATGCTTAAAGTAATTAATTCATTATAATGTTGTAATGAAAGTAATTCAAATTATTTTTCCTTACTTAATGTAATCAAAAGTTATTAAAATGTGATTATAGGTACTGAAAATGTAGTTAACGAACTCGAATTACTTAGGTACGTCTGTAATTATTGTAATTAAAAGTAATTAACGGTCGAAAGAGTGTAATTAAAGTAGTTGAAGCTGTAAATAATGGAATTAGTTTAATTACAGCTCCTGGCAACTTTTAAAACGTTTGAGATTCAGGGAAGTCTAGACAACTTTATTGAAGTTAAGAGATCTTTAAGGCTGATCCACAAACTTCAGTGAAACACCAGAAACCTCAGAAAAGTATAGACTTTTGGGGAAGTTTAAAGATCTTAAAGAATTGATATGAATTGATTTTTAAAAATTGCTTTGTGAATTAAAAACAAATCTATTTTTATTGAAGCACCAGTGACATCCTGGAAAGCATTTTCCACTTATTTCACCAAATTTTATGGAGCTGTTTTGATTTAGAACGGAAACAGTTAAAAAAGGCATGCTAAACATACATTCAAAAATCTACACATAACATTTCCGGGAAATTAACTCTGTAAAGAACTATCAATAAATTACAAGAAATTTAGAATGGATGCTGATTGAAACTTGTTGGAGAGGTTGGAAAGAGCATTCAGAGTAGTCAAGAAAAAAACTTCCAGAGAAAGTTAGAAGAAACTTACAGAGGAAGTTGACAGACTCCCAACATCGAAATCGGAAGTAATTTGCGTGGAAAATCGAAAGACATTTTCAGAAAAAGTTCAGAGAAACACCCAGGAGAAGTCGGCAGGACCTCTGGGGGAACTTGGATGGAGCTTTCATGCTAAATAATTAGAATTTGCCAATTTCGGTCAGAAGAAGCTTCTAGATCAAGTCTAGAAAAACCTGAATTTTCAGAAGTGGCCTTAAGATTATTTTAGGAGAATTTTCTATATTTCAGGATAAGTTGAAAGAATCTTCCGGAGAAAGTTAAAAAAATGCTTCCGAGCATTGTCTGAAAAATCTTTCAAAGGAAACTAGAAGAAACTTCCGGAGGTACTTAGAATAAACTCCTGATGACAATAAGAATAAATCAAGAAAATTGGGAAAACAAATTTGGAGAAGACGGACAACACTTCCTGGAGTAGTAGGATTCAACATCTTGAACAAGTTGACTTCCAGAGAAGTCGGATGAAAATTTTGGAGGGAATTCAAGAGGTTTTCCAGGGTAATCTTTAAACCTCCCCTTTGATGCGCCAGTGTGTAGTGTCAAAAATTATAACAATTAATGTTTATTTAAAAATCGAGTTAGATGTCTATCGAATCGAATATCGTTGTGGTCATAAAACGCAGCTCTTTCAGATGATATATAAAAAGTTTTTCGAAATGGAACAGCCCAATTTCATTGACTGGGCTTTTGAATTTTCGAGATAAAGTGCTGATTGCAGTTTTATCACCACCATCGTTTTGATCCATTGGTTGAGATCTTGATCAGACCTAGATTTAGTTTCAAATCGTAAAGCATTTTGTACTGATTGAAAGATTGTACAACATTATTCCAGTCCAAAGACGGAAACGTCAGACATAAAACATCGTTCACAAGAAAAATAGTAATAGTATTTTGACATCCCAAAATAACAACCCTTTTAAGGGGTACATAGATTCGAGTTGCGCGGGGACGCATAAATGTAAAATTACACAACAAGCTTTAAATTTACCATGACAGCCCGGTTTGAACATGATTACTTTAGTTTCGAACTTTCTGGGAGTAATAACTGTTCTTAGATTAAGGTATTTTTCAAAACTTCTGGAAAAGGACTCCATAATTCTCAAAGGAATTCCCAGGATTGCTCATAGGTTCTATATCTAATCCACATAGTTTCTGACAAAACTTTTCCGATCTATGTGAAAGTCCTTAACCCTTTGTCGGTATCTTGGGGTCAATTTGGGGTCAGTAATTTTTTTTTCTATTTGGATTATTCATCAAAACGATTTTTCTCTAACATTTTTGCATACTAAAGTCTTCGTGATATGCCTGCCTCATAGTTGAAACATTTCGAATTTTATTTAATACCTGTTTTGAAGGATTTTTGTAATGAACATAGCTTTATTTTAGTGGTACAGACAAAGGGTTAAAACAATCCAAAACTACAGAAATGCATGGAAGCAGTACAGAAAAACCTCTCAACATCTCATTATGACAGTTTTGGTTTAGTTGTCTGTGATTGTATAGAAAGTCCTTTCTCTTCCTCTTACCAAACCAGAAAATGACCAAAATTTAAACCAAACCATTTTAAGGAATAATATCATCCAAAAACATGACACCCCTATCACCAATCTCGGTCTCGAATTTCAAAACAAAAAGAAAATACGATCTCCACCCCGAAAACATAAGCCAGCAACTCCTTTGCACACGCATCGATTACGTACGCTACCTGTTTTTTCTTGTTTTCGGCCACACGAGCGTTCCCACACACCAGACGACACATAACAAATAATTGGCCATCATGGGTCGATCGGTGCGGAGTGATGCAGTTCCCCCGAAAATTCAATGTTTTGTGACACACACACACACACACAAACACACATGCACACAGGCACGCACCCAAATCAAACCAGACGAGTGCGACTTTTACTGCACCCCGATGACGCGACAACGGGCGACCGAGCGAGCACCAGCAAATTGGGGGAAAGGATGATTACAAAACAAACCTGTTTCGAATTTTTTAAGGCTGACCAGCTGACCAACTGACTGAAAGGTTTGGCGCTTTTTCGGTGTGCCCCCTTCTCGGAGCTGTCCAATGTTTAGCCAAATGAGCTTGCCACGGCGGGGGGGTGAATTAGAGTTGGAACACCCAAAGCCATATCTACAAGTCACGACTCGGGCGGCTCTGGATGCAAGGAACCACTTTCCGTTTCAGCCAGAAGTAGCACGGAAATTTTCCTATTTGGCCATATTGGGAAGTCACTTTCTTCTGCGGAGCAATTCAATTGTATACTCAAGGGAGAAAGAGGGAAGAACGACTGGTGGCATTTGTCATACGAGTCGGTTGTGTCAATACTAAAGGTGGGTGTTAATTTACGAAGTGGGTGGGAGTGCAAAGTTGCTGCGAGTTTCACTTTCGATTTCGGTAATGGTGGTTGTTCATGTGTGTGTGTGTGTGTTGTTTGCTGTAGTTTGGCTTTTGGAACCGATATAACGTAATAAGTGTAGATTACGTCACAAGCAGGTCAATGACGATTGTCATAATCTCGCGCAACACGAGAAAAGGGCCTATCATTACTGATCGATTCTCTTCATCGATTTTCCCTTTCGCGAATAACCCGACTGCTAATGAATTTCCCATTGAGTGTGTTGTTTTAGGCGCAAGCTAACATCATCTTCTGTCGAACTCTGATGCGAGCTTAGCGAGAAATATAGAGAATCGATCAACGAGGATAATCCCTTTCCTGCGAGATTTGACATCTTCGATTCGCAAGATTTGATAAGCCCATTCAAACGTGTAATGGTTTGTGAAATTTTAAATAATTTTCATAATATTTGGCACAGCTTTCAAACAACTCAGATTCACTCAAAACTGTTCTGTTCAACGATTTTTTGGATATATCTACATAATCAAACAGTAAAACCCATTACCAGCCCACCTTGATGAAGTAAGCGATTGAGTAAGGCATAAAAAAAAACAACAAGAAGCTAGTGAATGGTGCAAGTTAGTCAACGCCATGAACGTTAAGCAGACAAACGACCACCGAAAAAAAAAACGAAGAAATTGCGACAGGCTCGTTAAATTTTGGAACACTCTTGGAACGCGCCTGACTGCCCCGCTGGCTGGCTGCTGGATCCATTTCCAGTGCAAAAAGATGAAAGACGGTTTCGTGTGCGGGTTTCGATTTTTCGGCAATCTGTCTTGTCAGTGTCTCACACATGTGTGTGGCAGGCGGCTTCTCCGACGACCAACTCGACTGTGGACTAACCTTTCTCTTATTTGAAGCAGCCGATTGTGCACCGATGACGGCGACGACGACGACAACGAGGAGGTGTGCAACATGCGTCAGCTGGTTGCGGATATGGCGGCATGAGATTCGGAATGGGGGGTTTTCAAGTGTTGCGGAATTTGAGAGTGCCTTTCCTGGTGGATTTTGGAGGAATTTTGAAAGTGCAGATGTTGCAGCGATACTTGGAATTTTGGCGGATGTGGTGGAATTTTGGCCGCTAAAAATAAGTAGGTTGGCCGTTCCGATCCTTGGCAATATGGCGAATTTATGACATTCGATAAATTTACTTTGAAGCAAGTAGACCCAATAAGCAGAATTAATGTATCGTGGATGCGAATAAACAATTCGACAAACGAACCGTGTAGAATACCTGATCAGAGATGTTATGCCTCAGAACATCCCAGCGGCGCCGATTGGGATTGGAACTTCATGCAAAATAACTGACTAAAAGTTGACCCCTTTTTTGTGTTGCCTCAGTGATATAAACTGGTATATATTTTTTTTTTTTTCCTTTGGTTTGTTTTTTTCCGTCGATCTTGTTTTCCGTGCTGAGCACCAATGCTACCGACGTGCCAGGAAGGCAGCTCCCACACCTGGACCCTACCTATCGACCCATCAACTCATGAACCGGGGACCAACGGCTTTACTTCCCATCCGAAGGAAGGCGTGATCAGAGATGTTATGCCTCAGAACATGCCGGCGGCGCCGACTGGGATTGAACCCAGGCCTGTTGGGGTTAGAGGTAATCACGCTTACCACTACACCACCGGCGCCGCTATAACTGGTATAGTTGGCCATCGATCTGTCAAAACAAAACTTTTATGATATCGACACTGAGCGTTCACAAGGACCAATGTCTAAAACTTAAACAATGGTTTCTTCCGTAAATTTCTCGTAGCTCAAAGTCAATCCATGTAGGCCATCAATTCTATCGGATATGAGGTCTCTCCCTCGACATAATCACCGTAGTAGTTTACTTGAGTGGTTTTCCATTCTCGAGAAATTCGCGGAAAAAGTCATTGTTTACGTTTGCGACATTGGCTCTTATGATTGCATACTCAGTAAACATTGACGTTGACGACGACTCTGCAACTCTTTACTCCTATGGTAAAATCCCAAAAGCATCTGACAATCTGTGCTTGATATCTAGCGAACTTTGTCTTGTCTCTTCACTTCACCATGGTATCAGTGAGGCATTGTCCCTTCACGCAAAGCTTGACAGGATCTTATGAAATTTTAATAGGAGTGAAAGGGTAAGCAAATTTCCACCATGTACAGACAGACGTTTGCTGAGGGGGATTAACTATAGGAGTAAAGAGTTACAGAGTGGCCGAAAAGGCCATTTGCAAGTTTCAAGGTAATGCCCCAAGTAACCATCAAGCCCGCTAATGGCCCTTTTTGCAATATAAAGCTGATATACATAACACCGTCAAAATGGCACCCTAAACGGGTTCAGAAGTACTTGTAACCATTGTAGGATGGTGCATTGTCTTGTCCCGTGGGTGTAGGGAATGACAATAACAGGATCAGAATGCGTTTAGTATGCATTTTTGGGGTTCAACCGAAGTGAAAAAAAATGCATTTTTGGCGATGTTTGTTTAGGTGGGCGTTGGCCAGATTTGGATTTTTCAGATGTAATCCTGGATAGGACCCTGTCATTGAACGTCGCGTGAAAGTGGAACTTAATGAAGGCCTAAGTACTTTTTCGTAGTTTTTAGTTTTCAGATTTGAAAGATCGTCGGTTACAGTGGCCTGCTTACTGAGCAGAAAAACGCGGTCCCAGGTCAAAGAGATTTATGGTAAAATCGCTTGTGTATCGTGTATTTTGCGAAACTCGTTGTTGTCGTTGGTTCCGGGTTTGAATGGATACACACATTTGAGCAACGGTATTATGTGATATGAGGGGCTCGGTGGCCTTAGAGCAACCGTTTTTGCTTACTGAGCAGAAAATCATGAGTCTAATCTCAGGCCCATCCACATTCAAGATTCGTCAATCGTTTTATTTGTTAATATGACTACATGGTAATAACAGCAACTCGGTGATTAAAAAGATGCTCGTCTGCCTAGTGGCAAACGTTTTTGCTTACTGAGCAGAAGACCGTGGGTTTAGTCCCAAGCTCCTTCGCGTTTGTATGATCGTTAGGACATCAATTCAGCTTATCGTTTACCAAAACGAACCCTGCTGCAAACCCAACCCTCTTATCCAACATTCCAGTGATTCCTCGTGGAAGTGCAGAGGTGTTCTCGGCTTCCATCAAAGCGAGTGTCATGTCAACACAATCCTTCCCATTCCTTTTTTGACCTGTGTTCGGGCGCGGCTGGCGCTGGTATTGCCTAATTTAAGATCACCAGTTTTTACACATTGAGGATGATTGCTAGTCCCAAGCATCGTCTATTGGTTCTCTGTGTAATTACAGCTGATCTGGCAGTAACAGAGTAGCAACCGTGGGCGGTCAATCAAGCTCAAGCTCAAGCTCTCAAGCTATACTATAATTAATGATGCAGGCAAAAATAGCAGGTTTCAGAAAAACCTGCATATGCAAATGGTAGACACTTTTAGAGAATATATTCATTTACGTTCATAATTATATACTGCTTCAGCTTGCTTTTAAAGAGAATTTTGTTCATTATTGCTTTCAAGTCGATGGGAAGTATATTGAACTGTAATGTACCGTAGTTTGTGATGTAGTTAGTGTTGCGTCAAATCACCGAAAAATGAGTAGCATTAAAATTTCACTTTAATTGATCCCGGTTTTAATGGAGTCTCAAGAACAAATCTTCTTTGTTTTTGTCTTGTCTCACCGTCTCGATGAGTCTCATCGTCGCCCACTGGTCACCCACCATAACCGGTCGAACTCCAGACAAAACTAGAACCGCACTACCGTTCATACTGGCGACAACGGTCTGATGAGACAACGAAACCCTACCCCCTAGCTCCTTCCCTGATCCTATCCTTCGACAATGTACCTCTCAAACCTCGGGTAAGCCGCGAGTATTCGGCCGAACTCCTACTAGACATAGAATTAAGTTAATTTTGTTACAAACAAATAACTATCGGCTCCGTAAAGCTAACGCGATTGAGCCTTCCAAATAAATGAACTAGTTATTATTTATAATTTAATAAAATAATAACTTTAATAATTGTGAAGAATGTGCCAAGGGAATTTTGATGAGAGATTCAAATAACTTCAAATAACTGAAGATTCAAGGATAATTGGATTGGATTGAATCTCTAGATTTTTTTTAATTCTCAAACTGTTCTGCAGGGAATTCTGCGACTGTTATGGAGCTAATTTCAAGGAAATTTCTTGATTGATTTAGAAGATTGCATCTTGAATAAAAAAAACCTGAAAGTAAACATTTTGCGACGATTCTAAGAAAAATCTGGAGAAAATTCCTAAGGTACCTAAAGAAGGGTTCCAAAGAACAAATCATCTAGTTCAACGTTTCTCAATCTATAGGTTGCTACCCACACCGGTGCTTAATGATGGTGGGTCACAGAGTTCATACAACTTGGTCTTTTTTTTCTGGTATTTTAAAGCCAGTTCGACTAGGCCAATCTAGACGTATTTATGTTATTTTTGCTACCATCGTTTTCAAGATTATTATCTTAAAGATTAAAATATGTTTATATATGTATATGTTTGGTATTTTATTTCCTAATTTTAGCTAATCTTTTCCATTTTAGGGTTTAAAGCCATTTTGGTATGCTAGTTAAGTGGTTGTGAGGACGTAGTCAATGGGTATTTTGGCCTTATAACATCTGAATTCAATACTGATGGGCCATAAATCACGAGCTTAAGGATTTTCTCAAAGTGGGTCGCAATCGACAAAAGCTTGAGAACCACTGATCTAGTTGATTCTGGCTAATTCAAGACCCAGGAAAAGTTTCTGAGATCTCATGCATCGAAACATATTCCTGGATCCCTGAGAGAGTTCAAACTTGAAAAAGTGCTAGATAGTGCTAAAACTTTCTAGATTCTGTGACGAGAAAAGTTTTCAAGCCTAACAGAAATATTCGAAACAAGCGGCCATCGAAGAAGTCATGTGAATGCAGTGTAATGAAAAGTAAGAGTTTGTATCCAAGACACGACCGTGGATTTGACGTAGGATTACGTGCTCGGTATCAATATTCGGCGACTGTGTTACGGAAACTACTTTTTCCCATCACGGAACGCCTCGTTTCCTGATTACAAAATTACGCATTTTCGTGCACACAACGCGCGGATTTTTTGATTTATTCAATCGATAATAATAGAAGAGAAAATTTATTAGAGGATTTGTTTGCAAAAATTTTCCAATCTTGAGATATTCACGATCAATCATATAAATTCGAGTTTTTTTTTGCTTTTTTATAGCGTCCTGGTAAGGTTTTCACCTTACCTCGAAATGTTTCTGGTTAATTGACAAGTTCTCGTGGTTTTCGGTAATTGCGACAATTTGTATGTACCACTTCAATACTGTTACGCATTTGATCACAAACGTTTGGTTGCTGGGTACATTATCAAAGACCGACCGGACACCGGACACAACGGTGATTTAATAAACACCCGAGACCGGATGGGATTCAATTTTGAAATCTGTGTTAGGGAAAGCGCATTTGCAGGCAATCGGTGATAATTTTTTTCCATATTGACCTATTGAAAATTGTTAAAGTGTTCTTTTAGGCAGATTTGTAGAAAATTTCCAATCCATTAAGCCAATGGATTTAGAATTAAAATCCATCCGCTATTGACAGGGTTATAAGTGGTCAAAACCTAACCACTTTTCGTAACGCGGTCGATTTTGGGGTGTTTTATTTTTTAATTGCACCCCCAATATGTTGCCAAAAGACGTAATACTACGTCTAAATTCAAGTGTTGGAGGCTTGGAATTTGTTTGAGGTTCTCATTGGCATCATTTAGGTACATTTTAAGGAACTTGAACATTGCAAAATTCTGGAACTTTGGAGACATTCGCACATTTTTCGAGCGTCAAACACAGATCAAATGTCGAAGTCCTGGAGTTGTTACAATAAATTGGAAATAAAATCCATTCCATATCAACGTGAACCTTAAATCACATCCTCGAGGCCGATAAAAATGTTATCAAAAAAAAATACGATGGGGTGTTGTGTTTATTTACGATTTAGTGTTTAATTTTCAATAGGGCTTCGAACATTATGTTATAATAATGATAATTCTGAGGCTTCTCAAACCCTGGAGGCTTGAAATATAATTTTTGAGGATTTGGGTCCGGGAAAATGTTTTGAGATTTTCAGGATTAAGGGTTCTGGCACTTGAATTAAGTTTCATGATAGTTTTGAAGTTGAAGTTGGAACGGAATTTAAAAGATGATTCCAAGAAAGAAGAATTTTCATAGAATTTTTAGCAGAATGCCAAGATCTTCGTTTTATTCGGATTTCAAGCTTATTGCTTATTCCATATTAGGTTATTCCGTGCTCTCAACTAAGTGTGCTAGATGCACTACCACAGTTGTTAATTGAGAGTTTTCGATGTCTGTGCCATTTTTGCATTAGTATGATTGTGTGGCAAGTAAAATCATACTCTATGCCCAGGGAAGGCAAGAAATTTTCCAACTCGAAAAATACAACAAACCGAACTGGGAATCGAGCCCAGCCACCTCCAGCATGGTCTTTCTTTGTAGCTGCACCTTCACCGACTGAGCTAAGGGAGCCTAACTTTTTGAACAGTAATTTCCATATAAGCTTGAAAAGGCGAGTGCAGCAAGAGATCGCAACCAAATGAGGGAAAATTAGGGAGGATTATCAGGATCTGATTTGAAATCGATTGAACTGTGTGGATCAATATTGCTAATTTGATCGGCTGGATGACCTATTTCTAGCATGAAGTACGTTTTACTGAAGAAAACAGTCGGAATGGAGTCTTAAAATAATTAAAATTTAAACTATGTTGAATTCAGATTTATTAGAACTAACCTGCGCCAAATTTACGCCAGATCATAAATTCAGAAATTGACACCCACGCGAAAATCGCAAAATCAGCGTATTTGTTATAATTTGGGATTCAATGATTATGCTCTACAACTTGGATTTAAGGTGACGCTCGTGAAACTTCAAAAGCACAAATGTCAGCTTCCACAAAACATGCAATAATGTAATTGCTGCTCTCTGTTTGTTGTAACGCTGCAACTAAGGAGTAGAAATTTCATATTTGTACGTTTTGTGAAAGTTGACATTTTTGTTCTTGAAGCTTCACTCTAAGGCTTCCTTGGAGTATCATCTTAAGACTTTAAATTTTCGGTTTTTTTTCCGGTTGTCAGACAAAGTTTTCCCGGTTTAATTAAAACAGTTAATTTAATAAACTACAATTTTTACCGGTGTTTTACAAGAGCGAAGTCTACACGACCGAGGTCTACAAGAGCATGATAAAACCAAAAAAGTTACTTGGAACAATGATTATTGTTTCAGATAACGTTTAACCCTTGCACTTTGGCAAATAGACTTAAGAATTTCATAAGGCTCGACTTATGAACAACACAAATTCATAAGCGTGACTACTTAATGATTTTCTGGTAACATGAGATAGCTCTTATACACCTTTAACCATTTAATTTTCCCAAGCGTTGAAAGACGAGTGATCAAAACAAGGGCCCCGTAATTTCATCGTCTATAGTTCGGTTCTCGTCTGCTCCGGGTTATTATTTTTTTGCCAACGTCATCAATGAAATTTATACCGCTTTATTGTGGCTAAAATTCATTAGTGTTTCTCATGGAATTCTTACGTTCTTTTGCATCAGTGTGGGAAAGATGTTTTGAGTTCTGAGATCAAATACAGAGAATTAATATGAAATTCCTAGGAGAATCCTTGACAAATCTCGTGAAGAATATCAACGGATTTTTTTTTTGGAAGAATTCCGATTGAATTCTGAGGAAAATTCGAAATGAATTTTGAGAGAACGGTTTGGGAATGCTAAGCTTTATTTCAAAGGAATTTCAAAGATGACAAAAATCCAGGCGAGAATTCCATGATAACTCTGTTTGGACTTGAAAGATAAACTTTAAGTGAATCCTTCCATGCGTAAATTTCCAAAGGTCAACTTTTCAAGAGAATTATAGAGACAAATTTATGCGCATTCTTGCGATAATTACTGATAAAACTAAGAAAACTGTATGGTAAATATTAAGAGTTATCTGGACGGGATTCCTAAAGTGGTTTGCAGAGAACTACTAAAGTTTTACTGCACACTAATTACAAGGGAATGCCAGAGAGAATCATAATATTATTCAAGAGATTCCTAAAAGAAACTGTGAAGATATGACACTCTTGAGAAAATTCCCTATATCCTAAGAAGAACTATCTGCTAGAAATCTAGAAATTATCTAGTTTATTAAGACATTGAAAACATTTGAAGACAGAGAAATCCAATACTCTGGATTTGAAAGAAAAAAAAACTTGCAAAGCTTTGAAACCAGAGCTGGTAAATATCACGACCGTCATGTGACAATGAGGTCCTTTCACTATCATGAGCCGTTTTGTCATTGTCCAATGATCATGCTCTCATGAGAATAATTCTCATACAGTTTGGGCATTAAAATGTCTAGCTGATTTAGATTAATTTAGGCAAGCAACAGTATGTAATCTGTAGAGTGAATGTTTTCTTAAGATTGCCGCGGTTCATGTAACACTAATATCAATAAATTAGCTGGTAATTGTAATGATCCCAACACTGTCACGTTCTGTCATGACAAACAGATGGATGAGATTCGGATGAAAATCTCTATCATCGTTCACTCATCCGATGATAGTGGCAGAAGTATCTCTGTAAATATGGCGTGAGATTTGTCTTTGAAATGAAATTTACCAGCCCTGTCTGAAACTTTGAACAGCTTATAAATTTTCATATTTACAACAAAAGATTCAAGATCCCGGTTTAGGAAAGTCGACACGATCAGTAAATCCTCCGTATGACATCAAAAATGTTTGAGAAGTGATCAAGTGATATAGTGGTTTGCAAAGAATTACTAAGGCTATTATGCACAAAAAATTCTAGGGAATGGCTGGGAGAATCATAATATTATTCAGGAGAATCCTAAGTGCAGCTCTGAAGACATCTTAGGATGATTCTAAGTAAACTTTTGAGAAAATTCCTTGTACCCCAAGAAGAACTATCTGCTTTAAATCTACAAAATATCTCGTTAATTCAGACATTGAAAACATTTGAGGATCCTGGACACAGAAATTCAATACTCTGGATTTGAAAAACTTTTAAAGTTCTGAGACTGAGAACAGTTATTAAGATTTCATATTTACCACAAAAGATTTAAGATTCCGGTCTAGGAAAGTCTGACTCACACTACGGGAACCCCCATTATAAGTCTGACTGGTAAGTCCTCCACAGGACTTAGGAAATACTTGAGACTGCGAAGTGACTTAGGAGTATTTCAATGATTTTTAACCCCGGTCTAAGGAAAATTAAGTTCTGGTTCACCTCTGAACAGTACAAATCAAGTTGAGCAAAGTACATACAACAGAGGAATAAACTTAATAAATTAACAGAATTCGATCAATCATATTTCGAGATTGCAATAAGATTCCCGGTTAATTGCCGGTTCTCCCGGTTTTTCTGGTTGAGTGGCCACCCTGCCAATCTGCTCTCCAAGGGAGGAATTCGGATGATGGGTCTATGCAAATTGAGCCTCAATCTCGTTTAACGTCCGCTAGTTCAACGTTTGGCGATTGCTTCTCTTTCCAGGGACTTACACAGCTCGAATAAGAATTATCTAGCTTTCTAGATCTCGTTCTGTCCAACGAAGCTGCAACTCCAGCATGTGCTGTTTTGGCGGCAGTTGAAGCTCTGTTTACACTAGATCCTTCTTTAAGAAAGTCTAAATTCATCGATCTGCACTAACACTCCGAACACGATGTCTCCGGTAAAATGTATAACGGCAAATTGGCAATGTTTGAAAAATCATTTCTCAGCAATTTATCGATAGATTTGAAAGCTATTGATACTGAATAAACCTTTAAAGTATGAAGTTTTAAATGGCGTCAATAGATTTTTCAAACATTGCAACTTTACCGTTACGCAATTTATCGGAGGCATCCTGTTCGGAGTGCTAATAGACTTTAAGAACTTGTGGACACATAGCTTCTAATTCACATATTTTGAGCAAGTTTTTGAATCATTTCTGGGTTACTTGTTGACCTTTCAGTCTTAGGATGGATCAAAAATTTGTTATTGTACCTTCATCCAAAGTTTCGGTCCATTTGGGATCATCCTCTTGCACTCGATAGATTTAGTTATGTAGTCAAGTATTTGATGCTCGAGTTTCTAAAAATTAGGCGTGCATTATTTCTTTTAACTAGAGTGACCGCTTCCAGTTTGTTTTGCCATATAGCACTCCGAGTTCCGGTACATGAAATGTAACCATGCTTCTCATTATTTCATCGTACTTCGAAAAACGATGGTGGAAAACTTCTCCCATCCGTAGAACCCAACGAGCGCAACGGATGTTTACCCATCGAAACTCAAAGAAAAGTTTTGTCTACGCATATCCTAATTTTCCCTCACATCGCTGATCGGAAGATTTCCATTCCGGTGTCTTTCCCGCCAAGATTAAATATAGAGTAAAACAACAAATAAAGATTTAAAAAAACTCCACTCACCTTCTAGCTTCATGCCGACTTCGAGACACTTCTGGAAGCGACAGTACGGGCAGCGCTTGCGCTGGGTCTTGTCGATGTGACACTGCCGCTCGGCGACGCAGGTGTAGACCTTCTTGTTCTGGACGGTTCGCTTGAAGAAGCCCTTGCACGATTCGCACGTCAGCAGTCCGTAGTGGTAGCCTGAAACTTTGTCACCGCACACCGGGCACAGTTCTTCAATGAAATATTTAAAATCAGTTTGATCGCATTGAATGGCGGATACGACATTAAGGTTATTGAGATTGGTCGGCTCAATGGCGGTAGTACCTGACGGGGGGATCGCGAGATAATTCGACTGCGTTTGGGAGATGTTGTCGTGGTAGCCACCTGCGGAGAACATGTAAGGGGAATCAAAGTTGTAGAGGGAATAGCTGTTGGCCTGGGACTGCAGGCCCTGTTGCTGCTGTTGTTGTTGTTGTTGTTGCTGCTGTTGTTGCTGTTGCTGGGAGCCGACTACTCCGCTAATGGAACCGGTGCCGGTTTGGCTATGGTGATGATTGTTGTTGTTGTTGTTACTATTGCTAGTATTGTTATTGTTGTGCGACGGGATTGGTGATTGTGACGTAAGGCTATTCACCACGGTGTTGTTATTAACACTGCTGCTGTTGTTGTTGTTGTTGGTGAGGTGTCCGACGACGGCGCCGAGGAGGTTTCCGGCTGAACCAGATACTCCGGTGGACATGCCGTAGCCACCGTACTGCGGCGGAGGCATTGTCTGGCTGCCGGACATGCTGTTGCTGTTGCTGCCCTGACTGGACAGCGACAGGAGCTGCGTCGTAGTGTTACCAGCGCCACCATGCGGTGGCGGGCTGGTCGAGTCGTTGATCATCGAGTACTGCGACATGTTGAGCGACATAAACACTGCCGAATTCTGGTGATCCATGTCTAATAACATTTCTTCACACTTTTTTGATTTGTTTGTTGATTGGTGTTGGGTTGGGTTTTTTTTAACACTGTTTCGATAGATCTATCTTTTGATTTTGGTTTTGCCGTTGTGCAAACACTCACAGAAACTACTCAATACGAGGAGGACGGATTCTTGCGGTTTTGTTTTCTTCACACACTAAATTCGTGTTTTCACTATCACACAGATTTGATTTTGCTTCTTGGTTGTTGTTGTTGTTGTTGTTGTAATGAGTTAACAGTTATGTTGCTACCACTATATATTCTTAACAAATAACTATGAATTTTCCACTTATGCCTCTAGAAATGACCATACACCCTTACTTAAAAGTAGATTCAACTTATCCGCTAGTACACACAATCACATAAATCGTAGCTCTCGCACCCTTGGATCCTCTCGGTTGGTTGCACTTGGGTTTATTTTTGTATCTTCGCTTCTTCAGAATTTTTAGCTTTGATTTACAAAATAGCCGCCAGTTTACACTTTGTGCCACTTTGAACTTTTCTTATTGCGTATTTTCACACACCAACTTTTTTTTCTAATTTGTGTTGTTGTTGTATTTGTTTCTACTAAGTTGTGTGTTTGCGGATCTTCAGGCTACTTTCCACACTACTCTTCTTCTTATTACTAACTTTTTTTTTATTCCTGTGTCAAACACCGATAGATATCTTTCCAACGGCGTAGATCGCTGTCTTCGGACCTTCGTGTTGATCACGAACCGTAACAGTAGTATGCGTAGACGTAAGATGCTTCTTGAGTTTGCAGAAACTGCTCCATCGATGGAACATTTTTCTTCCACTGCATTTCACTTGAGCTAGCTCAGTTTGAACTGTTTCAGTACTCCATATGAAATCCAGTACTTCTAGGTCATTTTCTTCTTCGCACTTGGAACACACGGTTTGCAAATTCGGTCGCCCAATATCTGCGCAGTAATCCAGCTGCCGTTAAATCCAAATTATTCCTTAGCACCAATTTGTTTTCCTGCGGACTTTGTAAATTATCAAAACTCTTACAGAATTTTGATTCGCACTATCACATAAGCTTTTGAACAAGTTTGGGTTTTCCAGCACTTGGGGGACTTGAAGCACTTGGTAACTTTTTGCGGTTTGCTGTGTTCAGAACACCACCAGCGGTAACTTGTGGGGGTAAATCCGGGTCGAAACGGAGGTAAAATCCTGGACGAATCCGAAAAACCGGGCAAAACTGAAGCACTCGAAGGCGAGGCTGGTTGAACTGTGCGTAGCTCCGCGTCTCGATCACACGTTTCGTACAAGTTCTTGAACACTACAGCGTAGAATAGCTCGCTTGTCAGGGGTGGGCCGGGCGCGCGCGCTCTCTCAGCAGTACTCTGGTCGGTACTGGTAGCAATGGACTACGCGTTCTTCTTCAGGAGGTGACTCGAAAAAGCTCGCGGTATGGCGCACGATCAGCGGACAGCGACGAGAACTACGACTTACGGCAAACATGGGCTACGATATACTAACTCCAACTACTTGACAAAATAATAATATAAAATCCGCTTTTTCGAGAATCCGTCCGAAAACATCGGCGACTGTTTTTCGTGTGGCCGCGCTCCGGTTGTCTTGTCCATTGCACGCCTTGCGACTCGGTGCCGTTCGTTCGGAGTCGTTTTCGCTTTCGGTATGTCTCTCCTTCTCTTCGTGAGCGGGGCTCTCAGAGAGCCATGTGCTGCACGCGGTCCGTCGGTCGGTCGTCCATCGGTGAGAACCACAGCAGGCAGGCAGTTGCATTTGACACAGTTCGGAATCAAGAGCAATAAAGGTGTATTCAGACTTGAGCGAGAGCGAGAGTAGCGGAGCGGACTTCGGGTATTCGGGTGCGCTCGGCTCTCTGAAGATGGCTTGATTGCTACCACGCCACAGCGGGCTTCAAAAAATACGTTCCCGACGATATTTTTCTAGCTCCGCTTGGCGGAAATTCTTGCTCTCTCACTATCTCTGCATAGCATCGGCCGAAGAGAACGAGAATTGACAACATAAAAAATAGGTAGGTACTGCATGACTGCCGGAGTAAGTCGATATCCCTTTTCTTTCATTGCACGCGCAGCTCAGCTGCGGTGCTATTTAGATGGAGGAGTGAGCAGCTTAGCTACTTCTGCATGCTACTATGAAGAGGCTAGCATCCTCGTCTATTATGTTGTAAGAACCAGTGTTACGAATGGGCAAAGGGGAGCACGGGCCACTCACCGGCTCTTATCATTTCTGTACACTTCAAAAGACGATCTCAGAAATTTAGGAAATAAATACAAACATTAGCAAAGTCCTGCAAATTTCAAAGAACTTCGTTAACTTCAGAAACATTTAGTAACATTCACAATACAACACTAAATTTCTTAACAAATTACGGAAGTTCTGATTATATCTTACAATTCGATAAGCTTCTCAAAGGTTTGCATCTTTGAAAATTATTGAGTATTTATGATGTTTGCTGAATTAAAAAAAAGTTTCAAAACACATGTGAAATACACAAAATTAAAGTGAATTGTTTTGAACTCTTCTGAGGCTTACAAGAATGTTTTGAAGTCCACAGATGAAATTATTCCAAAGACCTTCAATTCATTCATAAGCACTCTTCTGGTAGATAAGTTAGTTCAATAGCTCAAATCGTGCGTCTTAGATATTCTGATGAAATAACAGGATGATCAGGAATTTTTCCACAGACCTTAAAGTGATCAAATACCTGCATAATGTTCTCATGATAGTTTGGCAATTCTTCTAGTCGATTCGGTATTATTCTGCAGATTTCTAATTATTCGATAGATAACATCATGAATCAAAGATATTCTATCAAGATAGTTGGTTGATCAGGCATTATTCCAAAGACCTGCTATCGATCAAATACCAGCATAATGTTTTCTGGGTTTTTTGGCACTTCTTCTGGTTAATTAGTAATAATGCTGGAGATCTTTAATTGTTCTGTAGATCAAATAATGCTTCTAAGATATTCTTGCAAGATAGACGGTTGATCAGGAATAATTACAAAGACCTTCAATTGATCTAATACCTGCATACTATTCTCTGGGTGTTTTGGAAATTCTTCTGGTAGGGGAAATGGGTCTTATGTTGGCCTATAGATCTAAGATTGGGATCATCACTAAAAATCTGCTATTTATCATTTTTATTTAGATGAAAGCGTCATTGTCATCGTATAAAAATTACGACTTTAGTCTGTTATTTGAAATAAGCATCTTCAACTATAAATTAATAAAGGGTGATACGGTCAAAATTTGGTCAAGGGAAAACACGCGTAAATCGGTGAAATCGTTTATTTAAAAAATCAAATTAAATTTCTTTTTCAAGTTCAATTAGTATAAAATTCAGGAAAAATATTCAGTTAGGCTTCCGCTTTTCCAAATCCGAATTGCCGGGCCTTACGCTTGACCCCTGCCATCAGATTTTGTACAGCCACCTTGTCCACCTTCTTCGCCGCAGAAAGCCAGTTTGCCTTGAACTGCTGCTCGCCCTTAGCAGTTTTTTTGGTCTTCTTTAGGTTCCGCTTGACAATGGCCCAGTATTTCTCAATTGGGTGGAGCTCTGGCGTGTTGGGAGGGTTCTTGTCCTTGGGAACCACCTGCACGTTGTTGGCGGCGTACCACTCAATGGCCTTTTTACCGTAATGGCAAGATGCCAAATCCGGCCAAAACAGTACGGAACAACCGTGTTTCTTCAGGAAAGGCAGCAGACGTTTATTCAAACACTCTTTCACGTAAATTTCTTGGTTTACAGTCCCGGAAGCTATGAAAATGCTACTTTTCAAGCCACAGGTACAGATGGCTTGCCAAACCAGATATTTCTTTGCGAACTTTGACAGTTTCATGTGCTTGAAAACATCTGCTACCTTTCCCCTTCCTTTTGCCGTATAAAACTCCTGTCCCGGAAGCTGCTTGTAGTCGGCTTTGACGTAGGTTTCGTCGTCCATTACCACGCAGTCAAACTTCGTCAGCATCGTCGTGTACAGCCTCCGGGATCGCGCTTTGGCCGTCGTATTTTGTTTATCATCACGATTTGGAGTCACTACCTTCTTGTAAGTCGATAGTCCGGCTCGTTTTTTGGCTCGATGCACGGTTGTAGACGATACACCCAGCTTATTTGCGGCATCTCGGATAGAGAGGTTAGGGTTTCGCTTGAAACTACCGGCAACTCTCTTTGTCGTCTCAGCGGCTTCCGGTTTTCGATTTCCCCCCGATCCAGACTTCCTGGCTGTCGACAAACGTTCCCCAAACACTTTAATTACATTTGTAACGGTTGATTTGGCAACTTTTAGCGATTTTGCCAACTTTGCGTGCGAGTAGCTCGGATTTTCGCGATGCGCGAGCAACATTTTGATACGCTGCTCTTCTTGCTTGGACGGCATTTTGACAACTGAAGAGTGAATTCCAAAATCAAATTAGGAGCAACATTCTACACACACACACCTTCAAAATAAGGGGTGTTCAGGTTTTTTAAATGCAAAATTGAAAGAAATACGTCAAGTTGATAACTACCAAATTTTGACCGTATAACCCTTTAGTTTGTTTATTTATTTATTTTTTTCCATTTTTCTAAGAAAAATTTAATTTCTGCTAAGTTTTTAAGCTGTGTAAATACATATGCAGGGCTGGTAACGAATCACTGTTTAGTGACTTGGTCACTTTTTTCAAGTCAGTCACTAAAAAGTCTCTTTTTTTAAGGCCAGATCTCTAAAGTAACTTTTTCTTATGATGAGTCACTAATTTAAACTTTTTTAAACGTGAATTTTTTTCAAGATTGATCATTCTTCTGAATAGGCCTACATTTTGTCCTATTTTTTGAACAATTCGAAGTTGACGACCTTGTATAGAGTTTTACGTTCAATCGTTCTTCTCTTTCTCAGGATGTCCACTCATTTGGCTAAATAAAGTCCCCTGAGTTTTCCAGGTTTTTCCATAACTTTGGCGGATAATTTCCAGGTTTATAAGAAGAATGCTTTTTATGAAATGTGTTAAAAATATGTTTTAACGCAAACGTTCTTAAGACATGAAAATTCGTTTTAAAGAAACAGCTTTACTATTAAATCCATTAAATGTTGAAGTTGAACACTTACTTCATTTTAGTAAGTCTAAGATCACAACATTTTTAATGCCTTGACGTTTCGTATTAACAAAAATGAAGAAACTTTAATGAAGTTCTATTGATTTCAGAAAAGCTAGATTTAGAGATCATTGGGGAATTACAGAGATCTTAAGGGAAAGTCCCCGAAACTTTAAAAATCTTTAAGGGTGAGTTTAGACAAATTCACGATGGTTCCATGATGTGCTGAAATAAAATCGAGAACCTTCAAGATGTTCCGAAAGATTCATTAAAGAGACCTTCACAAAATTTATGAAAACTTCAAAAATATTTCAGGAACTTCACAGAAATCCAGAGAATTCCAGGGATGTTTAAGGGTGCTTACTAGAATTCCATTTATTTTAAAGCAGAACCGAGATCTTCATTAGAGTTGAGAGTTTTATGGAAGCTCTGAGAACATCAAGACAGATCAGAGAATTAAAGAGCAGTTCTAAAAATTTTAAGGAAATTGCAGAAACCGTAATTTACGGAAACTTCGGATTGCTCAGAGAAAATTTCTGGAATGCAATAAAAATTATAGGAACATTATTATTATTATTTAGCTTTATTTAGGAGGCTTTCAGCCTTAGGCTGGTTCGCCTCCATTATAGGAACATCCGGAAAATGTGAGAGTGTTTCAAAGGTGTTATTTAATAGAAATTTCAAGATCTACAAAAATTCGAAAATTAAATTAAGTTGATTAGAGGACATCAACGAGGTTCCATTAATAAAAAAAAGTCGAGAACTATTAGCAAGCACCGATATTCTCAAGATATTCCAGAGAACTTCTAAGATATTTATTTATTTTTGGATTGATTCAATGAAGTTTCGAGTACTTCAAGAACGATCAGATAACATCAGAAAAATCACATTAACTTAAGGAAATTCGCAGCGACTTACAAGGATTTCCATAGAATTATGTGATTTTCCGATAATTCTATGATTGATCTGAAAACTTTACAAGCTTCAGGGAATTATAAATATATACTAGAAAATTTATCGGAACATTTGAACATTTTAGAGAAGTTAAGGTGAGCATAGAAAACTTCTGGGATGTTCAGGATTTCCAGGGAAAATAAGTGATTTAAGGAAAAGTTCCGTGAGCGTTTATAAACTTTATAAAATATAAGGAAAATTGTTGAACTTAAAGGCAATCAAATCAGTTTCAGTAAAACGGTGGGTTCATTAAAAAATACTAAGTTAACACATTTTTTAAAGTGAAATTTCATTTGTATAGTTCTAGTTTTCTGTAAACTAGTGATATTCAAAAAATCAAATCAATTTTGTTAGAAAATCCGGTGATCAGGAATTATTCCAAAGACCATAAGTTGATCAAATACAGAACAGGAAATAGAATAGCAAGTCAACACATTAACAGAACTCAACCAAACTATGTACCAAAATATTTTTAGATTGAATTCATTTTTCCGGCTATTTACCGGTTACTTTTCGGTTCTCCGGTTTCCCGGTTGGGTGGCCTCCCTACAGATTATTATTATTATTATTATTATTATTATTATTATTATTATTATTATTATTATTATTATTATTATTATTATTATTATTATTATTATTATTATTATTATTATTCTTGATCTACTGACTTTCTTGCAAGAATATCTTAGAGGAATGATTTGAGCTATTGAACAATATGAGATCTTCAGAATAATTACTTATCCACCAGAAGAGTGCTTATGAATGAATTGAAGGTCTTTGGAATAATTACATCTGTGGACTTCAAAACATTCTTGTAAGCCTCAGAAGAGTTCAAAACAATTCACTTTAATTTTGTGTATTTAACATGTGTTTTGAAACTTTTTTTTAATTCAGCAAACATCATAAATACTCAATAATTTTCAAAGATGCAAACCTTTGAGAAGCTTATCGAATTGTAAGATATAATCAGAACTTCCGTAATTTGTTAAGAAATTTAGTGTTGTATTGTGAATGTTACTAAATGTTTCTGAAGTTAACGAAGTTCTTTGAAATTTGCAGGACTTTGCTAATGTTTGTATTTATTTCCTAAATTTCTAAGATCGTCTTTTGAAGTGTACAGAAATGATAAGAGCCGGTGAGTGGCCCGTGCTCCCCTTTGCCCATTCGTAACACTGGTTCTTACAACATAATAGACGAGGATGCTAGCCTCTTCATAGTAGCATGCAGAAGTAGCTAAGCTGCTCACTCCTCCATCTAAATAGCACCGCAGCTGAGCTGCGCGTGCAATGAAAGAAAAGGGATATCGACTTACTCCGGCAGTCATGCAGTACCTACCTATTTTTTATGTTGTCAATTCTCGTTCTCTTCGGCCGATGCTATGCAGAGATAGTGAGAGAGCAAGAATTTCCGCCAAGCGGAGCTAGAAAAATATCGTCGGGAACGTATTTTTTGAAGCCCGCTGTGGCGTGGTAGCAATCAAGCCATCTTCAGAGAGCCGAGCGCACCCGAATACCCGAAGTCCGCTCCGCTACTCTCGCTCTCGCTCAAGTCTGAATACACCTTAATAGCAGCAAGAACAGCAGTGGCACACAAAGTGTGACACACTCTCGCTCTCATTGGCCCACTTTTTGGGGCTCGGGCGCGCACGCATACCCACACCTACACTCACACATTGACGGTAGCCTGAATTCTCACGTTGTTCTGTCATCGAGGTGCGCGTGAGTCGTAGGGTGGGGGAGCCATCGATAGGCGTTCGTGATTGAAATTTAGAACTAGAAGGTCAATCGAATTCAATTATTGCCTTACTGAGCGATTTGACATACTTTATCTAAACCCTAATTTTAATCTAATGGTAGCCTTATATTTAAAAATTACAAATAAACACCTATTTATTTTTCCAAACCTACAGTAGAAACCCTTTTCCTGTCATTCTTCTAGATATTTTAATCTAAAAAAATCCACAAATTCTGAAATCAGAACACAATAAAACACCATCTACCTCCAGAGCTCACTCAATTAAATGTTGAGGCAGGGAAGGAACTCCCCGTTGTTAATTCCATCATCATCATCGTCGTCATCGGTTGAGCATAGTAAGCGCAGGTAACTCACCACAACAGCACGCACCAGCGAGTTCCACTTTCGGTTTCACTATTCTATGCTCGCTCTCTCCCCACCCCATGACGATCGACGCCGACGGTGAAGATCGCACTTTATGCTAATGCTACTCTCTTTCACTCATGCTCAGCTCGTCAGTTGCTCCCCAATCCCAATATGCAACAACATGGGCTTGCATGTGTATTGCACACAGCACAGCGTGGTCGTCGCCGCACCGCCGGCGTGGAATCGATTCACTTATGGGTATGGGTGAGAAAGAGAGAATGAACAACAAGCTGCCGTTGGTGGTGGTGACTGCTTGCAGGCCGAAATAAAAGCGAAGGTATGAGGTAATACTAACAATATTGCTGTAATTTTACCACTATTACCACTACTGACTGGGGAACTGGGGAGCAATCGAGAGGGCGATCGACTGCTACTACTACTATACATCAGAGTGTGTGAGACGAATGTGAGAAGAGTTTGATGTTGGTGAGGTAGCTACATTTTGTGAGAATGAAAAGATGAAAAAATATAAACTTTGAAGGTAATGTACAAAGCAAGCACTTCATTCTGATGGGAAGAAGAGTGTGTAAACACGACCAGAAAAGAGTTTATTGGGTATTCAAATATTCCGCTATTTCTTGTTAATGACACAATCAATTAGCAATCATTTTGGATGACGATAATTTAGTGAAAATTGTCAGCTGGAAATGTGTTGGATACTTTGCTGATCGAACCTTGAATTAGATTGCCTACGTTTAAGTTGTCATAGTGGTTACTAGTGTTACACTCCAAAAACCGATTTTTTTTTTAACTAACTGGGCGCAGAAATACCGATCTTCATGCGATTCTCTTAAAAAAGCTGAGCTCCAAAATGCAAAGATGAATTTTTTGAATTGCATCCCGTTCGATTTTTGCTACAAGCCAGAAAATTGAGTGTTGCCAAAATCGAACCTTGCCCAAATCAATCGGTTTGATTTTGAACTTTAAATTATGCTATCGTTGATGTTGAGCCACCGTGTAGCCACGGGCTAGCCATGTACTTTTAGTTACGGGTTAGTTAATCTCCGTTATCATTAGAGTGAATGTATGACTGAGAAAGCCGTTAAAATTCCATGCATTTAAATGGCGGTCTGAAAACATCCGGGTAATATCACGAAATCAGCGGGAACTTCAGTGAAAATCCGAGAGCTTCAAGTAAATTTCGAGAAATTAAATTCAACAAAATAGCAAGAACCTTCAAGATGTTCCAAAAATTAAAGATATCCCAAAGATCATTGGGAAAGATCAAAGAAATTAAGAAAAAAAAAGAAGTAAGAGGTGGTGTCCAAGATACGATCGTAGATTTGACGTAGGATTACATGCTAGGTATCAATATTCGGCGACTGTGTTAAGGAAGGCGTTTTTTTGTAGGCAATTGGTGATAATTTCGATCACCATTGCAACAGTTATACATTTGTGTAATTTAAACACCTCGATCGGAGTGGTAGAAGGATAATGATATATTGCTTGCCTGCTTTGTTGAAATATACATGGTTGAGGACATAGCTTGATCGGAATCGAGAAAAGACATAACAAAAAAAATCCCATTAACACACGTTTTTCATCTTTATCGGCTTTCTTCGTGAAGTAACAATTTGGTCCTGGTCAACAGGTTGGTCCTTAAAAATGATAGGAACTATAAAGAAGATCCGAAGAATGAAAGGAAATATCGAGGTTTTCGGGGAAGTTTCATGAACAAACGACGGGTTATACGGTGTCTCTGGAAGAAAAATTTATCGAAAAAATCAGTATCCCTGAAACACCCACCAAACGGAAGCTTAGGGTCACCCCTTTCATATGCGATCGGTATGATCGCGAAACGAAAAAGGGACACTTTTTGTTATAATAATGTTATTATACCAGAGACACCATGGTTCATAAAGGGAGGTCCAAAAACGTTTAAAAAATTTCGGGTATTCCAGGGAAGCTGCAATGCCGTTCCATTAGCTACAGGTAAAATTAAAGAACATCAGGAAAATCCAGAGAACTTCAGGGCAGTTAAGAAAACTTCAATTAAGTTCAGAGGTCTTGTGGAAAATTTAAATTAATTCCAAAAACCTCACGGAAGGTAGGTCTAGACATCTTCGGTGAAACCTAGAGACCTTAAGGGAATTGCGAATAACTTCAGGAAACTTCAGACTTTCGGGAAATTTAAAGATGAAGTTCCGGAAGTTTCAGGAAAGTGTGGGGTTTTTAAAGAAAGTTTAAAGATTTTAAGAACAAGTTTCAATATCTTCAGAAGCATCAGGAGAAATCAGAGATCCTCAGGGCAGGTAAATTAGCTTCAAGGAAATCTCAGGAATTTTACATTAGTTTCAATAAATTTAGGGAATTTCAGTGAAGTTCCAAGATCTTCAAGAATGTCCAAAGAACTTGGCAGGGATGTTCCTAGTACTTCAAGATATTCCGAGGAAAAAAATGAAGTACAAAAATGTTCCAAAATAATTAAGAAATGGCGTAGTCTTCATGGCAGACCATGATCATCAAGAAAATTTAAGGAACGAAAGAGAAGTTTCAAAAAATTCTTGAAAATCTAGTGAGAGAAATTCAGAGAAGTTGATAAATTTTAATGGAAGTTTGCATAGGCTTTAAACAAGTTTCGAATACTTCAGGAAAAAATAACTTCAATGCTGTTTAAAAATTCTAAGAAATTTAGAGTAGTTAAGAGAGCTTTATTGAAGATCTTCAGGGCAGTTCCAATAACTTCAGCGAAGCACCGGAAGCTTCAGAATAATCTTACTGAACATTTTAAATTTCTTGAAGAATTGATCATATGAATCGAAATACTTTTAAGTCTTCAAAAAAAAGTGCTGATTTCAGTTTTGTCGTTTTACGTTTCAATCCAATGATTGAAACCTTTATCAGGGCTAATTATAGTTTTAGATCGTTAAGCACATACATACATTTAAATTCAATTTGCGATTTTATAATAAATTTACAAAACTTCTTACAAAAACCGTCACAGCTTCAAGCGATATTCATTTTAACGTAGAGCTTCGTCTTTGTGAACTATACTGGGATGCAAATAATAATTAAAAGTGTGGTTAAATAGTGTTAGGTTTTACACGTTTGTAACTTTGTCATTTATAAATGAAATTTAAATCTAAATACGTCAATCGACAGGAAATAACTCTAAGATTCTGCTGACATGAAAACTTTCCAAATTTGCCATGACAAACTATTGAAAAATGTACAAATGATAATTGTATTACTGATTTCATTAAATAAACGTTTATCCAAACCCAGTCTTCATAATCGAGTACAACTTAGTTGCACATCGTTCTGCGTGGCGTGTAGACGTGGACGTAGACACGTGGCGTATTAAAAAAAAAGATTATATTTAAAAAAAAATCTAAAACTTGTGATCTGATCTAAATGACATCTGAAAAGAAGTTTTAGTTAGTTATATTATATTTAAGGAAAAAATACATTTAAATAAAAAACTAAATGTTATAAAAGGTGGTGAAATGTTTAGACTGCTAACTTGCTTTAAAAAAATCGATATATTTTTTTTTATTTTTTGGTTATTTTTAAAGTTTATGAAATTGCAATTTTTTAAGTAGAATAATAATTTATTTGAGTTTTGCACCTAATTTCCAATAAATTTGCTCTTAATAACTTTTTTCCTAAGTCCAGTCGTTCTCAAGTCAATGCGAATTAATAATAATATTAATACTTCTGGATAATTCTTTGAAAATTTGTAGTAGATGCCGTCTTCAAGTTTATCGTTTTCCATCAAACAAAACGTCTTCAAATGAAGGAATGCAGCAAGATGTGGAACAACCTTCTACCAGTGGTATGAAGCCAGTGAAACCAATTCCTGGAACTGGAAAATATCATTGCTATATTCCAGTTACAAACAACCAAATTGCAGTAAAAATATTCTCTAGTAACATATTCAATGTATTCAAATAATATGAGTTGTAAAAAAATAATAAATTATGATTCTTATCTCACCAATACAAATCTTTAATTTGTGAACATCTACGTGTTTCTCTTCCGCTGCATCTAAATAGAAACGGGTAAGTCTGACAGCTACCATATCTAAGAATGAATTTTTGTCATGGAAAACAAATTTCTGGCAATGCTCATAGGCCAACATTAGAGCCATTTCATTTCTTCCATTTAATTTTAATTAATTACTTTTGGTACCTATGACCGATACATATTACAACTACAATGTGCAGTCTTCATCAGTGTCATTCCACTAGAGACTTATTAAAATCCAACCCCCTTAAGTACGCATCCTCTAGGTAAAAATATAAAGATCCAAAATTGCTTAAGAGGTATTAAATGGAAGATATCCTTTTAAGCTGTTTTATTTAAGCATACCGCTAACAACCCTATTTCTTTTGAGGAATAAATATCCCATCATACCCCGTGGCATTTTAAGATATTTAATTAAATGCCTTTTATGATAAAATTTCCCATTGTGCACTGGTCAAGTTGGCGTGAAATCCGTCGGAATTATAATGCAATTCTGACATTAGGATTGGGCGATCTTTAGTAAAATATTGATATATATATTTTTGATAATATAATCGATATTTGAAAGATAACTAATATGTGCGATTTAGATCGTTACTAAAACACTATGATAAAATTTACGTGCTTTTCAAGCATAGTAGACAGTAGTAATAAACTCTTAAAAGTGTCCGGTTTTATGAACTAAGTATCCGAATTTCGAGTCTTTCCGGGATATTTTGAAAATTGAAATTATATATCAAAAGAAACATGTTTCAATTTTCATTTACTCATGTTTTTCTAGAGATTTGTTTATAAAGCAGAATAATTGATTTAGAAATACTTTAAATGGAACGATTGCAGTCTTTGTTGTCAGCCAATGTTACTTCCAATCATTTAACATTAAAAATAAAAACCATGATATTTTGTATTCGTCGGTTACAATAAAAGACTAAAAAACAAGCCAATTTTGCTTTCAAAGAGTCACAATCAGCTGTTCGCTGACAAGTGAGAGAAAATGGGAAAATTGCTTATTGTGACTCTCATAATGCGAAATTGTCAGGTTTAATGTGTGAAACACAAACTATACAAACTCTTCTTGCTACTTACAAATACAAAATATCATCATAATCATATTTTTCCCCCTTGATTTGTTTTCCGTCGATCTTGTTTTCCGTACTGAGTCCAATGCTACCAACGCCAGGGAGACAGCTCCCACACCTGAACTATACCTATCGACCCATCAGCTCTCATAGACCGGGGACCAAAGGCTTCGCTTCCCTTTCCAAGGAAAGCATGATCAGAGATTGAACTCAGGCCTTTTGGGGTAATAGGCAATCACGCTTACCACTACACCACCGACGCCGTTGATAATCATAATATCTTATGATTTCATTATCCCATAAAACATCTTTTTAAGCAAAATTGATGAAATAACCTTGTTGTCAACCTAACTGTCATAATACGTCATCATGAAAGAGGCAACATATCAAATTTACAATCTCAGCCTTAATTTATACAGCGCTCCTTATATTGTATGAAGGCTTATGCTAATTTTAAGAGTAAATTCATTCAATTTTGGGTGTGGACTTAAAGGAAATCAGTTTTTCGATGCACAAAAATTACATTCGTTTGCTTCTTTGAAGATCGATTTTTCAATTTTTTTTAAATAAATAAACCTCAATCGACCCAAAAAAAAATGGAAAATCAAGATCAAAATGATCGATCTCCCAAAGATTGATCCAAGATCGCCCAATTCTAACTGACATAAAAACTGCCAAAACTGTAGCGACATGCATTAAACAAATAATGATGATAGGCCAAATCAGCCAAAAAATCGTTAAGATTTGCCCAAATTATCTAAAAATATACTTATTTGGCAAAGGCAGGATGTGATTAACAAAAAAAGCCATTTTGATGATAAAACGCCATTATGGTCACTGTACACATTGAGGAATACAGATCCAAAATTTAAAAAAAAATAATGGGGGCACTGCTTTGTAGATATACTTTGCAATCAATAAACAAAATCTCAATTGTGAAATTCATGCTAATTTTTTAGATGGTCGACAAGGGCGTAGCCAGGTTTCGAATAAGGGGGAGGGGCAACGGATCCAGTATCGTTGTCTTCGTATCGCGTTAGGATGCATGCACTCGACTCATACGATGAGTTTTGAAGTGTTGGCGGGCATGTTGCCACTCTCTGATCGGTTTTCGGAATTGTCCCTCAGGCTCCTCACCTGTTGTGAAGTTATGAACCCACTGGTAATCGAAAACATTGAGAAGCTTAACCCTCAAACTCGTTTTATGTCATTGTACGTAGTACATAACACAGGATGTCAGCGCTACACAGCATAATCCTCATCGTGTATGCTTCTCCGACTTCGGAAACTCAGTTAGTTTTGATTTATCTATGACGCGGGAGATTCGTGGGATCCCAAAACACCTCCATGATTGTTCCATCAATTTTCGCTGCAAACTTTGACAAAGTTGATTCCGCAAGATCGTTCTTCGCATATGGATCACTAATATATATACCCGAGCAGGAATCGATAGCTAATTGATAACAAATGCATATTTTAATGTAGTATGATACGAGATTTTGGTATGCTTGTGGTATAAACCCTTGTTTTGATAGTATTCAGTTATTGAAATATTTTGTAAAATATCAAATGAATACCAAAATAACAAAATGTGATCTTTCAGTTTTTAGACAATAACACCTAAAAGAGTTATTGAATTGGTATTAGAAGACCTTCAAAATAACAAACTATGGTATTCTGACATCTAAAAAAGTGTCTGATATCCGTTTGTTATTGTAATACCTAAATTATTTATTAGTTCGTTATTCATAGAATATTTTTGAGGTATTATTTTTGGTATTTTACCTTTTATGTCAGCCTCACTAATACCATATTAAGGTTGCCAGTTATGCTATTTAAATACCTGAATTTGGTATTAATATGTTATTTTTTCCTGCTCGAGTAGAGGCGTCCGCTGGTTTTGGTATTTTTAACGAGTTTCATAGCGCCTCTCGAATGATTCAAGCTCCTTGTTCTGTATATGTTGCTGAGCTGGCGGGAGTACATTATACGCTTGAAATTATCGCCTCACTTTCACCAGATCACTATTTTATTTTTACGGATACACACTCAGCTCCGTTTGGCTTGTTCGGTAATTTTTTACCGAAAATAATCGGTAAACGAAAATAATTACAGATTTTTTGGTAAATCATAATAAAAATTACCAATATTCAGTAAAGTTTTACCGAAATAACGGTGATCTGATTTTTTAAATGACGAACTCTGATGAATCAGATTACCGAACTTCGGTTTGTACAAACTGTCAAACCGTGAAGAAACTTTATTTATAAGTGAACCGTGCTTCGAGGATAAACCAACTTAAAGTGCTGATGATTGAAACCAGGTACAGTATTATAAACAGCAGTATTTTGCAGCAAACAATTCATTTAACAATTACTATTTTATAGACCGAAGACATTTTTAACGATCGCCCCATATGCTGGGTATCTCCTGCTCGCTATTTTCATCCAGGCATTATCCGTTTCAAATATCGCACCAAACCCTCCTGACAAAATTTTCTCAATAAAAACTAACAAATAACTATTATTGTAAAAAGATAATTCAATAGAAATGAATAAAAAAAGTAGCATAATTAAAAAAAAAAATGTTTCGTTCTCATTTTACGGAAGTTCAGTAATAGCTATCGAATTGTTCTGTAGAAAATCACCGAATTGTTCGGTTATTTTGACAAATAATCCAAAAAATCTGTTTACCGTTCGTCCGGTAGTTTTTTCGTTTACCGAACTGATTACCGAACGTTCAGCTGTTGAAAGTTCGGTAAAAAATTACCGAATACGGTAATAATTTCTAAGTGTGTAGTCTCAGTTCTGTCGAGGCTATTCACTCTATGAGGCCGGTATAGCACTCCTCGTATTATCTCATGAAAATACGAGAGCTTCTAAGTGTTTTATCTATAAGATCTTTTTTCATCACCTTTGCATGGGTCCCATCTCATTGCTCGATTCCGGGCAATGAGAATGGCGGACTCACTTGCTATGGTGGGCGCTCCATTTAGCTTCAACAGTCACTCGTCAGCTGGCAGAATAAATGGAGTGAAGGGAGTTTGGGATGATGGCTACATTCGATCAGGGGGCGACCCCGGTTAACATCCATACCTCTCACGCCAAAGTCACGAGTTCAAATCTCACCCCCCCGGACAAGTCACGAATGACCCAAGAGTGTTAAAGTGACTATAATAAAAAAAAAAACAAAAAAAAAAAACATTCGATCATCCCTAAGGTGTCAAAGAGTCCTTGGTTCAAGGGGTTGGATGTGGGTCGACCCTTCATTCGTATGATGTCTCGCCTCATGTTCAATCAATGCTCGTTAAACGCTCACTTGTTCCGTGTTGGGCTGGGGAACAGCAATCTCTGAATGTGGACAAGTTTACCAGGACGCAGATCACATTATTTGGTCTTATGCTGAGCATCGTGGAGTCAGATCTGAGCTGTATGATTCCCTTCGGGCTCGAGGTAGACAACCTAATGTTCCAGTTCGAGATATTTTGGGTAGACGCGATCTGGAGTTTATGAAACTCATATATGTTTTCTTGAAGTATATTAACCTTATATTGTTAATTTGACTAACATTGTGTTTAGTTTGTACCTTGTTCGTGTGTGTTTTTTTTTAAATGTTTATTTCTGTAATAATGGTACAATTACACTGCTGATACCAAATTGAATAGGAATAAGTTCATGTTTTAGGAATAATGGAATATTTGTACCGTAAATCATATATCAGACCTCTTTCTCCTTCTCCCCATTCATAAAAATGTAAATCTCTGCTAACCTCGAGACGACCGCGAGTAATCGGTTCAATTACTTTAACTCTAGATTTAAGACATCCATTATGTAAAACGCAAATGATAACTTGGCTATGTAAAGTTTATTCGATTAAGCCTGTACAAATAAAGTAATACAAAAAAGTCTTACAGTCTTCTGATTTTCCTCTCCCGGATCCGTTCAATTTCCCTAGAAACCCTAACAACTTATTTTTTTAATTTTCTCAAGAATTTTCTTAGTAACAAGTTTTAAGTTATCTTATTCAAATTATTGATTAAGATGACGGGAATCATTCTCAATAACATAAGGAAAAAAACCAAAATTAATAATTAACCAAGGTGGAAAAGTGATAAATTGGTTTTAAAAATTGTTTAAGGCATCCCCAACAAACAATTGAGAGCTCTTATAAAACACCTGAGTTGATCAAACGTTGAATAATAGCTTCCAGAGTTGAACAAGAATGTAGTTGTATTGCCATTTGATTAAAAGTTTTAAAAGCTGTTGGAGCACTCTTAAATGATTGTTTACGTTCGGTTTAACTATATGCTTTATAAGACCTACGATAACTTTTATAGCACCTTAGTTAAACTGATTCACAAGAGCTATACAGAACGTGGAATAAACGCATCAAAACAAACCATTGGGAGCTCTTATAAAACACCTGAGTTGATCAAACGTTGAATAATAGGTTCCAGAGTTGTACAAGAATGTAGTTGTATTTCCTTTTTGGTTAAACGCTTCAAAAGCTGCTTGGAGCACTCTTAAATGATTGTTTACGTTCGACCAACCACAATTTTGTTGCTAAAAATAGCACAAGTGATAGGCACGTTTATATGACCATAAGGCAATGATTATTCGACTGCAAGAGAAGTCACTCAAGATGAGCATCATATACTTCTCTCATATGAACAAAATATGTATTCAAGAATAGAGCAGATGGAAACAGAAGCGGCTGGCAATCCGGGATCATGAGTTCGAATCTTGCTTCGAGAAACCCTCGGTGGAGTAGAGGTAAATTATATATATAGGTGTTTATTAATAAATGCAAACATTAATTTAAGACATATATCATATAATCAACGATAACATTTCTAGATAAATTCTCTCAACTAATTATTAGAGAGATTAATTGAAAGAATATCAATCAAAGATTAAACCGATGCTAGTTACTACTTCCTCCATGATCACAGAATGTGAATTATGGCATAATTACATATTTTTTCAATGTGCTCAAATAAATTAAATTAATAAAAACTGTACAAGCAATTATTTTGGCGTACCACGACAATTGTTAAATTAATTTTAATCTGTGAATATTGTGAGTACTTACACAACGGTTATTAAGGAGTCATTAAAAAGTGCTATAAACGCTTTTCACCGCTTGCTGTACAATGATTATTTAGGAGTCATAAAAGAGTGCAACAAACGCCTCTCAGGTTCACTCTCTACTAAATTTCAAAGCAGCTGTCAAGAAGTGTCTACAAACGTTGTATAAGAGCTTTTACCAAAATAATAAAGCTTGAGTTTAAATATGTATCTATAAACGTTGTATAAAAGTTGCTTCTACTCCTATACCGCGTATACATATAATGCTGTAGTTGAACAGGTTCTCCAAACCAGTGTAAACAAGAGTTTTACAGCAGTTGTAATAAACAAATTGTACAGTTATTATTCAGCATGCAGTTGAACAAAATTACAATGGAAGCGTTTCTTCAACAAGAAATTGATTTTGGGCAAACGTTTTACTGAATACGTTAGACAACACCTTTGTGTTGCAGTTGTATAGGTTCTCCAAACGAGTGTAAACAAGGGTTTTGTAAAAGTTGTGGTGAACACATTGTGCAATTATTATTCAACATGCAGCTGAACAAAATCAAAACGAAAGCGTTTCTTCAACTGGAAATTGTTACTTGGGTCTAGAGCTTGCAAGAAATTAAGATCCAAAGAATAGATTTTGTAAGGTCACGAACTCATGCTTTGCTCGAAAAAAATCTTCTGCTTTGGGTGTTGTTACTAGTGAACACCTGGGTTTGTCAAAGTCCAATTGCAGTCGCCAACAGAAGTGCTGCGGTGGATTTCAAAATGACAAACAAAACAAATCAATGCATGACTCTCTCGTAATGAATGTTGCGACATACCAGTAATTCAACCCTTCTCTGCGGGCATAATTTAAATGGTCCGAAAATGTCAACAAGTTGTCGCTAAGCACGCCCTTCAGCAGACATCTGTGTGGTGATGATGAATGAACTTGTCCCTTAATCAGTTGCTATTTGTTTACACATCGCAAATCCTGTTAACACCTACTTCCCTGTTCCTACCAGGATTTGTTTGTTTTGTTTTTTGGCAAAAGAAAGCGGTATTCTCACAATATTGATGCAGCCTCACTGCAGGACACACAGCCCTACAGATAACACAGATCGCAAAAAATTCTACCTGCTACCGACTTGCCACCCTCCCGCTGCGCGTTTTCAACGTTCCAAACTCTGTTAGAAGGCATATTTACATAATTTCACTCCCTAATTGATCCCACAAGGGGATCTTCCTTCGCTGTATGTCTAGTGCATGGCAAAGGAAAGGATAATTATGACCAATTGGCTGCACTAACACACAATACGAGCCTTGCCAGGGGAACACGGGTAGCAGATGAAAAGACAAAAAAAAACCTATCAAACAAATAGAGGTTCGGGTAATAAACCAATAAAATGTGTTTATTGATCATTCTCTCCGTTCCCGAGAAAGGAAAGCTCTATCACCAGAGAAGCTGAATGATAGAGATAGCAAGAAAGGATCCCACCATAAAACGAAACTGGAGAAACGAACGATCACCGGTTAGTACCGGCGAGCACTGCACTGCTGCTGCTGCTGCTGCTGGGAATGAATCTTTCAGATCGATGCATCGGCTTTCTCCGGTCTGTAATTTCTGTTGATTTCATGTGTTCTTTCTCGCTCTCGAGATGGATTTCACTTTGGTCGGGTTTTATTGCATGTCATTCTTCCTCTATTTTCGAAGGCGAAGGTTTTTACGGCTTTTCTCTCTCTCTCTCTGAGGGGCAGCAAAAGGGTCCAAAGTTGCTGTATCACTTTCTGGTGCTCTGGCCCTAGCTCGGTCATTGCCAGCCAAGTGCCTTTGGGGCTGTTTGTTTCCAATAAATTTGACTTTTTGAATATTTAACTTGCGTGAAGCGTACGGGGATTAGGGATCGAAGCTCGTAGAATCGAGTTTTACAACTTGATGTTTTAGATTCCGATTTATTGTCTAGGACTGGGATTTTATACTTTTCTGCCAATAAAGGTCCCGTGTGCCTATGCTCTTTTAGAGGAAAAAGGCAGATCATATTATTGATTAATGGGAAAAACTTCGTTCACCTTATTCTTTAGGCGATGTATGTTTTTATATGTTGAATCAAACTAACATTTTTAATAGATGGTAAGCTTGTCAGTTTTACCACTAGTACTCCAGTTTTTGGTGCTAGAGCCTTAATTAAATTTTAAATATATGCCAACATATCCGGAGTGATTTAAGATTTGGGCGTAATTGCTTTTGTAAACAATCACGTCAATTACTGATTTCTCTTGAATAAAAGCTCAATCTCACAAACAAACTATACCAAATGATAGAGGAATCATTCCTCTACCTCATAGTGTTATTACTTTTCGAGATTGAACTTTTATTCGCGAGAAATCGGTGATTAACGTGTTTGTTTACAAATGCAATTACGCCCAAATCTCAAATCACTCCGGATATATGTCCTAACATTGTAACGAAATAAAATAAACCGGTTGAAGAATGAAAACAAGTGAGAGTTAAGATAGGACCAATTAGGAGCCCACTTTGGTCAAAAATTGGAGCACTTACTCTAGTTGTGACTTAAAATTGTGTAATTAATCAATTAGAAACATTACTGCTATTAAAGGGTGTACCGTTTAAAATCCGCAAACACAAAATTCATTCTCAAAATTCGAGTTTTTATCCGTTTATAACCAAATTTTCAGGAAGTAAAATGAAACAGTTAAGTTACAGTTAGTTGTAGTATCAGTAATTTAATTTATTTCACGTTTATATCCGAATGCGCGAACCTTGGCCTTAAACCCAGCCATAAGGTTCTTCACGACCTCAGAATCGACAGTTTTTTGCATATTTACCCATGCTTTCTTCATTTCTTCGACATTCTTTACCACTTTAGGTCGTTTTAGAAGGTGCTCCTTGATAATGGCTCAGTATTTTTCTATTGGGCGCAGTTCCGGAGTGTTTGGGGGGTTCAGATCTTTCGGTACGAAATCGACATCATCGGCGCCTTATACCACTCTAGCACGTCTTTCGTGTAGTGGCATGAAGCCAAATCCGGCCAGAAAATCGTCGAACCGTTGTGAGCCTTCAGGAGAGGGAGAAGCCGATTTTGGAGACACTCTTCCAAATACACCTGTCCATTCATGGTGCTTGCTGTAACAAAAGGTGTACTACGCTTTCCGCAAGTACAAATCGCTTGCCAAATTAAGAACTTCTTGGCGAACTTTGACATCTTCTAAGTCCGGAGGTTCTCGGGAGCATCACACTTATCCTTGGCAGTCACATACAGGTTTCCTGGAATCTGGTTGAAGTCCGCCTTCACATATGTCTCGTCATCCATTACGCAGCAGTGTGGTTTTGTTAACTTCTGGTCGTACAGCTTCCGACTTTACCGGCTTTGCGACCGATTCTGTTTCTCGTCACGGTTTGGGGACTTCTGAATCTTAAACGTACGTAGTCCAGCTCGAGTTTTGGTATCGTTTGCGGTTCCAAAAACGATATCCCGCTGTAATTAGTATTAGAAACAACACATCTAAATCTCAATGTTGGATGGTTGAAAAATCTCAAGCAAGAAAATCAACTCCTCTTGCATCTAAATCCATCACTCTCCACTTTTTTGCAGGAGGCATAAAATTCTCTGGTCACGTCTTCCTTCGGAAGGGAAATAAAGCCGTTGGTCCCAGCCCATGTGTGTGTTGAATGGGTGCGATATCCTACGCTTATGTGGAAGCTGCTTTCCTGCACATTAGATTGCCGTCAATGGATGGCAATCGATGTCCGTCGGTGATTGGCACTAGATTGCGGAACAGAAACCGACGTTAAATGAAGGAAATACTGACTGAATCAATCTAAATCCATCGCTCTTTACTTTTTTTGCAGAAAATTTTCAAAATCTTAATCAATCTTCAATCTATCTACTAAACGTGCGCTCATCACACAATAGCAAAGCAATTTTTTGTTCCCGGCATCTTAGATAGTCACCCCCCTTGGTAACAACTCTTTTCACATTGCCAGATGTTTTTTTTTTATCCTGCTCAACCTGAGCAAAAACTCAAAATTGAATACGTTGCGTCTGGTCAGTAACGACCGCGCACTGCCTGTCTGCCAGACATTGCGCGATCCACATCATAAAAGCTTTATAAAAATATAAAAGATTGACTACATTGCAACCAGACTCATCATCATTCACGTCACGCTCAATTCAGTCCTTCTTCAAAGTTATCCACACAACGACGAAGGGGGGACAATATTTTCCCTTCCACGCACACACACACGTACACACTCGCTTGCATGGCGCGCGCGCACACACGCAACATTCGAGACAATACATTTCTTTGTGAAATACCCTGCTTCAGTACGATCATTTGGCTGCCCTTCCCACCGCGACCCGTCATTGGCGACGTTCCCCCTCTGACAGAGTGGCGCGATCGAATCCATTCAGATCGCCACCGCCGCACAGTGGTTGAACATGTCATTTTCGTGCGCTTTACTAGTGGTGCCTTATCAAGTCTTTGTAATGCGCTTCTTTTGAAGTTTTAATCACTATGATTAATCCTCCTGTAAGTGAGATATAATTCAGTTTTTCAGATTTTGTCTACCCCTGATTTTTATCTACCCCCGATTTTGATTTTTAAGCATGAATTCTCAAGCATTTCGCTCCATATAACACTTAAGGGGGTATTCCCGATCTTTTTTTTCAAAAAATCAAATTTTTTTTTTTCACGTTTTTTTGTACTTTAGACTATATACTTTCATCCCCCCAAGCCGTTTTCCGATCAGCGAATTCGGTGTCCAGGCATAGCTGACTAATGGTAAGAACCCCCAAATGGTTTTAACTAAAGTCAAAACTTTAAACGCGTTTTTCTCGATACCACATTTTTTTATCGGGCGAAGATTTTTCTCAGAAACTATAAGAGATATTGACTTGAATCTTTGCGCATTTTGTTCCTTATTAAATTCTTTGGAGCTTCTCCCACTTTCAGCCAAAAATATTAACATTTAACATTGTTTGAAGCACCTTAAAGCTGCAAAAAAGCGGGCTAAAAATCGCCTGTTTTTTCATATGGCCGCCATTTTGTTAATTTGCAAGATTTTTTGCTGCCAACGGGAGAAGCTCCAGAGAATCTTATGCAGATTATAATTTCATCACGAAATCTGTTTCAGATGAAGCCGTTCCAGAGAAAAGTCTTCGCCCGTCCAGGCGTTTGCGGCGAACAGGGGTCTGTTTGCCGCCATTTTGTGACGTCAATAATGTCTTTTTTTATGTCGAAAAAAATTTATTTGTAAACTTTAATGTTCAATAAACAAGAATCCCAAAGAGTTAGGCGCATTACTATTCATTTTCCTTGAAAAAAAATTAATTGAAAAACAGGCCGAAAAAAGGCAAAAGATTGGGAATACCCCCTTAATTGTTTTGTCACAACAGTAACGGAGGTAATCCAACTAAACCTCAACCATTACTGTTGTGACAGTCGACAATGGAACCAAAGGGCGACGTTGCGGAACTGTATCGAGTTCCCCTCGATAACGATAACTAGGTGGTGAATAGAGCTGGGATGACTACAATACAAGTTATGGGAAGATACCCCTTTCAAAAAGATGGATAATGGAGCAGTTCCACCTGATGCTGGATGAACTACCAAAGAGCTGGTCAGAAAAAGACCGGTGGTCATCGGAGGAGACTTCAAGGCTTGCGCAGTGGAGTGGGGTAACAGATGTAGCAACGCAAGAGGGTACATTCTGTTGGAAGCTCTGGCAAAGCTGAAAATTAGACTGGCCAATAGCACCACTTTTCGCAGATATGGCGGGGAATCCATTATCGACCTCACTTTCTGCAGTCCGCCGCTGGTAGCAAACATTAATTGGAGAGTGTGCGAAGGACATACCCATAGCGACCATCAGGCGATCCGATATGGCATCGCCCAACGCAATTCGGTGGCAGTACGGAGGACGAGAACTTACAAACGGAAGTGGAAAACGAACGCTTTCGACAAGGATCTTTTCGTTGTAGCACTCCGTGGATAGGGGCCGATAGAAACGTTAGAGAGAGCATGTGACGCGACCATGCCGAGAAAACTGGAGCCAAATAACACACAGGGTCCAGCTTACTGGTAGAACGAGGCACTTAGCATCCTCCGCGCAAGTTGTCTCAGAGCCAGCAGACGTATTCAGAGAGCAATAACAGAAGCAGACAGAGATGAACGTAGAGGAGTGTTCCAAGCGGCCAGGGTTGCACATACACGGGAGATGAAGCAGAGTAAGTCAAACTGTTTCAAGGAGCTGTGTCGAGAAGCTGATGCCAACCCCTGGGGCGACGCAAACCAAGGCGGATAATCACAGGTGGGCTGGAACTCACGGTTCGCTAGTGTTGGTGAGTTATTTGCCGTTAATGGTTATGACAATTTCACTATTTTGTCATAAACAGTGCCAAAACAAAAAAGATTACGGGTGTATTTGGACAGATTTGGACCTCTTTCATATGACCAGACGGTGTATGCTGGTCACAAATGCCTTGCCAAATTTATTTGCTACGCAAGTGATGTGAGGATTGATTATAGCAAAACTTGCCATATACAATCGTCATAGTTCATTTTAGTAAACAAACTACTAAGCCCAAAGAAGCTGAAAGTCATCGTGGAAGGACTTTTCCTGAAACTCGACCCAACGACCCACCAACACCGTACGGAGAGCGAGAAGGAGATAACGTCGAAGCCACAAACGAGGAGGCCAGTAAAACCACCGGGGGATCCAGCATCGCAAAAAGCCTATATGCCTGCTGAATACACTCGGAAAAAGCTTGAAGATGATCATCCTAAACAGGCTGGTAGTTCGGAGAGGCAGTTCGGATTCCGAAAAGGGAGCGCAACGGAACAATTCGGACAGTGGTCGAGAAAGCCGAGAAGGCGTCCAAATAGAAGTGGGTGAGCGAGCGATCGACGTCAAAAATGCGCTCAACAGCGCCATCGCCGAAGCGGTGCATAGAACGAGGGTCGCTGACTACTTGTTCAGAATGCGACCAGATTAGGATCACGGTAAGAGTTCCACAAGGATCCATCCTTGGTCCAACGCTCTGGAATGGGATGTACAACGGCGTGCTAATGCTGAAGCTGCCCAAAAGAGTTGAGATCGTTGGCTTTACGGACGATCTCGTCTTAACGGCAACAGGCGTGACGCTGTAAGAGGTAGAAATGGTGGCGACCGAGGCGATCGACATGATTGAAAACTGGATGCAAGGAGTGGAGCTGCAGATAGCCAACCACGTAATGGAAGTGCTGTCAAGTAACTGTAAAGTAGAGAAACGGACATAAATCAATACGCCTGCGAGAAGGTGACGAAGGCCATCAACGCGGTAACCAGAATCATGCCGAGCCACTCGGCACCAAGCAGTAGCAAGAGACGGTTCCTGGCTAGTGTAGTTACGCCGATCCAGTAGATCCAGCCTGGCTTGCAGCGTAGAAAACCATGCAGAATTTAAGGAAACTGAACAGTAAGTACCGGCTCAACAAACCGTGCGCAAACAGTTTTGCCTTTACAGATGTTCTATTAACAAAGAAGAAAACTTCAAAGAAGTTCAGTTATATTAAAGAAAGTAAAAGTATCTTCGGGGCAGTTCTGTGAAGATTAACGACCGGACCGAGAGCTTTCTATTTTTATTCAGGGATGTCACCTGATCACTCAATGCGCGCAATGTACTGTTTTTTATGAAATAAACAAAGTGAGAATGCAGCAAACACAAAGTTTGCTTGTCTTTCACCCTGCACAAGTGTAAAGTAGCGGAGAAGAGAAGGCAGACAACATCCAGAAATAACGAAAGCTCAATGTGTAGCCATCGCTCCGACGGCTTCGACGTAAAGAGCGCCACTTAGTGTTGGGTAGCAAATGGAAAAACCAGCAAATAGACAAAATTCTCGCGTCACTTTTCAAATAGACCAATGTAACATATCCACCATTTTGAGAAAATTGAAGTTGAATTTCGACAGCATATTATTGTAACTGTTTAGAAACAATACATTTTGCAATACTATTTTTAATGTAGTCAGTGAATAATAACGAAATTTTACTTTGAATTTCAGAAAAAAAACCACATAGGACGTTTTGACTAGTCAAGTTACATTGGACGATTTTTCTCAATGACATAATCAATTAGTGTTACATTGGACATTTTGTTCTACATGATACTAGAGCAAGATTTCACAGATTTCAGAGTAGAATACCTAACTTTAGATTGGCCCCTTTTAGAAAATGAGCATCAATCATATGTTAGGCAGTCCAAATGACCGAAGTAACAATCATGTAGCCATAATTTCAAACTGTACATTGGACAATGTTTGACCTATGATTATCTTAAATAAATGAAAGTACATTTGGATGGGTGTTTTTGTATTGCATACTATGATAGAAGAGCAATAGTTTGTATCGCTTAACTTGATTTGTTTACATTTGTTACTTAGGACCTTTTGAAAAGTGACGCGAGAATTCTTCTTCGTTACGCCTTTCTGCATCTCCTTTCCATGCAGTCGTGATAAGCAAAGTCTGCAAATAACTCAAAGAATACATTAGCGCTTGTTGTATTATTCGCCTTGACACCAGTCCCGAAGTGACGTTTCTTCACACACATTTTGACAGTTCCTTATGGGGTTTTGCGTTGGAGCGAGAGAATAAGAAAAAGTCCGCCATGTTTCACACATAGACTGACAGTTACATATAAGATTTCTGAGTAAAGAGTTACAGAGCTCTCGTCAACGCCAATATTCGCTCCCTGCGCCGCACGAAGTGTACCCCTCATTGCGTGGATCGCTTTCTCACAGATTAGTTGGAAAAGAGTGTGCTAAGTAAATGGGAGAACAACACACTCTTGAGGTGCACACACGAAGTCTCTTTGCTAACGCTCTGAGGCGCTTTCCAGCCCCTGTTCTATAAACTTCAGGAAAATTATTGGGAACCTTCTAGAAGTTTTGATAGTTCTATAAAAGTTCCAAGAAATTCAAAGAAGTTTTGAAAACTTCAGAATAGTTTTAATACTTTCAAGATCATCCAGATGGTAAGCATCGATAGCTTCAGGGTAATTCCATAGATTTCAGGAAAATTTCTAGAACTTCTGCGAAGATAAGAGAACTCCAGGGCAGTTCTTTTAACTTTAGGAAAACTGCGGGAACGTAACAGAAGTGGCCAAAACTTCGGGGGAGGTTTGAAGATCTTTAGGGAAGTTACGTGAACTTCTGTGCAATTCTGACTACTTTAGTTTCATGAATATCATAAATGTGTGGGCACTTCAGGAGAGTTTCGAGAACTTTAGTACAGTTTCAATAGTCAGGAAAACAGCGGGAAACTCATTTTTTTTCAAATTTTCAGGTAAGTCCAGATATACAGCCACTCCACAGCAAAACGATATAGTGGTTCACATAATTTTCTAAAAATTTGTAGTTTTGTTCCTTATCGCAAAATATTAGACCAATATTTTTTTTTATTTTGTCATTAAGGTGACCATTTCAATGTTAGGGTGGTCCAAAAACCATATTTTCAAGAATAACTGTCTTCAAAAATTCATAACTTTTGAGGCACTGGGCCGGTATTTAAACATACTTTTTTGGAAAAATACAAAAGTATTAAAAATTAGGATTTTATTTTGATAAACATTGATTTTAAAAATGTTTTCTATTATTCCTTGAAAATTTAGGCTTTTTTCACAACATATACAAATATCAGCGATGTGCTTTTCTTCGTTTTTGATTTTTTTATTAAGTTATCAAGTTTTGGGCTACCACTCAATCCTCCTATGCGAATAGACTATTATGCGTCGTGACCATGTTTTCGTTGCTATAAATCAATGGAGATAGAAATATAAAAAAAAAAACATATTGCACCCTCTGTCTTCAAACCATTAAAACCATAAAAAACAAATTCTATAAAAAAAAATATACACAACGTCCAAATTTTTGAAAATCATTAATTTTTATCTAAATTTTTTATTTAAATATCTTTTATCTGATATTTTGATCTTTGAAATCGGCCCAGTGGTTCAAAAGTTAAGAGTGTTTGAAAAAAGGTAAGTAATTTATGAAAAAATTCGGTTTTTTGGAAATGGTCACCCTAATCAAAAATGAAAAAATACGGATCTAATATTGTGCGATACGGCACAAAACTGCCAATTTTTACGTATTACGTATTACGTATCGTTTTGCTATGGCATAAATGAATAGTAAGAACAGTTACATTTATTTCAGGGTAATTCCAAGATCCAGAAAAGAAAGAAAGATGAGAGAACTTCAGGGGATTCCTGTTTACTTTACAAAAAATTATGTTGTTTGAACAGACTGCGGGAACACAAGGAAAGTACTCAGAATATATGTAAACGTTTTGAGTACTTCAAACTTCAAGGTGGTTGCATTAGCTTTAGGAAAACTGCAGCAACTTTTAAAAGTTATGAGAACTTCAGGGATAATCCAGTGGAACTTCCAGGAAGTTAAGAAAACTGTAGAGATGTTCACAGAATTTGGGGAAATTTGTAGTAACTATGGTTTGGAGATCTTCCGGGAAGCTCAGATATCTTAAGGGCAGTTCCAATAACTTCAGGGATGTTCCGAAAATTTAAAGAAAATCCAGAGTTTTTGGGAAATCAAATAATCAGTATTGGCAAGTACTGAAAAATTCAGTGCAGTTCCAAGAATTTCTGGAAAAAAAATGATAACCTTTGATAAGTCCTGAGAATTTCAGAGAAAAGGCGGGATCATTGGGGAAGTTCCATCATAATCAGGAATTTTTTCGGAATATTAAGGATGTTTCGAGAATTTGGGAGCAAACAAAAATCAAAAACTTCATGGAATCAGTGATGGAAAAGTTCATCAAAGTTCCCTATGACTCGCGAACTTTTCCCTTGGTGAACTTCGTGAAATATCGCGAACTTTTCCAACACTGCATGGAATGTCTTAGAAAATAACAATTTTAGCTGCAGATCAGCTTTATCTAGCTAAAAACAGGCTTTTTTTGGGATTTAGCCAGCTTAGAAAAGTTTCCAGATATTAAAAGAGCTTCGTACGCTTAAAAAATTCAACTTCAGAAAAGTTTCGGCAGATTCAAGAAAGATCACTTCAAGGCAGTTAAAAAAAATAATTTCAGAAAATTGGTGGGAACTTTTAAAAAGTTTTAAGAAATTCAGGGAAGCTTAGAAAATTTCGGGAAAGTTTAGAGAGCTTTAGGGCAGTTTCAATATACATATTCAGGGAACAATCTAAAAGGTGTAACACATCAAATTGCATCACGAAAAAAAAAACGCTGTAGAAAATTACACATAGGGTATTTTCTCTTGAAAATTTTGGTAGAAGTAGTTTAGAGTGTATTGTGTACACTGTATTTTTATCGCTGTTAGTTTTTCGAAAGTTGCACCTGGAAAATCCTCAATTCTCTCATTGAGACATCGAAAAACAACTCGGAATCGTGCAGTCAACGGTGAGTCGTGTGATTAAACGAAACTACGAAACTCTGAGCATCGAACGGAAGGAGAAATGCGGTCAGAATGGATGTTCTATTAGTGATCAGGATCACAAGCGTGTCGTGAAAGCGTTTAAGCGAAATCCTAATGCTTCGGTCAGGGATGTGGCCAAAAAGGTGAATCTGTCCAAGTATTTCGTTCAGATAGCCAAGGACCGGGAAGGACTGCATACGTACAAAGTGCAGAAGGCTCCAAATAGTGACGAACGTCAAAATACGGTGGGAAAGTCATGGGCCCGGAAACTGTACACCCAGATGCTGACGAAGCCTCATTTTCTCATCATGGATGATGAGACTTACGTCAAGGCGGACTTCCGGCAGCTTCCGGGGCTACTGTTCTGCACCGCCCAGCACAAGTTTGATGTTCCGGAGGAAGTAAGGAAGCAGCAGCTTGCAAAGTTTGCCACGAAATACATGATTTGACAAGCGCTCTGCTCATATGGTAAACGAAGTGCACCGTTCATGTCTACCGGGACTATAAATGGAGAGATCTACCGGAAGGGGCGACTACAGAAGCATCTGCTTCCTCTGTTAAATCAACACGTGGGCCCTACGATCTTCTGGCCGAATCTAGCTTCGTGCCACTATTCAAATGTTGTCCTGGAGTTTTACGAAGCCAACGGGGTCACTTTCGTACCCAAGGACATGAACCCCCCCCCCCCCCCAACGCACCGGAACTAAGGGCCATCGAAAAATGCTGGGCTATTATGAAGCAGGCACTACGGAAGCATCCCAAGGAGGTCAAATCTGAGGAAGACATGAAGAAAAAGTGGGTTTCTGTACAGAAGAAGCTGCAGCCAGATGTTGTACAGAACCTAATGAGATGATTTATGCGTAAGGTGCGAGCGTCGGCTATGGAATTGAAGTTGAATGAAATAAATATGCCAAAAGCTTACTAATGGGCTATTTTTTATGGTCTTAAAGTTTGAAAAGGATCGGTCAACTAGGTAATTTTCTACAGCGTTTTTTTTTTTCCGTGCTGCAATTTGATGTGGGACACCCTTTATCAGAATTTAACAATTAATTTTAACTGAAGATCAGCTTTATCTAGCTAAAAACAGGCTTGTTTTGGGATTTAGCCAACTTAGGGAAGTTTTCAGGTTTTAAAAGATGTTCCGTAAGCTTCAAGAAAGTTTCTTCTACTTCAGCACACTTTCGGGAGCTTCAAAGAAGATCAAAGAACTTCAAGGCAGTTTAAATAACTTCAGAAAATTGCAAGTAACTTCCTCCCTTAGCTCAGTCGGTAAAGGCGCAGCTACAAAGCAAGTCCATGTTGGAGGTGGCTGGGTTCGATTTCCGGTCCGGTCTAGGAATTTTTCGGGTTGGAAAATTACTCGACTACGCTGGGCATAGAGTATGATTGGACTTGCCACACAACTATACTAATGCAAAAATGGTACAGGCATCGAAAGCTCTCAATTAATAACTGTGGAAGTGCATCTAGAACACTAAGTTGAGAGCACACAATATTTTTTTTTTCCTTTGGTTTGTTTTTTCCGTCGATCTTGTTTTCCGTGCTGAGCACCAATGCCACCGACGTGCCAGGAAGGCAGCTCCCACACCTGGACCCATCAACTCATGAACCGGGGACCAACGGCTTTACTTCCCATCCGAAGGAAGGCGTGATCAGAGATGTTATGCCTCAGAACATAACGGCGGCGCCGACAGGGATTGAACCCAGGCCTGCTGGGGTGAGAGGTAATCACGCTTACCATTACACCACCGGCGCCGTTATGAGAGCACACAATAAGCTAATATGCGATATGCAATAAGCTTGAAATGCGAAAAAGAAAAAAGAAATAAAGGGAACCTTATAGAAGTTCAGGAAATTCAAGGGAAGGTATTAAAATTCTAATGAAATTTATAAAATATTAGGAAAACTTCTGAGATAACACATACTCTATGCAGCTCCAGTGAAGTTTAAAAAATTCTAGGATAACTTTGAGAGCTTCATGATAGTCCGGTAAACTTCGGGAAATTCGCAAAAACTCCAGAAGCTCAATCATCATCAGGATGATGCAGAAACATTTTGATTGAAGTTGTATTAACTTCAGGGAAGACCATTGAAGTTTTACTTACTTCAGGAAAATATAAAAAAAAACTTCGAGTTTTTCAGGACGTTCATAGAACTTCAGAGAAGTTTGAAAAGTTTCTGAAAAATTTCAAAAATTTCGCAGGAGTTCAGAGAACTCCAAGGATGCACAGCACTTTTTTGGAAATGAATTATGTGTACATGGAGTTATACATTCTCTACAATTGGGTAATAGTTTCATCCTCAAATCCGACAGATGTCAACCCGCTAGTGATGGATAAACCAGTTTTGCGGTATTTAAAATTTCGAAAAATCGTCGATTTCTCTTCAAACCTTGCTTCTAGCGGTGTGAAAAGTTAGTTAGTTAGTGCACTTTTTAGTAACACTTATATTATGTAGAAGTTATATTCAATTTGACCCACATTTGGAGGAGATGTTTAGATGCTTTGTATATTTTCTCGGTCACATGGCGTGGTATGACCTTTACCATTTAATTAAAAGTGAATTTTGCCATACATTTTAAGTCGATTTTGCGAAACATGTATGTATTTACCGCAAGCGGAATCAATTTCTTGGGCTGTTTTCATTGGCGTAGCTTATGGGCCAGGCCCCCTCCAGATATTTTGGAAGATTTATATAATTTATATTGTCTATATTAGAATCACCAAAACAATCTGAAGGGGGCCTGGATAATTCTGGAGGAAGCTAGGCATCCTAGGCACCCCCATTAGCTACGCCAATGGCAGTTTCATTAAGGAAACATAGAGGAAATGGATGTAATGTCGGCCTAAATGTCCCTAATTTGGGCCCATACATACATTCAGCAATCGACTAAATTTTCAATAGCGACCAAAAATATCCATTCGTACCGTTCCAATGACGCGTTCATCTAGATAAAATTGATAAATAGCACATTTTTAGCGATAGGCCCAATCTTAGATCCATAGGCCAACATTAGAGCCATTTCCCCTATATTTTATAAGTAAAGGAGAACAATCCAGCGCGGTTTTTCGTTACCCTCCCATTACTATTTCTCGAATTCTATTTGCCGAAATACTAGTTTAACTACTGAACTATCAAAGCTGGATCTTAAATTCATGAATTGATAAGGGATGGTCAATTAATTATGTCACGCAAATTTGGCCCATTTTCAACCCCCTCCCCCCTTTGACACATTTTTTGTATATTCCTAACCTTAATTTTTTTTGTATGGCTCGTCACAGTTTTCAAAACCCCCTCCTCCCTTAATGTGTGACATAATTAATGGACGACCCCTAATGGGAAAGTTATGAAATACCACGCGGGGCCATTTTACCCCAGGACTGCCTTTTGGTCTGTCCTACCCTATATAACATAGTTGGTATTTCAGCAGCAGCCAATTTTGATCCATTTTGCTCCAAACATGCCCACTGTGTACTATACGCCGCAACGCTGACATCACTTTTCGGCACTGCTAAAAAATAATGGTCACTCCAGTCATGATCGTACACGCGCGGAGCGGAGCGGGATTTGCAGCACTTTGAGAGAGTCAGCTTACTCTACGCTCATGTCCGAATACAGCTTTCAAACGATCATCCCATGGTGTGCTGCAATGACGTCAATGTTGCGTTGTTTCCACTAACATAGACCTGAATCGCGAGCACTCCTGACTGAGCTCCGAGAGTTGAGTACGAGCCTGAGTCTGAGCAGCAGCAGTAACAAATGGAAGACTCGGGGAGGAGGATGAAGAAGAAGACGGATGTGCAAGCGAAGAAGATAACGAAAAATAAAATCGACGACAACGGCGCGCGCGGACCCGGCAAAACCGAAAAAAGTAGGTCGCCGCCACACTTTCACTTATTACATGAGCGACGAAATAAAACAAAACATACCGCGCGCGCTCCACCTCCGACGCAGTCACCGCCGCCGCCGCCGTGGCCCGTTACCGCCGACTGCTTGGGTAGGAGGGGTACAAATTGCGGCGGATTCACGCATTCGGCAATCGTAGACCGAAAAAAAAAATCGCAAATTTTTCGTACATCGAGATGAGCCGTGCAAAATACGAAATTCGAGCCAACCGACCAAATCGCGCACGAGTAATTTGTAAGTGCGGCGAGGTGCGCATTGTCAATGGCAAACGGATAATTGAGGTTGATATTTGATGCGTTTTCAAAACGAGTGCAAAACTAGGTGATCCCCAGCAGGCCTGGGTTCAATCCCAGTCGGCGCCGCCGGGATGTTCTGAGGCATAACATCTCTGATCACGCCTTCCTTCGGATGGGAAGTAAAGCTGTTGGTCCCCGGTTCATGAGTTGATGGGTCGATAGGTAGGGTCCAGGTGTAGGAGCTGCCTTCCTGGCACGTCGGTAGCATTGGTGCTCAGCACGGAAAACAAGATCGACGGAAAAAACAAACCAAAGGAAAAAAAAAAAAAAAACTAGGTGATGGGGTGTTATTTTTGCCTTAAATGTCAGCTGAACGATGAAGCCGAGAATAATCGGTGGCGTTCGGTGATAACATATGGTGTCAGACACCCAAGGATTCGCGGAGTAAATGCTTTGTAAGATCGGTACAAATTGAATGTTAGCTTATATTAACATTGTATTTATATGTGAGTCAATGAGGCTCTAAATTTTCTAAAATTCGTATTCGCAGTTGCTGAACAGATTTGGAAGTGCTAATAGAAACTTTTTGATGGAGGTTCTCTTTGGAATACCAGCGATTTGTTTGGACACTATCCAATTATTTTGTAGGTTTTGAGTATTAGTCGAAATATCTAGGTATTTGTTTTATTTGAATCCCTTGCTAAGATTGAGCTTCACAGTCCAGTCAGCAAAGACGTAGTATATCAGGTGGTTTGTTAAAATTTCGGCGCAATTAAGGGTCTTATCGAGATGGAAATTTGTTCGACTTCCCCGAGAAGAGTGTGACATTCTTTAAATATGTGTTTGCTTTCTTGATGTGCTGTTTAGTATCCAGACAACAAGAATTCATGAATAGCAAAGTTGTTTTTATGATATACGAATAGAACCACCAAACAAACCGTATCCTTGATTTGTTTTCCATCGATCTTGTATTCCGTACTGAGCCAGGGAGGCAGCTCCCACACCTGGACCCTACCTATCGACCCATCAACTCATGAACCGAGGACCAACGGCTTTGCTTCCCTTCCCTTCCCCCGCTTGCCACTACACAACCAGCGCCGCTGAAAATCGTATATAGTACACATAAATTCCATATACCAACGATAGTGAAACCAATTTCTAATAAATGGATAAATGAATTAATCAATAAATTTGCATAATATACGATTTTCAATTTTTACGATTTTACAATTACGAACATGAAGTCAAAATTGACCAAACTCTAATGGAACCGATTTGCGTTTAGTGGCAGGAAAGAAGATTGAATTTAGCTTTATTGTTGCTCTATTCAAGGTTGCAAATACTGATTTCAGCTAGAACATTGTTTTTTTTTTTTTAATTATGGAATAATAAGATACTATGTAGTTGAAGATGCTAATTTCAAATAACAGACTGTAGTGGTAAATTTTATACGATAGATGGAGTAGAAGAAAGCATAGAGTTGATAGTTCCGTTAGAGTACGGCAGTGTGAAGATTGTTTTTTTTTTTTTTCCTTTGATTTATTTTTCGTCGATTTTGTTTTCCGTGCTGAGCACCAATGCTACCGACGCCAGAGAGGCAGCTCCTACACCTGGACCCTACCTATCGACCCATCAACTCATGAACCGGGGACCAACGGCTTTACTTCCGAAGAACATCCCGGCGGCGCCGACTGGGATTGAACCCAGGCCTGCTGGGGTGAGAGGTAATCACGCTGTGTGAAATGTGAAGATTGTATAATATAAAATCTATATACAATGTATATAGATATTAGAATAGCGAGCTAGGACAACTTTTAAGGAAGGTACAAATCGGTTTTTTCATCTCTCTTTACCAAACTCCCCCTTTGGAGAGGGATGGTGAGGGGTGTCCCCCCCCCCGCTCGACAATATGATTAATTGCATTACCCAGAATGTATTAAACATTAAGAGAAGGGCATTTTTCCTTTTTACCCTTCTTACAAAGAAGGGTATAGATATCACTTGAAAAACCGACTATCGATCTGAGGCCCGGAGGGCCGAGTGTCATATACCATTCGACTCAGCTCGACGAGATCGGAACATGTCTGTGTGTGCGTGTGTGTATGTGTGTATGTGTGTGTGTATGTAACGAAATGAATGCGCTCACGTTTCTCAGCAACCGCTCAACCGATTTGGACAAACTCGGCGCCAAATGATAGGTCTTGGGGTCCCATTGAACGCTATTGAACGGGTTTGAAATCGGTGAACCGGTTCCGGAGATATGGCCGGAATAAGATCCGGTAAATATAACCCTTCACGCTGGATTTAACGGAAAACGTATCAAAACCATCATGCGACACATCAAATTACTACAGAATTCAAAAATAAGATCAATGCAAGTCGTGTTAAGTGTTCCAGACCACATTGGACACACTTGGACATGTTCTGGGTACCCCGGGGAAGTTGCTTGAATATGAATTGAATTAAAACCCATTAAATCACATTAAAATACGATGATAAGGTGATTGGTAGCCTCACCAAATAGACTACACCCGGATATATTCCGGGTACCCCCAGGCAGTGGCGTAGCGTCACTGGATGACACGGGGGTGGGGGGCTTGGTCACTGATAATGACAATAAAATAAATAAAGTTGAATAAGTACGAAGGGTCTGATCACACCATAGGTGGATAAATTCGGGTTTTTTTTATTAAAGCATGCAAAGTATATCATAGTTTTTTTTTCACATTATTTCATCCTCGTTCCATTAATTGAATTACAATACATAAATGTATACATACACAACACATCCTCGCAGCTGGAAGCCATTGCCAAAGCGCTGCACATGATGAGGGTCCCTGACTACCTCTGCAGGATTCTGAGAAGTTACTTCCAGAACCTGGTTCTGGTGTACGAGACAAACATGGGACAGAGATCGATTAGGATCACAGCGGGAGTTCCACAAGGCTTCATCCTTGGTCCAACGCACGCCTTTGACTCGAAGAGGCGTCTTCTGGCTTGCTACTGAGGTATGGAGGTCCAGCCTGGTTTGAAGCACTGGAAACGAAGTTGAACCAAAGGAAACTGAGCAGTACGTTGTGGTTCATGGCCATGCGAGTCGTGAGTGCGTACAGATCCATCTCAGTATGCGCCTTCGCCGGAATGATATCTATCGGCATCACCCGGTGGATGACACCGAGTGCTACAGTCGGAGAGAATCCGGTAGAGTACGGAAAGTGGTGAAAGCGGAGTCTTTGGCAATGTGGCAATAGAAGTGGAATGCGGTGGATAACGGTAGATGGACACATTGATTATTTCCGATTCTTTCGACCTAGGTGAACATAAGAAGTCAACCACCACCTGACGCAGTTTCTGTCTGGCCACGGCTGCCTCAGGAAATACCTGCATCGGTTCGAACACGCAGCGTCACCCCTCTGTTTGGAGTGTGACTACGTGGATGAAACCCCGTGGCCAGTGGAAGGCACTTGGAATGGAGAAAGGAGCAGCGATCTAGCGACGATAGACAACATCGTTCGGATTGAGGTTAATGTTGTCCATTCGTCATCTTGTTAGTTCTAACTTTGGTTACTCAATTTTGGGTAGCCCTACTTTTGACGGATATGAGTAGATCCTTCTCAAATTTGGGTTGTTTAGAAATAGCGTGTGTATTAAGAGAAAAAAAAAACAGCTGGCTTCTTTTTGTCTGTGATGTGTTCTTCTTCTCTCGCGGAAACGACCGTGCAAAAACTATTTCATTATGGGCGACGCAGTTGACTGCCAAAATACTAGAAAATAGATTCCCTGTTGAGTATTCACTCGGCTGTCGACAGAAGCAGACCTCTCTCAATGTGTGTCACGCGATCGTCTGTTTACTCGGCAGTAACCATTGTGTGGTCCTTCTCATTGTTCTTCATCAGCAGTTCTATCAGTCGATGCGTCGTCGACTTTGGAAAGCAACCGTTTCGTGATGAATGCGTGAGTGCTGAACACGTTTTGCATCTATTGCTGCAATGGAAGTGCTCTGACCCCCGTTGGAAAATCTGCCATACAATGCAACCACTGGACCACGGCTCACGTTCTGGTGAAGGAGGCTTATTGGATAGCGGAAGATAAAGTGTTTATTGTGTTGTACCTTTTGACTATAGTTTTAAGATGAATTGTAAAGTGAACAAGAATTCTCGGCTCTGTAAAGTTAATTCGATTGAGCTTTATCAAATAAACTAATAATAATAAAAAAAAAAGATTCCCTGTGTTCGCGTTTGACAGAAAAATTTGTTCTAACAAATCCCCCTATGGTCTCCTCTTCCTCTTAGGATGTGTAGACCTTGACTAAGTAAACATACTTAGTTTTTCCAAAATTTATCTAAAATATCTTTTGAGGAAAGTCAAACTTTTTCTGCCGATTTTTTTCAAAAAAATATAATGGAAAAAAGACAACTCTAACAAAAAAGTTTTGTATGGATGACATTAAGGAAATTGTCCAAATTTTCGAATAAAATTACTAAAAGAAGTTCCATTTGAGAGCTACACTGAAAAGAAGACGATTTTTTAAAATTTAAATTCTATTTAAAAAATGGCCATGTTTGATTTGGATGGAATTTTATCTCAAGACAGGTAATTATGTTTACTACCAACCGTCGATACATTGCGAGATATAAACTTTTAAGGAAAACACTTTTTTGTAAAAAAAACTTTTTCATGTTGGAACCAATGCGCTTTGGACTTTTTTTTAACCTATATTAAGGAAATTTTAAGCCTTTTGGCTAGTTCATCTCCATAGCGTATAGGACGTCGTTGTGTCAATTTGGTCGTGGAACATTTCGAGTAGGAGAGAGTGATTGCAGTTAGATCAAAAGTGCCTGAGAAAAAATGCAAACACTTTCGCAGATTACCCGGAGTTGCAATAGTTAAGGTATTATCACAGACAAGCGTTCATAAAATGCTTAAGATGTTCATCGAATCGCTTTTAACGGTCAATTTAAAAGTTTCTTAGTGGGGGCGACCCCGGCGTAGTGGTTAGCATTTATACCTCTCACGCCAAAGTCACGAGTTCAAATCGTCATGATTGACCCAAGAGTGTTGAAGTGACTATAATAATAATAATAAAAAAGATGTTTCTTAGTGGATATTTTTCAATTTCCTTGCATTTGACGTTTACACACTACAGCCATCTGTTGAGTGTATATCCCATCACAGTGTATATCCCATCACAGTGTATACGACAGATAGTGGTAGGGTTTACAATGATAAATGTTCAATGTGTTTTGTCTGTTTTTCTGTGATATTACATTGAGGTAACGTTAGGACAAAATCAAAACATTGAGAAATATAACGCATCACTTTCAGGAATACTTCACTTCTTAACCGATTCTAACAGCCATATGAGTACCCAAGTAACCATTTAGTCCCATATAGCCTGTTTTTGCTTCAGTATGGTTACATCATCTCATACTAATCTCTTCATTGATACAGATACAGTTACAGATGATGGACATGAGATCGACCACACCAACCAGCGAGGAAGTGTAAACATCGAATCAGGTACGGGAATTAGTGCGGATTTATCTCCCTCGGAAAACAAAAAAAAAAACCTGGAAAAGGTGGAATACTGTCAGAACCGACCAAGGACGATCTACGGAAGGATATTGCCGGTGAAGTGCGGAATAAAGTACGAAGCGTTAGAGAAAAAGTAGAAGGGATTCCAAAAGATGCAATCAATGCCGGAAGACCAGCGGAACATGGTGAGACCGAGCCTATTATTAATTATAAATTAAACATCAAAATTAAACTAAATACGCGCTAGGTTTGAAAATAATATTTTCGAACCTGGAAGCAACAATCAATACGAAACTAACGATTTAAGATTGGCTCACTACTTGACTAGCCTATTGGTCCCAAGCAAACGATTAACGTACCCCATTCTAGTTGAAATTCTAGTACTACACAATGTTTGTTTTGATTCGCTAAGAAAGTTTGACAGATAAAATGAGAGGTTAGTGGATTTTCCTATGTTTCGAGGGGTGAATCGATTAGCTTGGGACCAAAGATAGTACCAGAGCTGAGCCAAAAAGTTGAGCACGTTTCTTCGGGACCTATCTACTGGTCTTAGAGTTACCTCTATGCTGGAAGTGTGTATGTAATACTAATATCCAATTGATAGAGGTAATATATACATGCGGGGCCTCTTGTACGTGAAAGTACTCTCGGAATGGGCGTGACTCTCCCGACATTCTGAAATGGGTTGCTGGATCTGCAATAGGGCTATCACCTTCTAACTTCCGGACTAAAGCTGTCTACAATGACCATAAATGCGGCATTGTAGAGAGAGTTCTTCCTTTCGTTGTGTACTGGAGAGCACCACTACTCACCACGCAGTGATTGAATAAACACCTTTTGGTGAGACCAGATGGAATTCAAAATTGAAATCTGTGTTAGGGAGATCGCTTTGCGCAGGCAATCGGTGATAATTTTAATTTACATAGCAACATACATGCACAATTTTCAATAGTGAAATTTTGAAAAATGATGGAGAAAAAAATCCTATCGATTGGCGTATTAAGAATTAAAATCCATCATTTCTGGTTAAAATCAAAATCAAGATCATGCCACGACCGACTTTGGATTTTGAAATCACACCCCCAATGTTGCCTTAAAGTACATAGGTAGTTAGATTTATACATATCTAGATAGAGCTGGAATTAGGCGTAACAGCTTTTGTAAACAATTACTTCTCTCGATGATTTTTAGGAATTCAAGCAACGCTTACGCAAACCAACATTACCGTCGGGTAGAGGAAGTCTTAGTCTATATGATTGTGATGTTGTTTGCGTGGGCGAGCCTTGACTTTCAAGACATCATCGAAAGTAGTCATTGTTTACAAAAGTTGTTACGCCCTAATTACAGCTCTATCTTGATATGGGAACTGACATCCGTTTGATGACCTTGACAAATGTCCAAAAAATACTCTTTTAAACATTTATGGTGGTCCTGAATAGGACCGTTTTGTCGTGATGGTTGAGGAATGCTGAGCTATTAGGGTGTTAAACACCTATGAGGCTGGTGAGTTGTATGTTTTTTTGAATGAGGGTGACGTGCTTGGCATAGATGGCCCACAGCGACTCACGAAGAGCTACTGATTCCGATCAATAGCGGTGCAGCTTCTTCCTCTTTCTATGGATGCTCATGTGGGCTGCAGCTCGCTGTTTGCAGGCAGCCTTTCATTGTGTACTGGAGAACACCACCACTCACCACGCGGTGATTGAATAAACACCGTATGGTGAGACCGGATGGAATTCAACTTTGAAATCTGTGTTAGGGAAATCGTGATAATTTTAATTATAATAGCAACAGTTGCACATTCGTGCTATTTTCAATAGTGGCATTTTGAAAAATGATTAAGTCTTTAATTTGACAGATGCGTAGAAATACGTCTGATCGATTGGTCATAAAATTAGTGAAATTGGTTTAGGGGCAGCTGAGATAGTTACGTTCAAAATCTTTCATAATTTTGTTACATGTTCCATTTTTGGTTTTCACAAAGTGTACCCCCATATAGGAATCACAGACGTAGTCCTACGTCAAAATCTTAACCAGTGAAGATTATAAACATCTCAGAATCCAAGGAAGCTCAATTTGCGAGTCAATTTCTAATTGTCTAATTGTAACTAAGTTCACATTGATTAATCAAGAAATACCTATGAAATGGGCTTATATCATTTATTTTTGTTGATAAATTTGTTCCGTGTCTCGTTAATAAAACTGACAAACTTATATCTTATGACTTTATTAATTAACAACAGTAATTCTTTCTAAGAAATAAAAAATAATCATGAAAGGAAGGCACCATTCTAGCAAAGTTTACTTTCCCAAGTGCAGTCCGGTTAGAAATTCATCTCATGAAGGTTTTGCTCGAAAATACTAATTCTGTAAAAAATTGCTTGTACGCTACAGTTCATCGTAAGAACTGTCATTACATTTGCTGTAATGAAACATGCAGATAATGTAAGAAATCCATCTTTGCGTTTGAAGTTTTGCGTGTGATAAACATAATGAAAGGTATCCACAATCTGTTTGACGCACGATGACAGTTCGTGTAATTTTTCATTTGGAATTTCCTGATATTTAAATACAGAGCCGGAAAAAGACTGAACAACTACGTCTCGTAACCTGTGGCATTCCAGGAGCTGAACTCGGACCACTACCCGGTGGTGGCCGAAGTTGGATCCTCGGTAAACCGATTCGAAGCTTCCCGGCGCAACTACCATCGAGTCAACTGGGCGCAATATCAACACTGCGTCGACACAACCATCGACTACGATGTCCAACCGGGGACGTCCGAAGATGTTGACCGGTGTCTACAAACCATCGAGGAGGCGATTTCCCGGGCCAGGGAACAACACGTGCCAGTATCCAGACAGGTGAGTAACACTCTGAACCTTGACAGCCCTACCAAAGATCTCATTAGACTCCGTAACACCATTCGTAGGCAGTACCAGCGTACTGGCCTGCCTAACTTTAAGACCAATTCAGGCCAGGATGGTGGATCTCAGAAATAACGATTTTGCTAGCAAGATCCGCTCTCTCCCAGATTGTGCGAAGCCCTTCTGGAAACTTACAAAAATTCTCAAAAACAAGCCTAGGCCCATTCCCCCACTGACCCCACTGGATCGTCCCGGCGACCCAGTGGTTCATCTGATAACTCCTGAAGAGAAGGCTGCCGCGATAGGTCAACACTTCGTCAGCTTCCATAATCTCGGACAAAACATCGTCAGCCCTCATGAATCTGAGGTTGCTGAAAATGCAACCAATCTTCTTCAGATTCCTAACATTTTTCCAGAGATTACAGCTGACGGGCTGTTGGCCTATATCAAATCATCTAAAAACATGAAGGCCCCAGGTTTCGACAACATCCTGAATCTGGAACTCAAACACTTGAGTTCCAGATTCTACAACCATCTGGCCCTGGTTTTTAATCAGTGCCTCAGACTTGGCTACTTCCCCTCGTGTTGGAAGTTAGCTAAAGTCATACCCATCCGGAAACCTGGGAAGGATCCGTCCTCTCCTTCAAGTTATCGACCAATCAGCCTTCTCTCAGGGTTATCAAAACTGTTCGAAAGAGCACTGTACCACCGGCTTCTAACATCTGCCGATGAAAACAACTTGTTACTCGAGAAACAGTTTGGTTTTCGGAAAGGTCGTTCGACCGTCCACCAGCTGACTCGAGTAACAAACATTCTCAGACGGAACAAGTCTGTTTCGAAAACATCTGCCATGGCGTTGTTGGACGTTGAAAAAGCGTTCGACAATGTCTGGCATGATGGCCTGGTGTTCAAATTGCAGCAGTACGGTCTTCCAATCTTCCTAGTGAAGATCATAAACAACTAGCTATCAGACAGGACGTTTCGAGTATCTCTGAATGGCATCACATCGGATGCTTTCAACATCGGTGCCGGGGTTCCACAAGGAAGCATCCTTGGCCCCATCCTATTCAACCTGTTCACCTCCGATATGCCGGCTCTCCCTGATGGTGGATCGTTGTCTCTGTTCGCAGATGCCACATCCATCGTCTACAAGGGTAGGGTCATCGGAGCTCTGACTGCCAAACTTCAGAGAGGCCTGGACGACCTGTATGAATATTTCAACAGCTGGAAGATCCGTATCAATGCGGCAAAGACCCAGGTCATTATCTTTCCACACTCTAAATCTCCTAGACTTGTTCCGTCGGAGAACAAAAAGATCTGCCTGAACGGCACAGTGGTGGAATGGTCCAAAGAGGTCGTGTATCTCGGGCTAACACTAGACAGCAAGCTTCTTTTCAGGGAGTACGTTGACAAAACAAAAACCAAGTGCAACATCTTGATAAGATCGTTGTATCCACTTATCAACAGGAAGTCAACCCTGTCTCTGAAAAATAAGCTTGCTGTCTACAAACAAATCATCCTTCCTGTAATCGAGTACGGTATGCCAATCTGGAAGAGTTGCGCAAAATGCCATCACCTTAAACTCCAAAGGATCCAGAACAAGATCCTTAAGATGGTTCTAAACAGACCCCCGTGGACTAGAAATTCTGAGATCCACCTCCTGGCTGGAATTCAGACATGAGAAGAACGGAGAGTATTCATCCTGGAAAGGTTCAGAGATCAAATCATCAGATCACGTATGTCTAGCACGTTAGGTTAAGTTATACTCGTAGTTAGGTAGGTTATCACTTTTTTCAATTCAAATAAAACACATCCCCAAAGGGATATTCTGTAAATTAGTTGAAAACCGCAAATATTAAATTAGAATATCAAATTAAACAAAGATGAAGAGCCAAGTAGGCTAATCAATTAAAATGATAAATCAATGTACTACCATAATCAACAGAAATAAACATAATTTTACTACTACTACTACTACTAGACTGAACAACTTTTGCAAATAATGCCTTCTAGAAATCCAACACTCGCCTACCTAAACCAGCATTTTGATTGTGTTGGTTTGCGTGGGCGTGTCTTATTTTCCTAGAAATCAACGAGAGTAGTCATTGTTTACAAAAGCTGTTAGGCCCTTTTTCCAGCTTTGTATTTAATTGATCGAGTTTGGATCTCCCTCCCAGGTTGAACCTTATTGAATTTAATCCTGGGAAGAAATTTTATTCAGGATGTTTATACTAGAAAGGCACGTGTAGCCAATTGGCGGATGAAACTTATTATAAACTTGAAAGTCAAATCGTTGCGCAATTATGCCGCAACCATCTTTTCCCCCTTTCCAGCTTGCTATTGATAAGGAGATCTGAAATGTCCAGCCTATGCTTCTGTCATCCGTTTTGTGCCCCAAAACAGTTGATTATTACCACTTTGGGTTGATATTCATTTCAGTTTTGTGGATCCAATCCCACCCTTCTTGGCCGGACCATTTATTAAGGTGTACAGCGTACCGTTTACGGACCGTCAACCGACCGACCGACCGACCGACGACTGTCATCGTCGTCTACGCTGCACTACCCAGCTTCTCTCGTCCATCCAAGCTTCATTTTTTCAGGTCAACCAATAATTGAATGTTGACTCCGTGAATGTGTGCACACAATATGCATCGAATCGAATTATGTTGGGCTGTTTTCTTATTTTTCCTCGATTGTTCGGCGAGTAGCGGTGCGGGTCGTGTCTGATGGGTAGCAGGCCCTTTCCTTCGGAGAACCAATCGACCGGTCGGTAGGTACCTTATGGGACCATGTCTGCGCCCCCAAAACGCCAGGAAAATAGCGTGAACACGGTGGATCCTTACCAATGGGCCAATAAGAAGAAGGCGAACGGACAAAAGATGGTCGTGTCCATTCGTCCGTCCGATGCCCCGATGCATGGATGTTGCTGCAGGGGTTGATTAAAATTTCGCTTTCGTTTAATGCATCTTGCATTGAAGCCTGCTGCTGCCCCATCTGACGCCGCTTGGTAGGACACCTTCGATTGCGTAACAACAATTCGCGTTACTGCTCTTTACTCTTTTTCGTGGTAGGTATTATCATTTTCGATTCTTCATTGGGCAGACAGGGTTAAGCTTACTGCTCACGATTGGAAAGTTGCCTGATGTCCTTGGCAAGCAGAAGTCTGCTATTTTCGTGTTGTTTTCACAAAACAACAGCTAGGTTGTACCGTACGGGATACTGGTTTTGGCGATCGGTACCGGGCAGTAAGCTGAATTTCGTGTTCTGGATCGAAAGGTGTTGCCCGTCGATGAAAACTTGCATTTATCATTTATGAAGTTGTTTTTCGCATTAATTGATAGTGCTCCAGCATGCATATATGAATTAATTAATTTGGATAAATTGTGCTCTTGTAATGACACAAATTTAAGCCTTTTGGCATACTCGACCGACTGATCTACAATGTACACATATATCCTTTTTGAGATCGGTAAAAGGTGCTGCGGTTACACAATAGTCCTTTCGAAGTTTGCCTCACCGATTCACATCTGAGGAATCGGGAAAAATTGACGACGTCGCAAGAAGGCCCAGCGCAAAACGAAATCGCGTACCCTGTCATAAATTATAATATGCATGTTTCATGCATAAAAATAATAACATCAAAGAAAAGCAAAAACCAAAAACCAAATGGATCACAGCAGAAAAAAAAACACTAAATCTTGGCGCTGCTAAAGCCAAGGATTTCGACACAGTCGTCAGCGCGGTTTGTGCTGCTGAGTTACAAAAAAAAAAGTGAAACTCAAGAACGGTATCCTCGTCGTCGGAGACCGTTGCTGCTGGGGAGATCCCTTTTCTGCGGCGAAACGACGTGGGCCCATCGAACAAATCAGAGTAGCAATCAAAGTGTAGTTTGGCGTGGTTTTTCGGGTATTGTCTCGGCTTGTGTGTTTGTTTCTCCTTCCCATTCGGTGCATTTCGTACGTGTCCCTTCTCGAAATCGTGCAAAGAGAAAGTAGGTCTTGTGTAATCACACGGATTCGAAGGCGCGCGCATTTCCGAGGATTCGGCGCGAACACGATAATTCGCTGCATAGGGATCACCGTTTTTGTGGCGCGATTTGCTACTTTCTAGACCAAGACCCTTCGATGGGTCTGCAGTTGTTACCGGGAATTCGGAGGAATCAGGTCGTCTGTCTGGGGCGTTATGATAGCTATACCTACAGAGTGGCCTAGGGGTAGAATTTGTCATGCTTTAGGCAATGAGTTCAATTCCCGGACGGTCAAGACGATGATTTTTTTTCATTTGGTATATTTTTTTACTTTCCTGGACAGAGTGTACCATTCAGGCTTTGCTATTGCACATTTCACGAAACAATTTAAATTAAAAGATGAGTTGATTGAAAATGCTAACATGAAGCTTTAGTGTGATGATTTATTAGCTAGAGAATGATCTTTAGAAGAGGGTAGGTGGTAGACCTGTGCGCCGATCAAAATATTTTCGGCGGCGGCGTGATATGTTATTTTCTGCCGGCGGCGGCGGCGTGGCGGCGTCACGCCGTTTGATTTCGGCGGAGGCGGCGTGGCGGCGTGGGTCGGCGTGAGTTTATTTCACCTGATTTAGAAAAAAAAATTCTTTCCAAACCAATCGCACATTGACAAAAAATGCTACCCATATTTGATTTCAGATTACTGGAAATCGCTAAAGCGTAGGTCACTAAGAGTTTGAGTAAATTTTCCGACACTTTCCCGGGGAAAACTTCTCGAATACAGGGAAAAATTAAGAAAATTGTACACAGGTTAGAAGTGTACTAGAAGACTGATTAAAACCTCAATCAGTTTTTCTCATATTCGAGAAGTTTTCCTCAGAAAAGCGTCGGAAAATTTATTCAATCTATGAGTGACCTACGATTTCGCGAATTTGAGTAATCTGAACTCTCATGCTGCGTTAGTGTGGTGGTCAGAATCAAAAGAGGCTACTGCACAGAGGAAACTAGCAAAACTTCAACGTCTAGCATGCATTGCAATAACGGGTGCGGTGCGTAGCACCCCATAAAAAGCATTAGAAGCAATCCTCAATCTGCTGCCCTTTCATGAACATGTGCCAGGTGATCTTGTTGGTCATCTAAGCATCTTCCCGAGTAGCACACTTTCATCACAATAAGTTACAGCAATTTGTTTATGACTGTAATAAGTCGTATATAAGTTTCTACAATTGAATTGTAACACTACTAGGGTTACAATACATCCAAAGAGGACCAGTGATGAGTATGAATGAAGACTGGATGAAACCAGAGGACAACTATGAAATTCCCTTCAACGTTTGTGAAACGGCACGTTCGGATTGGAAAACTGGTGGTCCTAACATTCGTCAAGGCTCAATCATATTTTTCACAGATGGCTCAAAAATTGGAATACGAACAGATGCAGGAATCTTTGGCCCCGGGACAAATATTTCAGTTGCGATGGGACATTTTCCAAAAGTGAGCCATACTGTGGAATATCATACTGTACGGTAAAAATGGAACTCAAATGCTGGGAAGAGCAAAGGATGATGGCCAATTAGATGACTGTCACAAACTGCAACCAGCCGAAAAGATTTATAACTCCTAATATAACATACACCAAAAAGCTCTTAGAGCTCAATAAAAGAGCTCTTAGTATATACACTGGCCTAGTAACTGGGCACTGTCCTAGTAGATATCACATGAAGAACATTGGTCGGGTTCAGAGTAATATCTGTAATATCTGTCGTGTCTGTAATTTGGAACGTGAAACCTCGGAGCATCTGTTCTGCAGTTGTGGTGCATTACACAAGCGTAGATCCAAATTTCTTGGAAGTATTAGCTTACAACCTAGTGATATTTAGTCTGCAAAAATGGTTTTATAAACCATATTATACCGGACTGGGAAAAGATGTGTCCAGGCAATTAGCTGTCTACTCGTTAAATATTGGTCGGTTGGATATTTTTTCCCAGTCTTTCACAAACTTTGTAACAGAATCCGCTGCCTTTACATGTGTCCGCAAGTATGCTTTGGTCAGGGCCCAAAAAGTTTCGATTGGCCTGGCCTGGGGACAGTTTAACGGATTCATCTTCTTGGGTACGAATTGGACCTTGTTGGCTTTATACCAGGCTATCGTGTCCTTGGAGTAATTAACCGACGCCAAATCCGGCCAAAACAGTGTTTGCGGATCATGGGTAACAGACGCTTGTTTAAACACTCACGCACGTAAACATCGGCTGTCATTATCTCCGTTGTCACAAACGGTTCGGAAAGCATACCACACTCACGAATGGCTTGCCCATAGAATTTTTACCGATTTTTTTTTTGAAAAAAAAACCAACTTATCCGCGTCGTCAAACACTTCGGCTATCACTAACGGTGTAGTACTGATCACTACGAAGAGTTTTGTAATCAAATTTAACGTATGATTCAACTTCCATAATCTCAAACACCGATTTTCCGCACAGCAACTGGTCGTATAAACCTTTTTGACGTTTGATAGTCTTTTTCTATCTAGCATACATGGATGAATTAACGGTTTGTTTTCCCACTAATCTGTTTCCCTCTTGCTCGTACTCGTTCGATTTAAATGGTGTAGTAGTGTGCACCGATTAAACGTCAAAACTCTCTATAACTTCCGAGCCCTCGCTTTGAAGGATGTGGCTTATTTTTCACTTCGCTTTGGGTTCTTCTACTTCTTAAACGTCTGTAGACCCATTCTTGCCTTGGCCCGCTGGACGTTACTTTTCGAGGATCCCACTTTTCTAGCCACGTCTTGAACCGAAGCCCTTTTCAGGGCTGGTAGAGCTGATGCGATATAATAGTAGTGACTTTAGTGACTAAAATAACGGAAATAGTGACCAAATAGTGATTTGTAAATACGAAATAAGTAACCATGTATATGGTAACTTAGAAATTCAAATACAGTTTGATATTGAAATAAACTTTTTATGTCATGGAACTTAAAATCAAATTTCATAAATTCCTCTAATTTAATCGAATTTCACAACGGAATCTCCTGTGAAGAGCATTTGAAATGATTTAAATAATTTACTTTTGCTAGCGTTATACATGATGACTAGCAAATAGTTATTCTCATTTTTTTATGATCTTGTATTTGATTCTGCGTTCGAAATATTTAAAATTTTAATATATCTAGGTAGATAACTTTGATAATTCGCTAATTTCATCAGAATGATCTCAAGAATTTTAGAATAATTCCCCTTCTCTTAAACATAGAGGCATATAAGCTTTAACAAAAATGATACTGCATTTTTTAAATTCTTTGCAGAGCAATCAACAAGATTCTTTGAAATATATTATTTTCGTAGTTGGAAATGCTTAACATCAAATATCAGAATTAAAGTGAAAAATAGATGAGGAGATGAAAGTAAAGAGTTGATAGTTCCGTTATAGTACGGCAGTGTGAAATTTGTATACAGAAAGTAGAAAGCGAACAAACGACAATTTTGAGGAAGGTACGAATCGAGTAGACAATCTCCTTTACCAAGCTCATCTGTTAATGAGGGATGCTGAGGGGTGTTTCCCCCTGCCATCACTGGCAAAAGGGATGATCGCCGATTTGTTCATGTACCTCCGATGTGCGGAAACAGTTCTATCGATTGTTTCACACTCAAGTCGCCATCTGACGTAAACAACTACCCGATTCGTATCTTCCTCAAAATTTTCCTTTACTCGTTTTCTACTTTGTATATACAATTTTTACTCTGCCTTATTATAACGGAACTATCCACTCTATAATTTAATCTCCTCATCTATGGTATAAAATCTCAACTTTATGTCTGATATTTGACGTTAAGCATCTCCTACTAAGTAAATCGTTAAATTTACGCATGAAGTAATAACACATGAACAGTTAAAGTAGATCATTTTCGATTTGATATTGGTTCTTTTAGGAGCTCCCTGAAGGCCCATTCCATAAATCCATTTTAAATTTATTTGAATTCTCCTTAGAATTTCGAGACATTTAATAAATTTCAGCTTAGAATAATCATGGACTTCTCCCCTGCATTCAATTGGAAATTCAATTCATATTCTCCTTAGAATTCCCATAGTTTTTTCTCAGAATTCTTAAAATTAAAATCCATCACAGAATAACTTTGAAACTATTCTCAGAATTCCTTCGAGATTGAACCTTCAAAATTCGATTCCATTGGAATTCTCTGAATTTATTTCGAACTCTTTAGAATTTCAGAACTAATTTTGAATTGAAGTGGTTAGAAGGAAAAGGGTGTAAGTGACTTTGATCGCTTCTCTTCATCGACTTTCTCTTTCGATAATAATTCCTTGATTCGTGTGCCATTCTGGATGCAAGATGAGAACCTCCTTTATCAAACTATGTGGGAGAAATAGCGCAAAATCTGTTTGTAAAGCTGTGACTGTCAAAAGAAAAAGTCGGTGAAGAGAATCGATCAAAGTCACTTACACACTTACACCCCTTTTCTAACCCCCTTAATTCTTATTAGAATTGGACCTAGAATCCTCAACTAAACATCATAGAATTTTTCTCAGAACTCTCGTTAAATGCACCATCAATTATATTGGAATTATTTCCAAAATTGTGTCGGAGCTAAATTTTGCGTCTCTAATAATTTAAACAGTAATCAAAAGCGACGCTTGTATGTGTTAAGCCAAGTTTAACTATATATATAGACTAAATAGACTTTAGTGCTAAGTACTCAATTTAAACATATTGTTGATATTTTTAAATTTCACTCTATTTTAGTAGTGAAAAAGTGACTTTAGTGGCTATTTTTAGGGAAATAGTGACTTTAGTGACTTTTTGGTGTAAAAAGTGACTTTTTAGTGACGGGCTTCAAAATAGTGCCCAAGTCACTAAAAAGTGACCTGCTACCAGCCCTGCCTTTTCTTGCGAGTGAAAGCTTGCACGATTTTCCGGTTCAGATTTTGGTCAAAAGGGTTCGGTTTACCTCCAGATTTTTGCTTGTCCAGAAAGTTGCTTCATCACCATACTTCTGAATCGCGTTTCGAACGGCTCCGATGCTTACACCTTCCAATTTCGCTAATTTACTCAGAGAAATGTTGGGAATTGGGCTGAAAGTTTCCTTAATAATGATATTTAAAAGAAAATGGGTATAGTACATCATTTGTGCACGATCTGTTTGCGCTTTTCCGGAGAAATGCTTCGCATTGTCACGGAAATGTAAAGAACCGCAACTTGCGATACACGAAACTGTTGGTCGAAATGTAAACAATAATTCAGCGTGATAATCAGCTGTTTAAACGGCATCTGGAACAAGCAGGGGTGTTCTAAAGTCATGCTTAGACATTCTGGGATACCCTATATTCACTTATTCTCCTTTATGTAAATCCTACTTGAATTATTCATTCCTGTGTGCTAGATCGAGAAAGTGCGAACAAACGTCAAAAGACTAAATGACAATCGCTGCACCACACGTTAATTTCAACGCGTTCAAGATAAATTTAACCTAAAGGGTGCTACGGATTTGTCATCGGCGTGACATAAATTTATTCGGCGGCGTGGAAGATTTTACTTCGGCGGCGCGCCGGCTAAATTTCATCGGCGGCGGCGGCGTACGAAAATCGTCGGCGGCGGCAGCGTGGCGCGGCGGCGCACAGGTCTAGTAGGTGGATAGTTCCGTTAGAGTACGGCAGTGTGAAAATTGAATAGAAGTTGAAAATGAGCGAAGGGCCATTAATGCGACAGTTTTTTGAAGATAGACGCACATGAATTCATTAGATTAGTGGATTCCAACCCGTGACATTAACTAGGATGATTCTTGAATTTCTATATCATGACATTTTATTACGATCATCCCTTGAGGTCTGAGGTCAATCTTCCAATGGTTTAACTCAGAATTTTGACGATTATCCACGTTTTGTTTCTCTCAGCGAGTCTCAAAACATGTTGCGAGACAACGCTAGCAGTGTTCCCAATATAATGGTTAAAAAAATGGTGGGGTTGTGTGCAAGACACGACCGCATGGTTGACGTAGACTACGTTAAGCTGTATAGTGAAATTCTCGTACATTTTTTCTAGATATTGATTTAAAATACAGTAGAAGTAACCTATGATTTCGGTCCTATGTACATATTTTGGATTTCCTACTTAGTAAAACTTTGTTAAATTCAGGACCTCATAAAAATGCGAATATATATTCTATTACAATTTGGTTTCTAAATTACAATCAGATATGAGTAAGGCTTTCTTCAGGTGATTCATTGAAGCGTCCAACAATGACCGTCATGATGGCTGATATTCCCTATCACTTCAAGATTTCTTGGACGGTTGTGACATCACTCATGAAATTGAAACTCCTTGTGTAATGGACTGCAACAAACGTGAAGTTCCAGTTTCTTTGTTATAATTTTTGTGGGAGCTGATATCTGTACTCTTTAAATTTTTCTGTGCACAATTTTGCATCAATGTAATGCAACATTTCATAGTTGATCGAGATGATATCAATTAGCCATGAATCCCTCCAATAAGTTCTCGGTACATCTTTCATCTACCGATTGAACAAATAAAAAAAAAATACGACGGTTGTGTTCCATTTGGAAAATTTTCACTTAGATTTGACACTTCGAAAATAAATTAAGATGTTCGAAAATCCCTCTGTTGTAGATCGGCCGATTTTCGAGAAAGCGTCTGTCAAATTGATTCCTTGTCTGTCAGAAATAAGTCTGCTGGAATACTCGCGTCACTTTTCAAATAGACCAACGTAACAAATGTAAACAAATCGAGTTAAGCTATACAAACTATTGCTCTTCTTTCATTGTATGTGATACAAAAACATCCATCCAAATTTACTTTCATTTATTTAAGATAATCAAAGGTCAAAAATTGTCTAATGTACAGTTTGAAATTATGCGTACATGTTTGTTACTTCGGTCATTCGGACTGCCTAACATGATTGGTGCTCATTTTCTAAAGGCGGGGCCAATCTAAAGTTAGGTACTCTACTATGACATCTGTGAAAGGGAAGAGTGTTCACTCGGCTGTCGTCGAAAGCAGGCCACTCTCGATGTGTGCTACGCGATCGTCTGTTTTCTCGGCAGCAACCATTGTGTGGTCCTCCTCATTGTTCTTCATCAGCAGTTCTTTCAGTCGATGCGTTGTCGACTTTGGAAAGCAACCGTTTCGTGATGGGTGTGTGAGTGCTGACCGCATTTTGCGTCCATTGCTGCAATGGACGCGCTCTGACCCTCGTTGGCGTACAACAATTTGCCATACAATTAAACCACTGGAAGCGGCTCCAGTTCTGATGGAGGAGGCTTTTTGGATAGCGGAAGATAAAGTGTTTATTGTGTTGTACCTTTTGACTATAGTTTTAAGGTGTATTGTATAGTGACCAAGAATCCTCGGCTCTGTAAAGTTAATTCGGTTGAGCCTTATCAAATAAATTAATAAAAAAAAAAAAAAAATCTGTGAAAGGGAATCTAGTATCATGTAGAACAAATCGTCCACTGTAACACTCATTGATTATGTCATTGAGAAAAATCGTCCAATGTAACATGTCCGATGTACAACTTGACAAGTCAAAACGTCTTATGTGGGTTTTGCTATATTGTAGCATGAAATTCAAATCAGTAGAAGCCATCACATCAACAACAACAGCAACAGTGCACTCAATTGACCTAATTCCACAATTAATTATGGAAATTAAGAACGACTTAGCGGACTCAAATGCTATTCTGGCTTCCGATGTAAAAGCACATATGGAAGAAATGGCAAAAACTTTTCTGAAGCAGTACATACTTGCAATCCAATTGCATGAAACAACATAGAAATTGAACTGCAGAACGTCGGTGACGAACCAGCCCCCAGCTGGCGAATACTAGGAAATAGCACGAAATTATTGCAACACCGAAAATGTCATGCCAATTTTCTTATAATGTTTAGAATCAAACCAAAATTTTAGGGTAGTTTTATACATATATTTACTTCAAAAATCAAAAGAAACGTTAATCGATGGAGCCTTGAGTGTAAAATTGAACGCATTTTCGCTTGATGCCCTCCATCAAAGTCTTTACAGTGTCATCCGGTACCAGTTTCTCAGTTTTTTTTTTTCCATTTTCTTAACATGTCCTTCTCGTCTTTGACTGTCTTCTTGCTCTTCCGAAGTTCCCGCTTCATTATTGCCCAGTACTGCTCCACCGGGCGCAGCTCCGGACAGTTTGGCGGATTCATGTCCTTTGGAACAAAATGGACAGAATTGGCCTCATACCACTCCAGGACACTTTTAGAATAGTGGCATGATGCCAAATCTGGCCAAAATAGCGGAGCTTCGTCGTGCTGCTGCAAGAACGGCAAAAGGCGCTTCTCGAGGCACTCAGATTTGCAGATCTCGCCATTTACTGTGCCCTTTGTCACGAAAGGCTCACTCCTCAGTTCGCAAGAGCAAATGGCCTGCCAAATGAGATATTTGGAGGTGAACTTCGACATTTTCTTCTTCTTAAATCTGTCGTCCACATCGAACATGCTCTTGCCGGTGAAAAACTCCAACCCCGGAATTTGCTTAAAATCGGCTTTTATATACGTTTCGTCGTCCATCACACAGCAGCCATATTTTGTCAGCATCTTCTCGTAGAGCTTCCGTGCCCGAGTTTTAGCCGTCGATTGTTGCCGCTCATCGCGGTTTGGGAAGTTCTGTACCTTGTATGTATGTAGTCCAGCTCTCTTCTTTGCATTCTGGACGTAGATCTGCGACATGCCGATCTTTTTAGCCAAATCACGGCTTGAGACGTTGGGATTTGCTTTAATCATCCGCTTCACCTTTCCCTCCGTCTTTTTGTTCTCCGGTCCCGGTTTTCTTCCAGCTCCTTTGCCGTGGTCCAACGTCAACCGCTCCTGGAACCGCTTCAACACTCTGGAGATGGTTGAATGGTGAATGTTCAACATTTTTCCCAACTGCCGGTGCGACAGGTCAGGAAATTCCAGGTGTTTGGAAAGAATTTGTTCTCTCAACTCGCGTTGGTTCACCTCCATTTTCGTTGAATCGAAAAACACGACTTCGAGTTTGACAGCATGTACACAATACACATCAATGAGAAAGTGTGCAAAATTTGGTTGATTTTTACCCAATGGTAAAAAAGTTATGCCCTGTTGAATGTGTCGCAATAATTTCGTGTTCGCCCTTTATAGTGCATTTTATGAACACGGTTTTCCAGGTACGTGTAACGCTTGTAGCGGTCATGATTCCGCTGCATTATGAAATCATGAATTTCCATCATAAAATTTTCATCATTGTTATGATTTCATAACATGGAACGTTTTTTCATTTCATGATTTTTTATTCATGAAAATGGAATCGGATTTCTTCCCGTGTAATAGTTTGAGATGAAATGAGATAATGATAATAAAATAAAAAAAAAAAAAATTAACATGTATCGATCAAAATTAACCCAGTGATTCCGTGAGCACCGGTATATTTTGTATAAACTTCTGATCCTCTCCCAGATGTCAACATTGATTTCCGATAAGTTTTGATTCATGATATTTTATCCTGTGGCAGTTCTTGTCTACAACAGCAATTCTACCCTTATGAAATATATTTCACCAAACTGTCCCCATTCCCAGCACTTCACAAGACGAAACAGAGAAAGATTCTGCCGTTGACCCAGAATCCCATCTCACTCGACGCAAATTGCATTTTCATTGTGAAATATTCCGTGCAAAATTGTGAACAACGGCCGATCGCCGAGAACCAACGAATCCCCTAATTGCGTCCAATGAATCACTGAAATGTGGTTGCTGCACTTCTCTCGCTCGGTGCAACATGGCTCATTATTTCTCCAATCATCATTTTTTTGTGTGTGTTTGTCCGATTGATCCAATTCTTTCATTCTTTCCCCGAGCGGATGAGTCAATCCGGCGTTCGGGTGCTGATCTGATTCGATCCGATCGACGATCGTTTCGTCAAAATCAATCAAACTCCAACCAGAAACCAGACGCAGTGTGCTCCATGCACTTCGCAATCCACGGGATCCTAGCCGTTGTTGTTGGTTATTGCAATGGCGTTTAATTTAATTTAATAATCTTTAACCGCACAGCTTCCCGCGCGGGTCCATCTCAAGCCTGTCTCGAGTCGAATTTTCCCTTTCGTTTGGCTTCGCTATTTGCAGTATGTACTTTTTTTTCGCTTGCTCGATCGCTTGTTCCGTTTCTTCATCACTTTCCGTTTCGTTTTCATCGACTAGCAGTAGCTAGTCTGTTGCTAGCTTCGTTCAAACGGAACAGACTTGAGGGGTGGTGGTTCGAGGGAGGAAGGTTGGTTCAATCGTGCTATTACAACATCAAAGGCCGAGATCAAGGGAGTGAGTGGTGGGGTACCGCTGCTGGCTGCTGCTGAGAAGAGTGGGGACGCCTAGTAGTTAGTAACATTTTTACGGGCGACAAAAAGGCAACGAGGAGGGTGGTGGGAGATGGACATGAGCGCTGCTACTGCTGCTGCTGTTGCTGCGAGAGTGGTACACTACGAGGCGTCCTACTAACCTACTTTCGGGGGTACCACTACCAGCCAACCTATTCACTAATGCAAACGTCAAGCGTGTTTCGTTCGCTGCTCAGCCCAAGCTGAACACACATTAGCGAGTTTTTATTTTACGATCGAAATCGAGAGACCTGACGACCGTGAGTTACTCCTCCCGCATCTCGCGCACAAAGAACGATTCTCTCCCTCTCGCTCTCAACGACGACTTCGACGATGTTAGTAAAAATGTATCCACTACCAACAGAAGGGGGAAAAGATGTCAATCTACTAGGCCCCGAATCACAAAAACACTGACTGTGAAAAGCACCGAAGGGTGATGGATGGGGAAGATAAAATAAATTGAGAGTGCATGTTCTCGGTCATATACGAGCCCCCCCGTGGGTCGTCGTCGGCTGCTAGTTTGTTGGTCACACACGTGATTTCCCTACACACTTATAGTGGTGCCTTATCGAAGGAAAATATTGTGTCAGGGCAGGGAGGCAAGTCGCATGTCGTTGCTTTCGTCGTGGCGGCAATAAAATTAGAGTCGGCACCACCGAAAAACTGATCTTGCTCAAGGGGGATTTTTATTTTCGGTCAGCATTGCTGAGTTTGCTGGGTGAAACTGCTGAATGGCGGAACAGACGGAGTTTGATAGCATCAGAGGGTTTTTTTTTTAAGATAACCTAAGTTTGTTCATAGTTTGTTTATTTGTCAAGGGAGAAGCTTATTGATTTAGTAAAAGGCGTGTGATCTTTTCAGTTGGTTTTTTCAAAGCTACGAGTAATGTTTAAACTGTTTTCCAAATTTTAGTTAATATTTGTAACAATCCGAGCCTCCCTTAGCTCAGTCGGTAAAGGCGCAGCTACAAAGCAAGATCATGCTGGAGGTGGTTGGGTTCGATTCCCGGTCCGGTCTAGGAATTCGGGTTGGAAAATGTCTCGACTTTCCTGGGCATAGAAGTATGATTGGACTTGTCACACAATTATACCAATGCAAAAATGGTACAGGCATCGAAAGCTCTCAATTAATAATTGTGGAAGTGCATCTAGAACACTTGAGTTGAGAGCACGCAATAAGCTAACATGCGATATGCAATAAGCTTGAAATGCGAAGAAGAAGAAGAAGAAGAAGAAGAAGAAGAAGAAGAAGAAGAAGAAGAAGAAGAAGAAGAAGAAGAAGAAGAAGAAGAACAATCCGAGCAAGTGAAGCAATATATTATTTTTCAATGTCTTAACGGTTATTTTGACGTTTTTTTTTCCGGTGTTTCAATACCGTTTTTAGACTTTCAAGGCATTTGTTATAAGTCTGTTTAGGCGTTTAGGAGCCATTTTGAAGTTTTTGACGTAGGATAACGTCTTTCGGCAACATATTGGGGGCAATTTCAAATAAACAAAATCGTAACGCAAAAGTGGTCAGGTTTTGACCACTTATAACTCTGTCAATAGCGGATGGATTTTAATTATAAACAAGCCAATCGATTGAATTTTTTTTTCTACGAACTAGCTTAAATGAACACTTTATCAATTTTCAATAGGTTACTATTGAAAATTACACAAATGTCCATCTGTTGCAATGGTGATCAAAATTATCACCGATTATCTGCAGAAAGCGTTTCCCCTAACACAGATTTCAACATTGAATTCCATTCTGTCTTACCGAACAGTGCTTATTTAATCGCCGTGTGTGGTGGTGTCCCGTCGGTTGTTATCAGCAGCAGTGCTCAGTGCTTTCAGCGCATGACGTTGAACATTGTTCTCCAGTACACACGGAGAGGCTTCCCGCAAGCAGCGAGCTCACAAGAGTCCGGTCACCTAAAAAGGAGGAAGAAACCGCACCGCTACTGATAGGATTCAGTAGCTCTTCATGAATCGCTGTGGGCCATCTATGCCAAGTGCGTCACCCTCGTTACAAACAACATACAGCTCGCCATATCAATTTTCGCTTTATTTTTATTATCTATTGAATAAACCAAAAATTGCGTGCGTTTTGTGATCGAAAATGCGTAATTTTGTCATCAGAAAACGAGGCGTTTCCATGGTGGGAAAAGTGGTTTCCCCAACACAGTCGCCGAATATTGATACCGAACAAGTAATCCTACGTCAAAGCTACGGTCGTGTCTTGGATTCAACCTCTTGCTTTTTTTTAGTTTTTTGAACCATTTTGGAGTTTAAAAAACTTCTGTTTTGAAGAGATTTAATTGGTGTCTTAAAACCATTTTTGAGATTCACGATTTTTGTTTTTTTTTTCCTGAAATTCTGAAATCACTGAAATCATTTTTTGAAGTTCCCAACATTTTCCTAAATGGCGCCGGTGGTGTAGTGGTAAGCGTGATTACCTCTCACCCCAGTAGGCCTGGGTTCAATCCCAATCGGTGCCGCCGGGATGTTCTTGAGGCATAACATCTTTGCCGTTGGTCCCCGGTTCATGAGTTGATGGGTCGATAGGTAGGGTCCAGGTGTGGGAGCTGCCTTCCTGGCACGTCGGTAGCATTGGTGCTCAGCACGGAAAACAAGATCGACGGAAAAAACAAACCAAAGGAAAAAAAAAAAAACATTTTCCTAGAGTTACTGCCGCGAAGTTTTTTCGAAGTATTTAAAACAACCCTGATGCTCACGGAACTGTCCTTAAAATCTTTGTACTTCCTTGAACTTTTCTAGCCTTCCCTAAAGCTTCCTCAATTTTCCTAATGATCATGGATTTTCTTTGAAGTCCTCAATTTTTTCTCTGGAATACTAGGAAGTTCCTGAAGCTCTAACAATTTCCCAGAAATTCTCGCAACTTCTTCATTTTTGACGTAGGACTACGTCTTTTCTTTCTAAACTGGGGGTCAAAGTAAGAAATCAAAAATGTAACAAGTAACGAAAATGGGGGTGTTTTCAAACGCATATTTATCCAAAGCATAAATGTGAAATCTGTCATGTTATATGCCATTTTACGGGAAATTTATTTAGCAATTTTGTGGTATGTCGTAAAATTAGTGAAAATAGTTGTACAAATAAGAAATTTAACTAAAATAGGAAGTATACAAATTTCCCATACATTTGTTTAGACCACAAGGTCTCTTTCCTAACAGAGACAGCACATTGTTGGTACCAAACAAAACATGCCGAAGCCGCATTTCCTACCGAGTAGAAAAATATATCAGTCCTACAAAATTATGAACGTGATGCCAGAAAACGATATGGATGAGCATAACATAAGAGGTAAAATATCACAAAATAATATCGAAACAATTTTCCCGAAATTGAGCAATAGTTTTCACCATCAAATCCAACAGATGTCGCCCTGACAATGGTGGATAAACCAGTTTTGTGGTATGGAGATTTTAGAAAAATTGTCGATTTCACTTCAAGCCTTGCTTCTATCGGTGAGAAAATTTCTACATTTTGCACTTTTTAGTAATAGTGACATTATGTAGAAATAATGTATCGGACAAATAGCCCTGCTGTTGATATTTTTATGTCGATTTTCCACCAGCTCATACGATTGGAGGCTGTTCACCTAATTTCGTTGGAATATCAAATTAAGCAATTACTATTTAATATCAATAACAGTATCCTGTGCTTCTTTCCTTTATTTAACGTCGGTCTCTGTTCGCAATCTAGTGCAATCTAGTGCCAATCACCGACGGGCAACGATTGCCATCCATTGACGGCAATAGAATGTACAGGAAGGCAGTTTCTACACCTGCGTAGGATATCGCACCCATTCAAACACACATGGGCCGGGACCAACGGCTTTACTTCCCTTCCGAATAAAGACGTGACCAGAGAATTGTATGCCTCAGAAAAATTCAACCGACCCATTGGGGTGAGAAATCAGTCACACTTACCACTTCCCCACCGGCGTCGGCTGACTCTATCTACTATGCAGGAAAGATTTTGTTTTGCTGTGGTTAGCTGCGCACATGCTGAGCAGATAGAAAGAAGATTGATCACGATTCTGAAGATTTGCTGCAAAAAAATGATGCACGATGCAAGTAGATGCGAGAAATGAAGGTAGATTTTTCGTAGATTGACTTGCTAGTGTGAGATTTTTCGAGCATCTAGATGTGACGTCCCCTTCGAAATTGACAGATGTTGGCGGTACACGATCCATGAAAAAACTCTAAATTGAGTAGGATTAACTTTTCCTAGGCTTTTAACGCTTCTGTAGCGAGCATTATGCCAGCTCTCAACTTTAAACAAACATCTAAGATTAAATACTGTTTGTTTTAGACCAATGTTGTTTTTTATGGATTCAGCACCAAGGGGGGGAGGTGGCTGTCAAATACGAACAATCGTCGCCTACCTTGCATAACTGGTTCCAAACGTAAACAAGCCATAAGAAACGTACAGCGTTTGTTTACGTTTGGAACCAGTTTCATACAAGAATGATCAGTAGGCTGATTTGACATCACGGGGGGGGCAGATCAGCACCCATTGACATGGCAACCAACATTGAAATGTTAATTTCTCTGTATTTTTCACCAAAACTCTTCGCTGAATGTATTCAAACGATTCCCTTGTCTTTAAGCCTCAATCTTATTGTATTTTTACGACTGAGCGAACCTGTCATGTCACGTTTTTCTTCAAATGAAATATACACACTACAAAATACGGCTGATTTCAAGTTGCCGATAATTGAACAGCTGGTTAAGACGCAGTTCAAATGGAAAGGTTGCCAAAGCAAAAGAGGCTGCCAACAATAGCCACACTCACCTGAGAAGTTTGAAACGTTGTAAAAACGTTATCAAACAGTTTTTGACAATTATGTCAATTTGAATGGATAGAATAGCAAGCAGTAGATTCATATAAACAAACAAACACGTCATATGTGTGCGTGACGCTGAGAAAATGCTAATAGAAGTGCGGATGCTGCTTAGATTGGCTAGAATACATAAGTTTTGTTGTTCCATAAAATCCAGTTTGAATAGAATTGTAATATAATTTACAACAGGTATTTTTTTTATAATTCTGAGTATAATTTTACTCAACTTTGAGTTGTTTTCGATAGCCTTGTTGATATTCAGCTGACATCTGCTAAGCGCTCAATTTACAGTGTATTAGTCCACTTTCGTGTCACTAGTGGCGCTAGTGTAGGGGAAACTTGTGTCTTGGGGATAATAGAAGAGTGGAACATATTGTTAATTTATAATAGGGGAAATGGCTCAAATGTTGGCCTATGGATCTAAGATTGTGCCCATAGCTAAAAATCTGGTATTTATCAATTTTATCTATATGATCACGTCATTGGGACGGTACTAATGGCTATTTTTGGTCGCTTTTGAAAATTTAGTCGATTGCTGAATTTATGTATGGACCCAAATTAGGGGCATTTAGGTCGACATCACATCCATTTCCCCTACTTCACTTCATTGTAGTTTGGGGACTATCAGAAAGACTTGGGGAGTACCTCAGAGAAGTTTGAGAATACTTCAAATAAATATAGGAACCTCAGAAAGGCTCTTTGAAGGCGTTCAAAGAAATCTCAGGGAAGATACTGAAGGATTTATTATCCCGGATTGATATAAAAAGATCATTAGTAGAGATAATTTTCTAATTACCGACTGATTGACCTCATTGTCTCACGAGGTTACCAGTAAATTACCATCTACACATTTTATTTCTGATCATAAAAATCTTATTCTGAAACTAATCAGAATATCTCTCCAGTTTACAGTTTATGCCAACCAACCATTATGCGAACCAACCATTATTCCACAAGACATTAGGTCAAAACCGTTAAGCCAAACGAATTTAAGGCAAACGTGACACAATCACTTTTTACGGAGCACAAATTAATTTAACGACCCATTATAACAACGACTTGAGCCAACCCAAATTAACATTATTCCTTATTATCCAGCAACCATTTTATTGCGTGTCACTTTTACGACTTCGATAACTCATGTGTACAAATGTATCGAACCGACTGACTGTGCCGATCCAGCCGTAATCTCCCATCGATCAACCTACGAAACCTCCTACAACGAACCACCTTAAAATTGACATTTTACGACTGCAGCAGTTCCGTTTCTGTCGGCTGTGTAAAAATTTGCAACTAGGCACTACACCGCAACTTTCCAATCGCATCCAATTGGACCTTCGTCGTTTGGCGTATAGGAAAAGGACCCCAGTCCAGTCCGGGTAACGAAGGTGAGAGTGATCGCGTAATTGCTCTCTCCTCCCCGCCCCCTCCCACAATTACCCATTATTACTATTCATATGCCGGACGATGCCGGCAATCGGCCGAATTAAATCACGCTTTCCCAGTCGTCTTCCCACAAGACCGACAAAAAAAGGAACCAATTACCATGGAAAGGAAAAAAGCCATTCAGAATCCTTTCTCTTCTGACGAAAATTTTAAAACAAAAAAAAAAAAACTTTTGCATTGATTGTGGTCACGTTTTACTTTCCCGGTTTCACTCGAACGTGGTTCCTGGACTGAAGTGCATGCATGTGTGTGGTGATGAATGTCTGTTTAACAGCTTTTTTTTTCGCTTCGTTTAGCATCAGGTCCCGAAGGTTACGCAATATCGCGTTATCTTACTTATTTTTTTGAGTTTTTGTTTGTTTTCTTCTTCTGTCTTTTGCTGTTGGGTAGCTTTGCCATTGTGAACCGGTTTTTACGGTCTGGCGAGTTAAACTTATTTCGATTCCAGTGACGGTTCGTTGAAATGGAAATGGGTTTAATTTTGGTGAAGATCGAATTGTAAAACTGGACCTTAGCATTTGGACCTGCGTTTCTGTAGAATAGTAAAATCTCCAAACACTGGCCGCTTACACACTCATGTATGCTGCTTGCCACTTGCATTTAGGAAAAAACAGATTTTCAATGCAAATGGAAGTGAATGATCCATATTTTCAAAATAACTGGATAAACTTATCAGCTGAAAAAATAGGAAAATCAACCACATAGATTGTATAGGGCTTTTCAGTTTTACCAGGACTTAAATTTCCGGAGATCGGGACCCAAATGCTGGACAAGCTATTCAATGATGGTGACAGCGGTGAGACCGTAGATGGTGCGAATTCTTGCAGCAAATTTTAAAACTGGATGATATGGATCCAGGAACCATATGAACCGTTTGGTATGATGAGCAGTGTGACCAGGACTTGAAAAAAGTTTACGTTAATTAGGGACGTAGTATCTCTGGCTTAGCGGTATTCGTACCTGATACCTTGTAGCTAGTTTTGTAGCCAGAGAGCATGTACCCAGCACCATGTAGAGCCGTAGAAAACGATGAGGCCGTGGATGTTGCAAATTCTTGCAGCTCGTTTGGAACCGGAGAGCATGGATCCAGAACCATATGGAGCGGTAGGAATGTTGACCAGTGTAACCGGAACCCGAAAAACGTGGAAGTTTATTAGGAGCGTAGTACCCCTGCCTTCGGCCAGACATATACCAGTATTTGTTACCTAACAAAATAACTGGCATTTCTAACAGAGCTTGAAACTAGTTTGCGAGCCGGCGAGCAAGGAACTAAAACCATATAATGAAGAGTTTAGCGGGAACTACGGCTGGAAAATGTCATTTTCAATTAAAGATCTCATGCGATATTTACAGAGATACTTCTGTCACTATCATTGGATGAGAAAACGATGATAGAGATTTTCTTCAAAATCTCATCGAATTTTTTGTCATGACAGAACGTGATAGTGTTGCGATCATCGTAATTAATAGCTCATTTAATGCTATTGAAATTACTTGTACCGAGAAATCTTAATAATATATTCATATATATGTAGTCGGTAGACATACGGTTTTTAGCCTAAATTCATCTAAATCAGTTTGAAATGTTGATGTCGCATAAGAATTTTTTTTTTTTTTTTTTAACTCTTTATTTGTTCCAAATTCAAAATAAATTACATTTCATTTTAACCTAGGTGCTCCAGTTACTGCAGTAACGTACCAGCCTTAATTGTTATGATATATATCTAAGTGTTTTTACATTGTTCATGTCTTGGCAATTCAGTATTTTAAACAGGTTTTTTAACCTGCATGTCAGTATAACAATTGATATCTTAAAACTAAAAACTAAAACTAAATCTTATCTAAGTATAAAGGGAATTAATCGTTGCAATTGAGGATTGCAACGATTTTTGCCTGAAATTATTCATTATTTTGTTGGACATTTGTGCTAAAGTCTCAACATTCGAAATTCTATGTACTTCGGTTGTACTGTACCAGGGAGGCAACTTCAAAATCATTTTCAGAATTTTGTTCTGAATCCTTTGAAGTGCTTTTTTCCTGGTAGTGCAGCAACTAGACCATATTGGTACAGCGTAAAGCATGGCCGGTCTAAAAACTTGTTTAAATATTAGAAGTTTATTCGTCAGGCAAAGTTTGGATTTCCTGTTTATAAGAGGATACAAACATTTTATATATTTGTTACATTTGGCTTGAATGCCCTCAATGTGATCTTTAAAAGTTAATTTTTGGTCAAGTATTAATCCAAGATATTTCACTTGGTTTGACCAGGAAATTGGAACTCCGTTCATAGTGACTATGTGACTACTACTAGGTTTCAAAAACGAAGCTCTAGGCTTATGTGGAAATATTATAAGTTGAGTTTTGGAAGCGTTGGGAGAAATCTTCCATTTTTGTAAATAAGAAGAGAAAATATCTAAACTTTTCTGAAGTCTGCTGCAAATAACACGAAGACTTCTTCCTTTAGCGGAAATGCCTGTGTCATCAGCGAACAAAGATTTGTGGCAACCCTGAGGCAAATCAGGGAGGTCCGAAGTGAAAATGTTATACAATATAGGCCCAAGAATGCTACCCTGAGGAGCTCCTGCCCTAACAGGTAGTCGATTAGATTTGGAATTTTGATAATTTACTTGAAGAGTTCTGTCAGTTAAATAATTTTGAACTAATTTCATAATATAAAGTGGAAAATTAAACTTTTTCAATTTAGCAATCAAACCTTCATGCCAAACACTGTCGAATGCTTTTTCTATGTCTAGAAGAGCAACTCCAGTTGAGTGGCCTTCAGATTTGTTTGAACGAATTAAATTGGTAACTCTTAAGAGTTGATGAGTAGTTGAATGCCCATGGCGAAATCCAAACTGCTCATCTGCAAAAATTGAGTTCGTATTGATGTGAAGCATCATTCTATTCAAAATTATATTTTCAAAAAGTTTACTTATTGAAGAAAGCAAACTTATTGGACGGTAGCTAGAAGCTTCAGCTGGATTTTTATCCGGCTTCAAAATTGGAACAACTTTTGCATTTTTCCATTTATCAGGAAAGTATGCCAAATGAAAACATCTGTTAAATAATTTTACCAAGAAAGACAAGGTACTCTCTGGGAGTTTTTTGATGAGGATATAGAAAATTCCATCATCACCTGGAGCTTTCATATTTTGAAAATTTTTAGTTATAGACCTTACTTCGTCCAAATCAGTCCCCCAGGAATCATCAAAAATATTTTCCCGAGAGAAAATATTCAGAAAATCCCGAGCAACCTGATTCTCAATAGGACTAGTAAGACCCAAACTGAAATTATGGGAACTCTCGAATTGCTTAGCAAGTTTCTGAGCTTTTTCCAAATTTGTGATCAAAATTTTACCACCTTCTTTAAGCGCTGGAATAGGCTTTTGAGGTTTTTTCAAAATTTTTGTGAGTTTTCAAAAGGGTTTGGAACTCGGGTCTAATTTAGAAATATTATTTTCAAAAGTTTTGTTCCTCAGGGCAGAGAATCGCTTTTTAATTTGTTTTTGCAAATCCCGCCAGATAACTTTCATGGCAGGATCGCGTGTTCTTTGATATTGTCTCCTACGGACATTTTTAAGACGGATCAAGAGCTGAAGATCATCGTCTATTATAATTGAATCGAATTTAACCTCGCATTTTGGTACTGAGGCAGCTCTTGCTTCAACTATATAAGTAGTCAGAGATTCAAGAGCATAATTAATTTCATCTTTGGTTTGCAAAGGAATGTTTGGATCGAAGTTATATTCCATAAATGTTCGATACTGCTCCCAATCAGCTCTATGGTAATTGAAAGTAGAGCTGTTGGGATTACAAATTATTTCTTGGGATATTTCAAAAGTTACTGGAAGGTGATCAGAACCGAAGTCAGCATGGGTAACCAATTGGCTACAAAGTTGACATGAATCAGTTAAGACCAAATCAATAGTGGAGGGATTTCTTGCAGAAGAAAAGCATGTTGGGCTGTTTGGATATTGAATAGTGTAATAACCTGCAGAACAATCATCAAACAGAATATTACCATTGGAATTGCTTTGAGCATTATTCCATGAGCGGTGTTTTGCATTAAAATCACCAATAATGAAGAATTTAGACCTATGACGGGTAAGTTCCTGGAGGTCACCCTTGAGAAAATTCTTTTGCTGGCCTACGCATTGGAATGGCAAATAGGCAGCTATAAACGTAAGTTGTCCAAATTTTGTTTCAACAGAAACCCCCAAAGTTTCAAAAACTTTGGTTTCAAATGAAGAAAGAATTTTATGCTTGATTCGTCTATGAATAATGATGGCAACGCCACCACAGAGTCCATCAAGACGATCATTTCTATAAATCAAGTAGTTTGCGTCCTTCTTAACCTTATGGGCAGGTTTAAGGAACGTTTCAGTTATAACGGCAATATGCACGTTATGAACTCCTAAAAAGTTAAATAGCTCGTCTTCATTATCTTTAAGAGATCGAGCATTCCAATTTACAATATTTAATGCTTTAAAATCCATTACTGAATTTTAAAGTCATGACAATATTATTTGCAAATTTTACTCCAGTTTGAATAGCATCAAACATGGAGTTAGATTTAAGCATATCAGAAATCATGTCAATTAATGAATTCTGTAAAAATTCCATTTTGGGGGCAGTAATGCTTCCTAAGTCAAAATTGTCAAAATTTCCATTAGAACGTTGGTTAGTATTTTGATTTCTACCCGCTGCAATAGCAGCATAGGTAGCTCCATTAACTCGCTGAACATTGTTAGCAGCGAGGGGAGTAGGTACAGATGAAACATTTGAAGCAGGGGAGATATTTGTACCTACGGGTACGAATGTAGAATTTGTTCCTCGCTGACCGTTGTTAACAGCAGAGGAATTTGTACCTGGTCGGAAACGTGGAGCGTTTCCTACCTGACGGTTAGAACGAGATTGTAGGATCGCTTTGCGAGTCTTACATTCCCAAAAATTGGATTTGTGGTTTTCACCACAATTTGAACATTTAAATTTCTTAGGATCTTCCTTCACAGGACAGTCGTCCTTTGCGTGAGAGGAATCACCACAATTCATGCATTTAGCTGGCATGTAGCAATTTTTAGTTCCGTGACCCCATCCCTGGCACTTACGGCACTGGGTGAGGTTTTGGAAATTTCCTCCAGTCTTCCTGAAGTGTTCCCACTTCACTCGGACATGGAGCATAAGGCTAGCTTTTTCTAAGGCCTTAAGGTTGTTTAGTTCACTAGACTTGAAGTGAACTAAATAAAAATCATTGGAAATCCCGTTGCGCGAATCGCCAGGACGGGATTTCATTTTCATTTTGATTACTTGGAGTGGCACAACTCCAAGTAATTTTGCCAGTTCATCTTTGATCTGATCCAGGGATTCACCACTGGGCAGTCCTTTCATGACAACCTTGAACACACGTTCAGTTTTGGTGTCGTAAGTAAAAAATTTGTGCTTCTTCTCAGTAAGATAGTTGAGAAGACATTTAAATCCGTCCAAGGTTTCAGCCAATACACGGCATTCACCCCGACGTCCAATTTGTAGTGAAAACTTAACTTTCACGAAATTCAAAAGTTCCATGCGAAGAGCATGGAAATCGGTAGTGGTTATCACAATAGGGGGAATCTTTTCCTTCTTGGCATTAAGCCGGGAAAGTTTACTAGAATTTTTCTTGGATGATGGATCATTCTCATCATCCGTGAGCAAATCAAATTGATTACTCAAATTAATTTCATCAGAAGGGGGGTCAAGAGTTTGCCCCTTTCTTTTGCGTTTAGGCGCCATGGCGGCAGTAAATTTTTATCCAAATCGACTTCCAAGCAGATTACTATAAGAATCTGAAGGATCGAAGAGGAATTTTCCAAATCGATATCCAAGAAGGATTACCTCGGGTAGGGTCCAAACAAGGATCGAAGAGGAATAAGAGTTGAACAAGGTAGAAAATTTTTACAGGTTGAGCACTGAAAAGTGCTGTTAAAATTTGTTGTAGCTTTAGGTAGTAGTAACACTTCCTTCAGCAAAAAGCAAATAGATCCGCACGGCAAGAGAGCACGATGCGGACTTGTCGCATAAGAATTATTCTCATGAGTGTTTGATCATTGAAAAAAGACAAGAAAGCTAATGATAGGTAGTTTCATCTCGTGATACTGAGAGGACCTGTTTTCTCATCGTCACATGACGGCTGTGATATTTACCAGCTCTGGCGGTAGCCCAAATGATGGACAAGCTGTTCATTGCTGGTGGCAGCGGTGATGGTGCGAATTCTTGCTGACATAATAATTGGCATTTCTACCGGAATTGGTACCTGGAGAGCATGGAACCAGAAACCATATGGAGTGGTAGGAATGATGACCGGAACTCGAAAATTGTAGAAGTTCATTAGGGGCGTAGTATCTCTGACTTCGGCCAGACTTATACCAGTGTTCGTTACCTGACAAAATAAATGGTATTTCTACCAGACCTTGTAGCTAGTTTTAGAGCCGGAGAGCAACCGTGAGTGCAGCCAGAACTCGAATACTAGACAAGGTGTTCATATATGGTGACAGCGATGAGACCGTGTATATTGCGAATTCTTGCAGCTCGTTTGGAGTCGGAGAGCATGGATCCAGAACTATGTGGAGCGGTTGTAATGTTAACCAGTGTAGCCGGACCCCGAAAATCGTGGGAGGTCATTAGGAGCGTAGTATCGTAGATGCTAGTTTAGGAGCGAGAAAGCGTGGATCATGTAGGTAGGCGAAAAAACATGCCAAGATGCTGAAGTAAGCAATCCGATATCCTGCACCGAACTCGCAGCTATATTTAATCGTTGAATTTTCTAAAAATATGTTAAGCTTCCAGATCAGGTGGCAGAGAGTTGAATCGTGTTTTACTGTAGTGAACTGCAGATTTCTTGCCGACTTCCGTTTTTGGACGACTACTTTATAACTATGGAACGGTTGATGGAGGGTTTGATTGTGATGAGCCCGCGGAATCGACAGAAGTAGATAATGTTAATGATAGAGATATTCAAGATTGCTTTAATGTCATTGGCCACATCTTGCTGGACCTTATTAATGAACCAGTGCAAACTGGACTTGTGCCACAAATTTGAAAGGAATCCTCAGTGGTCCCTATTGAAAAAGTTGCTGGATCGATTAAAGCCGAAAAGTTCCGTCCCATCAATTTTAGAACTTGTTGTTAGAGGCCAGCTGTTGGAGTATTTAAATAGTAACAAACGTTGATACCAGAACAATCCGGATATCGGGAAGTTCATTATTTTGAAACCGCGTTGAATTTGGTATTTTTTTATTTTCCTTGATTTGTTTTCCGTCGATCATGTTTTCCGTGCTGAGCACCAATGCTACCGACGCCAGGAAAGGAGCTCCCACACCTGGACCCTACATATCAACCCATCAACTCATGAACCGGCTTTATTTCCCTTCCGAAGGCGTGATCAGAGATGTTATGCCTCAGAACATCCTGGCAGTGCCGATTGGGATTGACCCCAGGCCTGCAGGGGTTAAAGATAATCACGCTTACCCCTACACCACCGGCGCCGCTAATGAATTTGGTATTAGCGAAGTGGAAAAATAACTTGAAGTGTAAAGGTACGATTGTTGCTGTTTTTTTATTTTGGATCTTGAACGCGGTTTTGAAACAATTTCTAGGCCCTTATTGTTAAGATCAATCAAGCGCGTTGGAATTACGAGTACTGCATATACATTGTTTGAAAGCTATTTGTCTGACAGAACTCAACGGACTGTTTTTAATGATTATGTTTCCAGTCCCGTGGGGAATAACCTTGGAGTGCCCCTGGGAAGTGGATTAGGGCCCCTGTTATTTATTATGTATATTAATGACTTGCGACGTGTTTTACGATTATGCGATATTAATATTTTTTGCAGATGATAATGTGTTATTCATTGCAGCTAAGAAAATTGCCAAGAAGCATGGAATTCTATGCCAACTGAAAAACGATTAAACTATTTCCAGTAAAATACAGCTATACAAATCAATCCTCTCTCTTCATCTAGATATTCACCCTTCCATTTTATTTCTGGCCATTGCAACACAAATATTGAGATGACAGCGTTTGCAGAGTAAAATAATACGTTTGATTTTGAGATGCAATAGATTCACTTCCTCCACTTTGATGCTAGACGCTTTAAAATCGTTGTCGCCCAAATAACAATTCTGCAATCATTTGGCATCCACTCTGATTTATGATGGTTTTATCATGGTAATGAATAATCCATTTAGTTTAAATACAGCATTTCACAGTGTAAAGGTTTCTGCTTAGTAGTTCACCTTTTCGCTGTTTTAAAAACCTTTTACAGTCTGGAGAGAAGTCAAAAACTGTCTTGTTTTAAAATTAAATTTAAAGTAGTTCTCAATCCCACCATAAAACTGTTCTATAAATCAATCATAAACTGCATTAGCATTTTTTTTATTAATGTCAAGAAGCCTGGAATTCTATGCCAACTGAAAAACGATTAAACTATTTCCAGTAAAATACAGCTATACAAATCAATCCTCTCTCCTCATCTAGATATTCACCCTTCCATTTTATTTCTGGCCATTGCAACACAAATATTGAGATGACAGCGTTTGCAGAGTAAAATAATACGTTTGATTTTGAGATGCAATAGATTCACTTCCTCCACTTTGATGCTAGACGCTTTAAAATCGTTGTCGCCCAAATAACAATTCTGCAATCATTTGGCATCCACTCTGATTTATGATGGTTTTATCATGGTAATGAATAATCCATTTAGTTTAAATACAGCATTTCACAGTGTAAAGGTTTCTGCTTAGTAGTTCACCTTTTCGCTGTTTTAAAAACCTTTTACAGTCTGGAGAGAAGTCAAAAACTGTCTTGTTTTAAAATTAAATTTAAAGTAGTTCTCAATCCCACCATAAAACTGTTCTATAAATCAATCATAAACTGCATTAGCATTTTTTTTATTAATGTCTTGATAAAATACTCTATAAACGTTTTCTATCATTATAAAAGCAACCATAAAACCATTAGGTTTTAAATGAGAGCAAAACGCATATCTTGTTGCCTTTTAGGCTTTTTAAAGTGTATCATAAAATCTCCTCTGTTTACAAATTGAATTTTAAGGATGGATCCTCACAGTGAATATAAACCAAATTTATGACAAGGATATCTCGAAGGATAAACGAAGTTGGAGAAAAAAATCAAGCGATGCTAACGACCGAAGGGATGTCGATTTCAGTAAAATTTAGTTCTTAGTTTAGTTTAGAACCAGCACGTCCGGCGGAACGGGTACCATCAACAACTGAGCATCTGGTGGAGAAGAGTGAAGTGAACGTGGTCCTCAAATTCATAAAACATTGTCAAAACAGTCTGAAAACAGACCAGCCTTCTCCAGACCTTGCGAATAGATGAAGATCGGAAGGAGGTACTTGTATCAGTACCGACAGAAAACCACTGAAACTGTTAGGTTTCCGATCCATAGATGCGATTTTATTCGGCGAAAGGGTCATCACTTGGAAAAAATTAATTCAACCGTACATTCCTGCATTGTTTGATGGTGCACTTCCAGAACTATCCGGAAGAAGGGGATCTTTTCGGGAATGATCGAGGTTACAGCTGTGCAAAATGTTGTGAACACTTTCTGAGTAACTGCTTCCAAGCTATCGGGAGAGAATCGCCTGGAAAAACGCTGAATCGCACAGCGCAACTATGGAAAGATAAACAAACTTTGACGTTTAACATTTTGTAGGCAACATTGCCGCCATAAATGCTACCATAAATCTGAACGGGCTAGGATCAAGCTAAATGGCTTAAGATAAATACAATTCAGTCTACAAGTTTTCTTCATAAAAGCCATTTCAAAACCTAAGGAATTTGTTAAGGATTTCTTGAAAGCAAAATAACTTTTTCACAAATGGCCCATGAAAATCAATTTTTATGCCTCCGCCATATTACAATTATTTTGTTTGTTTTTTACAATCTTCGATTTTAATCGATATTTTCTTGGATATAACTTTATTTAAGTTAATTTAGCAATGAGAAAATATTTAGAATGCAAAAATCATGAGAAACAAATTTCTCGGCTAAGCTTAATGATCGATCTGAAGAATATTTTTTTTTCTTAATGTAAAATAATTAGTAAAATTGATGTTTTCCGTGGGCGGACTCTAGTTTTTCGATGTTTTCACGTACATTTTACATCAAATTTTATATGGCACACAAAACTGCCACTTCATGAGAACTATTTTATAATTTTGGAAATTCGGCAGGATTTTTATACTATCAGTTTTTATTTTAATTATTTTGATAAGATCGGATGGTATTTATGAATCCTTTTTTATCTTGATTGTTGTTTTTCTAGTGAACTTAGAAAGCAGCTAGGGTAAATGGCTCGGATAATGGTTTTAATTGTTGCCAAATAGCTTTTATTGTAGCTTAAATACGGTTTTAAAATGGATCTCAATGCGTTTATCGCACAACCATTTTGCAGTAAATCAATCTTGAAGAGCTTCGAAAATATAACCTTCAGAACCTTCTCCAGGGTGGGCCAACTAGACAGATTCTAGCATCAATGAGGTTTTGGTGGATGCATCAATGGCAAAGCAGTCTTGACCAGGTTTTTTATGAATGTTGTTTTATAGTAGCTTTGTAGTATTTCATAAAACTTAAAATGTTACTTGGGCGGTGAAGCAAAGAATTGTATATTTGACTACGGTGTTCATTTTTAAAGTAGTTAACGGTTTGCTGCCTCGATATTTGTGTGATCGAATTGAAAGAGTAAGTGACTTTCATATATATAATACTTGAAACGCGGTTGAAATAAGAACACCACATCTCTTGACTTGTGCTTCACAAAATTCATTATATTATAAAGGAATAAATGTTTTCAATTCTATGACTAGACATATCAAACGTTTAGCAACACTTATAGAATTTAAAAGACACTTAATTTCACACGTTAAAACTGTCTTTTGAACAGTTATCCAGTGATTTTTTTTTTATGAATTGACAAATTATGTATCTTGACGAAGTGATCTCTAACGTTTTATTTTATATGGATAGCTTCCATTAATACTTTTAAATAATTATTGTAGCACTGCAAAAACTAGAGGATTGAATTTAAAATTTAATAAAAAAAAAAATCTATTTTGAAGCTTATTTCGAAGATACCTACCCAGACAACCAGAAGTCGTATAACAATGTACAGACAGTATCGTAAATAACTACAGTTTTTGTCAACATCGCATACAAGTGTGACATACATCGCAAATTTCCGACTTTAATGCGATGAATCATTTTACCATCGTACTGTACCACACATTAAATCGGATTACATCGTAAGACTTTTCAAATTGAATTTGTTATGACAGACTGAATCGTATATGATGCCAAATCAAGTCGTTTAATTATAAATTTAGATTTGCACGTATATGGCCTCCACTTTTGTAGGTATAAGCCCTTTTTTTGCATTCTATACGATTTGATTGTTTGTATATATGTTTGTATATCACAGAAACAACTTTGAATATACGTGCATTCTGGTTGTCTGGGTAGATTTAGTAATAAGTTTTCTGGCAAATTTCGGGGGTTCGTAAGCATTCCTGACATTGCTGAAAATTATGATAGCATCAGATTGCGGGGTTACTAGTGTAATAGGATGCTTTGTTGATTGTTCATTAACTCTTGATTGCTTGTAATACTTATGAATATTTTAGGTGGACAAAAAGGCGACCAAGAGGTGGACGCCTAAGCTTTTCCACATTTATATTGCTGTGAAGCAACTGTAAACTCTAGAGGGAATTTATATCTGTAACTGTAACCAGTTCGATTTTGTTTACAAACCTGTTTAAAATGTCACGTAGTGCTGCTATCAGTAATATGGACGCAGTTGGATTGTTATACAGATCCACAGTAGAATACAGACGAAGTTTTTTGTTCACGACATTTAGACACCTATTTTGTGTTACTTGCAATGGCTTTAACCGTTTTTTTGGCGGCTTGGATTGGACAAAGGCATGATACATAGTTGTTAAAGCCTTCAGCGGCAGAACTTTGAGACACTCCTCAAAAGCCCATGAGTTTAAAAAACAACAAGTGGAAAATTATTGAGTAAAACGAGTGTTCATGACTTGTTATCATCCGTTTGAAAAACGATTATTTTAATTGATATAGTCACTTTAACGCACTTGGGTCATTCGTGACTTGTCCGGGGGTGAGCTTGAACTCGTGACTTTGGCGTGAGAGGTATGGATGCTAACCTCAACGCCGAGGTCGCCCTAATATGATTTACAATCAAGTAACATTGTGATTTTTGGTGGAAAAGCGCGAACGGGTTTTGCTGCAAATATGCGCGATTAGGGAGGTGGTATTGAGATCATCAACAAGTTGTTGAAAATTCTGTGTTAGCTTACCGTTGAGATCAAAAAGTCTGCATTACTTTGCTTATGTCTCTAAAGTATTGTTATCGTTGAATGCTTGGATAGCCACTATTCAAGTTCCTATTCGAGAGTTAGTCGCAAGTAATAAACAATTAGTTATTAAAATATATGTGGAAGGAATAACATAATACTAAACAGGATTTGTATAGAACGCACTGTTATTCAAAACAATTTATTGATCTTTCGAGATAATTTGATAAATCGAATTCTACCACATTTTATGCTCGATACATCTTATGATTTCAAAGCCCTAGAATTTATTGAGTGACAGAGATTAAAGTCACTGGGCCAAATGCTATCTGGATGCATAGGTTTTAAGAATGAATTGTGAAGAAAAAGAGATTTAATTTAAAAAAAAAAAAATGTTTCAGAAAAGTGAACTTGATACAAAGAACTAGAGCAAATTGATAGTAATATCGCATAAAGAAAATGTGTGTTCACTGACAAAGTTAAACACGAAAAAATATATGTGAAACCTACTGACGTTTGAGCTCGCTCAACGTGAAACTAAACATGGATCATTAAATTTAATACCCACGACCAATAGACCAACACTTGAAACAAAATAATAACTGAAAGATTATTTACTAATAAGATAGATTCCCAAGATTCTGGGGCTTTGAAATTTGTGTAGATTTCAGACTCTACAGAAATTTTCTTAAAAATATGGGATTAATAACAATTTTGGAGAAAAAAAAAGGAAAAATGTTAGAGTTTGAAAATTTTGCAAGATCACAGATTTGAAAAAAAATATATCATATTTATTAAATACTCGTTCAGTCATAATTGTCAAGGCTCTGAGGCTTAGAAGCATTTAAAGGGTTAAAACAAATTACAGAACAATCGATAGAATCTTGCGGACAAACACTGGAATTGTAAGTAAAATTTAAAAGTATTCAAAGTGTTGATTTCAAACAACTATTGAGGAGGATTCCCGCACAGTTTTCGAAGGAGAAGTTTTGAGCAGAATTTCCAGAATTATTCTAACATGAATTTGGAAAGATTTCTGAGGAGAAGATTGCAAGTTCTAAATTAAATCAAACCCTACCTGAGCAAAGCTGAAGATCAAATTGAAATCAAAATTTGCTGTTATGATGTAACTTATTTTGAATACTCCAGTTGATCTCATTTTGGTTGACTTAACGGTTAACACAGCAAAAATAAGAGCAAAATTTTACACTGTTGAAGCAAACGGAAAATTAATCCTGCTTTCAATGAAATCAATTTGATTACTGATTTTGCATTCATAATGGTTAACTGAATACGGGCCTAGAGTAAATGGTTACCATTCATGTTTCTCAAGCTGAAAGACTTAGGCTCCAATCTCACCGCGGGCAAGTCACGAATGACCTAAACTGTGTTAAGCAAATCAGATAAACGATAATAATTAGTTCTACGACAGATGAATTTCAATTAAATTTCAAACAAGACGTAAACAGCAGAACTTCAAGTTAAGTTGCTTTCATTTAAAACGTCTTGACTGCATAATGAAAGCACAATATGATATCAGACTTATGTCGCAACATTTGAAATCAAAATGAGTTTTCATTATGATAGGAACTGCACACTTTAATATCGATTTGCTTTCATTTTGTTAACCGACTTTGCTCGGGTAGTGTGAAAGATTCATCAAAAGGCTGCAACAAAATTTATTGCAAAAAAAGGCTAATAATTAGAAAGTAAATCTTTAAAATACTCCAAGGGTTTTATAAATACTAAAGTAATTCAAAATTTTGAAAGATTTATGCTCATTTAAATAGAGTTAAAAGAATATTTTAAAAAGGATTTCAATGAAATCAAAGTCTCCGAATAGGTTTAAGGGTATTCTAAGACGGATTTCAAACAATTTCTTAGAATGGGTTTCAAGGAAATTCAAAATAAAATTCAACGGTAATTATTACGCAGAGTGTTTTTCTGGTTAATTTTAGAAGAATTCTATAATAATTCAGAGCAGGATTCCAAGTTCATTCTGAAATTCATATCTGAGAGAATTTTGAATAAAATTAAAACCCGGGAAAAGAATAGTTCAGTTTCAGTTTTTACAAATATTTGTTTCTAAAGTCCAGCATCTACAATATTTTTTGTTAAGGCCCATGCACTTTACATCTGAAATTGAATCGCAGAAATCAATTTGAAATATTGCTGAGTGATTAAATTCTAAAAACAATAAGGCGGATTCTGAAAAAAATTATGCAGCAAATAGAGAAAGACATTCATTTGGTAAAAAATCACTCTGTTTATCCTGAAATTATGGTGTGAAAATTTATTCCTATGGTGTGGTTAATTTATTTTCCCGGTTTTCTCATCGAATTCCTGGGTTTTTCCCGGTTTTCCCGGTTACTTTTCAAATTCTCGGATAGTTCCCGGTATTCCCGGTTTTCCTGGTTCGCTGGTCACCCTGGCTGAAAATTACGTGACCATAAGCTTTCGTTTGGTGGGTGTTTCAGCGATACGTTTTTTTTTTTAAATAAGTTTGTCTTCCAGAGAAAACGTGGAGAGCCGAAAGGAAACTGCTAAAGTTGTGAAAATACAGACACATCTGTTCATCTGGCATCCGTGCAACTCTCACTCAACTCCCGTTTATGGGTAGGAATTGTACGTAAGGTCTGCAACAAAATACATGAAAGTAAGATGTTCTAGGGAAGACAATGTTAGCCTCTCATCCCGAGTTCAGATTGACGGTGACGAAATCGAGGTGGTCGATGAGTTCGAGTATTTGGGCTAACTGGTAACCACCGAAAATGATACCGGCAGAGAAATTCAAAGGCGCATTATGGAAGGGAATCGTGCCTACTTTGGACTCCGGAGGACGCTCCGTTCGAATAAAATTCGCCGCCGCACGAAGTTGACTATCTACAAGACGCTGATTGGATCAGTGGTCTTCTAAGGCTACGAGACCGGGACTATGCTCGTGGAGCACCACCGGGCACTTGGTGTTTTCGAACGGAAGGTGTTGCGTACCATCTACGGTGGAGTGCAGATGGATGATGGAACGTGGAGGAGGCGAATGAACCACGAGTTGCACCAGCTGCTGGGAGAACCATTCATCGTTCACATAGCAAAAAATGGGCGACTACGGTGGGCTGGGCACGTTGTACGAATGCCGCACGAAGAAGAGGCGCGGAGCGGGCAAGGTGAATTGACCAAGTAGAAGGCGACCTGCGGACCCTTCGCTGACTACGAGGCTGGCGAAGTGTGGCCATGGATCGAGTAGAGTGGAGATGACTTCTTCGGACAGCAGAGGACAACAAGGCCTCAGTTTGATTGGTAAGGTAAGTCTGCAACATCTATGTAGGAAAACAGTAGCCAGGATTAAAATTAGTAATCATAAATTGGTTAACGTTTTCTCCTCCTCAGTACATGCGTAATACATGGAACATGGAATACATGCGAAAATAATCATCTGTGTGATCTAATCATCAAACTTCTGATAATAACGTTCATGCGTTGCAGAAATCCCACTTTTTTCGGCACCAGTGGTTTCGCAAAATTAAATTTTCTGCAGCTCATTACTACCCATCAGCTGATCAACACCTCCGTGTTTGCAATTATTATCTATTATCCGATCCTCATCTCCTCACACTGCCTAATCGGCTGACCCAGTCTGTGCGATACTAATTTGATCAAATCAAGATCCCCAGACGATATGTGACGTAAAACTTGAACCGTCAGCGGTTGCATCAGGACTAACCGACATTTCATCACCTCTGCTCATCGAAAAAGAAGATAAAAAATCAACACCCATTATCTCCACTGGAAAATCGATAAACTATTTTGTAAAGACGCAGCCAGAGCACAGCACAACAAACGTCATTAATCAGCCCATCGTGAACGCATAAAACCATCATTACCCGCCAGACAGCAGCCAGCACTTACAAATCCGAGCCCATAAATGCAAAATAAGCCCCACGCCGAAAAAGTAGGTTAATTACACCTGTACGAAAGAAGTCAATGGCGACGACGAATCCTCGACTCTCTTCACAGCCAGTTCAGTCAGTCGATCAGTTCAACCAGATATGTGTAGCTGACTTCATACCGGCTGGCCAACTGTTGCACGTCGCTGATGTCGGTGGTGGTGGTGGTGTTATAAAATTTTATGCAGAGTGGATTTAATCCCTTTCTGAAAGTGAAATCCCATAGCCAGCAGCAACCAAAGTGCAAAGTGCAGCGTCTCACCCGCTTGTGCCGTGGAAGCGCGTTTAATTTGGACGAATTAGCCACCATGAGCTCGATCTTGGGACGATCCTCTCTATCTATCTCTCTCTCCAAATAGACGAAACTATTGCGAAATAGTACAAAACGAAACGACGCGCTTTTCTATTTCTAGTTTTGAATGTCAAGAGAAACACGCTTGTTTCACAGACAAGCACGCACCCCCTGCCCGCGGTCCTTCCCCAGCAGTGGCCGAATCTCTCATCGTTGCGCCATGATGGGTTGATTTATGCACGCACTAAAGGTTCTCCGCCTTCCTCTCCCTTCCCTTCACAGTTGTCGTTTTTTTTTGGTCTACTGTGTAGTCAGCGATTGCAGCATCGAGTTGCAGACGAACGGATCAGCATGAGCGGTCGCAGGAGGTTTGTAGCCCCTGGGCGGTTCAATACAATTGGTGTTCCTTCACTGTTAAGGAAATTCCAGCTTAAACTTCGGAGCACTTCTTCAGTGCATTTTGAATGATTTAGTGCATTCTTCTATTTTAGTTTGGATTTCCTCCTGGGAAATGCTTCAGAATGAGTGAATGCGAACTGAGAGCTTCAATCTCTCAACTCAAAATTACCGAGCACACCCCTGCCGAAGTACGCGCGCTACGCATAATGGCCACTAAAAGCACCAGTTTTCCAAAATAGACACAGTGAAGCATAAAATTAAAATGAACAGAAAAGGACTGGAAGCACAGGCTGAATGTGAACACAACCACCAACTTCGGCGCTCCGCTCAATGTACATGCCAACCCATAGCTGGTGGTTTGTCTGAATCTCACGCAGACCTGTCGTGTTAATCAGCGCGTAAAGCTTCCCCTTTCCTCCTTTCCCCGTAGCACGTGAACTTACCACCCCGATCCACACACCGGACGCACACGGACGGACCTGAACTTTCCTACCAAACTCCCACCCAAAAAAAAAAAAAGAAAAAAAAGAAGTCAAACCAGCACCGCAAAAGGCTTCACCGATGTCGTACTTCTACTATGAGACGATTGTCGATCGTCGTCGTCGTTGAAACATTTCGTTAATTTTTTTCAAAGTGCTCTTTCTCTTACATAATCACACCGAGTCTGACGAGATTCATAAAATAACGCAATCTGCAACCAAAGGCAGTCTTCGCCATCGTCGTCGTCGTCGTCGTCGTCGTTGTCGGTCAGGGTGGAAGGTAGTAGCGCAGCGCAGTCAGTCAGTCAGTGGCACAACTACAACACTATTAACCGCTGAATTCAGTCAGCAGTGATCGCGGGGAGTAAAGCGAGGAGGAGGAAGAGGAGGAGGGAGTAGGTTTACTGTTCTGACACTGACTGTGATGGTTGATCGTACCAGCCAGCAGAGTCAGCAGCAGCAGCGACCACGAATCGCACGGAACACGGCCAAGGGGGCCTCGTCAAGAGCTCGACCAGCTTAACCAGCTCTTGAAATGTCTGCAGCGGTTGGCTTGGCTTGGCTTGGCTTGGGGGAAAGATGCGGTGCGGTTCGGAGCTAGTTTGGTGTTGCGCTTGGCAATAAATCTAGCCTGAAGATAGCTGCAGCTCTGCTACACAGGTTCAATGGTGATTGGGCTTTCGTTGCATCGGACCAATGGAAAATGGTTTCCGATGTTGAGGTTTTTTCCCCGTTGGGAGTTTGATGCGGGAGGTTTCATGCTCGACTTAGCAAAATAGAGCAATTCGCAAATCGGTTTATTTTTGTATTTTTTTTTATTTGGTTGAAAATTTACGGAAACGTTCCTTATGACCGAAAATGCCATTTTGCATCTTCATATCGTCATTTTGAATCCAGCCTTAATTTTGAAAAGGGCACATAGAAAAATATCAAGCTTCAGAATAGAACATAGAAAAATATCAGAAAATTTTTACTCGAAAACTGTTTGTCCGATCCGTTTGGTGTGTTGGGCAATATTACAGGTAATAGATTAGACTATTTGAAAAAAATATGCACTCTTAAAAAATGTAGCCAACTTTTTTTTTTAAATTTCAAATAAAGTCTTAATAACAATATTTCAATAAAAAAGGATTTTTTCATTTGATGGAGAAATGATGGACAAAAAACTCTGATTTTTTTAAAACTCAAATTTTTCGAAAAATATCCAAAATTTGGTCCAAGTACTGTTTTGACTTTATATAATGAAAGTACATCAAATTTACAATAAAAAAGCACCCGAGTAAAATTTTGCTAGCGATTTGAAAGTAGATATTTTTAAAACGTAGGTAGTTTTTGGACATTTTTTAATGTGTTTTTCGGTTCTCCAGTTCCAAAAATATTTTTTTCCGAAAAATCAGAAAATTTTGCCATGAAAATGCTCTTGGTGACTCTTTTTTTTTTCCTTGGTTTGTTTTCCGTCGATCTTGTTTTCCGTGCTGAGCACCAATGCTACCGACGCCAGGGAGGCAGCTCCTACACCTGGACCCTACCTATCGACCCATCAACTAATGAACCGGGGACCAGCGGCTTTACTTCCCTTCCGAAGGAAGGCGTGATCAGAGATGTTATGCCATCGACAAACCGACATGACACTTAATTCTGACTTGTGCCCGAAAATCGTAACCGGCCGATTTAAATGTGCAGTGATCCGAACTGTCAAAACTATACGCTTTTTTATCTAGATCAAAATAATTTGTCCAGAATAGATCAGACCCAAACCAATTCAGGGGGAGAGGTAGCTCATCGATTCTTCCGGTTCGCCTCCTAGCATCGTGCTATAAGGTACCAGGCGATAACCAGGGTAGTTGATCGATAGCTCGATGACGTCATTTCGTTGGCGTCTGCAATGGGAAATTCTAATAGCAGGCGTTGACGATGGGACGTTGTCGAGTTGTTGAATAGCAACTATCGTGGTAACTCACCGATTACCTGTCAATCTGCCAAATTTGGAAAGACGTCTGCATTGAATTGTCTCATATAATAATATTCCGCCCTAGTGGGTTATCACAAGAAATTGCGAGTAGCTGAGTGGAATGGAGATAAGTTAAGCATTGGGTACAGGACCAAGTCTCCCCTGGGTGGTGCCAAAAGATGAGCGCAATAGAATCATCAAGTTGCCATAAGGCACGGAATGAGACTATTGCATGGCTGGGTAGTCAAAGTCTTCCATTCGTTAGTCATTTCAGGTGGATTACAACAGGTTTAGGTTTAGGGTGGGCGTTGGCCAGATTTGGATTTTTCAGATGTAATCCTGGATAGGACCCTGTCATTGAACATCGCGTGAAAGTGGAACTTAATGAAGGTCTAAGTACTTTTTCGTAGTTTTTAGTTTTCGGATTTGAAAGATCGTCGGTTACAGTGGCCTGCTTACTGAGCAGAAAAACGCGGTCCCAGGTCCTTACATATCAAAGAGATTTATGGTAAAATCGCTTGTGTATCGTGTATTTTGCGAAACTCGTTGTTGTCGTTGGTCAGGGTTTGAATGGATACACAAATTTGAGCAACGGTATTATGTGATATGAGGGGCTCGGTGGCCTTAGAGCAACCGTTTTTGCTTACTGAGCAGAACATCATGAGTCTAATCTCAGGCCCATCCACATTCAAGATTCGTCAATCGTTTTATTTGTTAATATGAATACATGGTAATAACAGCAACTCGGTGATTAAAAAGGTGCTCGTCTGCCTAGTGGCAAACGTTTTTGCTTACTGAGCAGAAGACCGTGGGTTTAGTCCCAAGCTCCTTCGCGTTATATGATCGTTAGGACATCAATTCAGCTTATCGTATACCAAAACGAACCCTGCTGCAAACCCAACCCTCTTATCCAACATCCCAGTGATTCCTCGTGGAAGTGCAGAGGTGTTCTCGGCTTCCATCAAAGCGAGTGTCATGTCAACACAATCCTTCCCATTCGTTTCTTGACCTGTGTTCGGGCGCGGCCGGCGCTGGTATTGCCTAATTTAAGATCACCAGTTTTTACACATTGAGGATGATTGCTAGTCCCAAGCATCGTCTATTGGTTCTCTGTGTAATTACAGCTGATCTGGCAATAACAGAGTAGCAACCGTGGGCGGTCAATCAAGCTCAAGCTCAATAGATCAGACCCGAACCAATTCATAACTTATGCATGCGGGTTCATGGCTTAGCTAACATAGAGGCAGATTTCAGTAGTGTGCTTTGGTCCGAGAATTTGTTGTTTTTGCTATGGTCATTCATGTCGGTTTGTCGGTGGTTATGCCTCAGAACATCCCGGCGGCACCGACTGGGATTGAACCCAGACCTGCTGGGGTAAGAGGCAATCACGCTTACCACTACACCACCGGCGCCGCTGTCTTGGTGACTCATCAATATATTAAATTTCATCTAAAATATAAAAATAAAACAATGCGACCAAAAAACATGGTTCCAAACAAAAAATTAGGACCTTGTGGCTGGATTTATTCCGGTAGGTTTCTGGGTCAGGAGGACTAAAACACATGCAGCATCGCTGTTTCACCAGCTGGTAAGATAAAAATTCCAAACAAAAACTGGCGAGCCCATTCAATCATAATCAGCAATGATGCTCTGAGGCATTTCTGACCAGATAGGGCACCGGAGGAACATACCCGGTGCCATTGAAAATGTGGTCAATTCCGGAATTTACAGATTCTTTTATGATGCTTTTCAAAGCAAAGGATTATGCATTTCTTGTTCGAAATATATCCAAATAGATTCAGAGTGTCTGTGTGGATCTTATACGGCGTATTGCCATGAATATCAGATGTTCAAGGTCCTCCAAATTTTTGTTTATTTATTTAATTAAATCTTCAACATAATGTTGTACAGATATTTTCTAGGCTAGGTGTCGAACTCTATGTCTGTAAGTAGACTTACACACGACAGCACACGGTCCACGGTTCGTTGAATCCATAGTTGGTCCGATGGGTAGGTTGCCACAGAAGCGTGTAACTACGTAGAACTCTTTGAGGAGCATTGATGTAGATTTGGCTCACAATAGAGTTGCAATCCACGTCACCGTTAAGCAATCCAAACACGAAGAGTCGCTGAAGTAGTTTCCTCCTTGCTGCCAACGTGTCCAGGTCAATCAGCCTGCACCGTTCTTCGTAAGACGGCAAATTTACCGAATCGTTCCAGGGCAGAATACGTAAAGCTGAATGGCTTCGATTCTGTTAGCTTGAATAGCGTAAAAGGGTGCCCACACAACAACAGCATACTCTGGAAGATTGCGGACGAGAGCACAGTATAGTGATTTCAGCGCGTAGATGTCCTGGAATGCGTTTGTGTTTCGTTTCAAGAAACCTAATGCGGCGAATCCCTCCCCTTGGCCAGTTTTTGCACCTTGCTGTTGGTGGGCGGGCTTAATTTCATGCTTTATAGTGGAGTGTTGGAGACGGTAGGTTTATGGTCGGCGTTGCTGGCTCATGCCGCGATAGAATGACGACATGGGCAGGCGATGGGGATTACTAAGCTTCCCCTCTCTGATAAACCACTGCATGAGAGAACCAAAGATCTAGTCTAGCAGTGATAGTATCACACTTGTTACTCCTTTTATTGAGAGCCGCGTCGTAGTACGCTTACGTATAGGCACTGACGTTGGGTGTGATACTGGCGGGTTTTGCCGCAAATCACTCTTATTTTATTTATTTTTTACGCAGATAGATTTATTTGGGTTTGCAAGCGAATTATACTATTGAAATATTTCAGAAAGTGCCCATCGGTGCTCCTTCTATTTGCGTGACAAGCTTTCATTGTTGTTTTCATTGAGGTACTACTCAGGGAACAATGTTAAACGCCATTTTTGTACATGGTATTGTAACTAATCTTATATGTGCTTCATTTTGATTTGGGATAAGTGTTTAAACTATGGCTCGGGATTTCCACTGTGGTGTGCTTCTATTGTGACATACCCATATGTATTTTTGTGGTGCGACATAGTAGAAACGTGAGAGCGTAATTGGAACATATACCCTATATAATTTAAAAATCAGCTAGGAAACTAAGCTCAAAATGAAGCATTTTAGTCACTTGAAGGTGTTACCTGGGTCGAACTAAGATATAATAAATAGGTATAGACTTAAATCAAAAGTACTTGAAACACGTTTAATTTTAGATTACAAGCACAAGTGCAGGTTTTTAATAAAGCATGGGTTATGATTGATTAGGTGAACTAGAACTGTTAATAATTTATTAAATTAGATCAATGAGATATCATAACCATCAAATGAACTTAAATAAGAAACTTCAGAAAGACTAATGACATTAAATAGATTAACAAAAGAATTAGGATGCGGGGGGTCCGCTTAGGGAGGCAATTAACCTTTAAAGTTGTAGAATAAATCTTCTTATTTAGTCTTGAACTTTAAAAAGAAAACGCAGGCAGACCAATAGCATTAAGCAGATTTACAAGGAGAGGAATAGTTTAGGAAATAAGAAGAGGAAAGGAATGTGACAATTAATAGCTTTTAAACTTTTGGAGGTATTGTATTCCCCTGAGTTTGTTGAACTCGATTACTATATTATTCTCTCAATACGCGAAATCTCTTATATATGCGGTTAAAGCATCTGAGTTAACTTCTTTCTTAGTGTTCAAGTACTTACATTTTTAAACAGCAGTCAATGTAAATCTATGAACTAAACCATACGTAAAATCGATCTTTCCTTATGTGGTATTGATGCATGTTTAACTTTTCGCGGCTGTCGGAATCAACGCGTCTACGTCTACGGAGCTTACGCAGAAGTGATTCGCAATACGGTCGCGAAATTTTGAAATGATTGATACGTGCGGTAAAATAACTAAATTGAAACAAAGCTCAACAGTAAAATAAGTAGAATATTTATGGAGGAAACCAAAATTAATCAACTTGCCAACATAGGCTATCACATTTATTTTGGTGGGACTCTTTAAGTGATAATAAGTTGTTTTTTTTTTCTCTACGGTTGTTTCGCGTGGCGTTCACAATTTGCGCGATTTTCGTATCTTACGTAATTTAGATGTTTAGCTATAAACGGTTTCACTGACTCGAGGTGATTTCTTAAGCGGTGTTGGTACAGGTTAAACCTTTGCCGACTGTCGGATTCAACGCGCCTACAGCTACGGAGCTTACGCAGAACTGATACGCAATTCGGTAGAGCTTGTCAAACGCTTTCGAGCTTATAGAATTTGTTCGGTGCGGTCGCGAAATCTTGAAATGATTGATACGTTCTTTAAATTAACTAATTTGATACAAAGCTCAGTAGTAAATAAGTAGAATATCTAGGGAGGAAACCAAAATTAATCAACTTGCCAACATAGGCTATCACATTTATTTTGGTGACACTCTTTAAATGATAATAAGCCTTTTTTCTCGCTTCGGTTGTTTCGCACGGCTTTCGGAATTCGCGCGATTTTCGTAACTTACATAATATAGATATTTCGTTCGAAACGGATTTACTTATTCAATCGGTTTACTACGCGGATGTATCTACGCGCACACGTCACAGCATTTTTTCTATAACTATCTTGAAACAATACATACGGAATCCAGTGTTCAAGCGGCCAACATAAGCTAGTCCTTCTGCTGTATTGTCAAAGATAGAAGCAAAATTTATTCAAATGGGTCAAGCTTGAAAATTAAGCTGTCACGCAGCTCCAGCTTGAACCAAAAAAAAAAAGAAACTTAATGTGGCGAATGATTTAGCAGTTATCATGGAGATGTGCTCATTGAATCTGACTTTAGAGTCGATGATAACAGCCAAATCCTTAACTGAAGAAACGAAGAGCAAACTACTGAGTCCTATCCTATAGTCATGTCGTAAGGGCTCGCGTGAACGGCTGAAAGATATTGTGCAGCATTTTGTGACATTAACCTGCATACCGTTCAATGTACACCAGCGCAAAAGGGAATCAATATCCTTCTGGAGTGCGCAACAGTCAAGTCTTGACTTAATTGTACGAAAGATTTTTAAGTCATCGGCGAACATAAGTTTCGAAGAACACAGTCGACTACACAGATCGTTCACGAACAGGATGAAAATTAAAGACCCCAAATGGCTACCTTGGGGAACACCAGAGGGTATCTCGAAACTAGGCGAATTAACACAGTTAATGCTCACATAGGCTGAGCGGTCAGTTAAGTTAGACTGTAGCCCCTTCGTGGCCCAATTAGGTAATCCCATACACCTCATTTTGTCCACTGCAAGCACATGTGGAACCCTATCGAACGCCTTACTGAAGTCCACGTAGATCGCATCAACTTGTCGTCGTTTTTAAATGGAGTTGATCAGCGAGTTGACAAACACCATTAAGTTGGTTGTTGTAGAGCGTTTCCTCACGAAGCCGTGCTGATGTTCGGTAATTATTGGCCTAACCGCTTGATATACGACCTCATATACGATCTTCTCCAGAGCTTTTGGAAGGCAGCTTAGAATTGAAATTCCGTGATAATTTTCAACGTTGTGGATGTTTCCAGCTTTGTGAATAGGTGTGATGGACGCAACCTTCCACATTGTGGGGAAAACATCACTAACTAGCGAACGATTGAAGATAATCGACACAGGTGAAGCGAGAGATGCAGACAATTTCTTAATGAACGATGGCGGCAAACAGTCTGGACCAGGGCCTTTAGAAGGATCTACAGATGAAAGAACTTTCATCACCTCTTCAACATATACATCCAACTGCGGCAAATGCAAGTTGTAATGAGCTATGCTGCTCATCCAGTCACGACGATCATCCGGAGAATGAGCGGGAGGGGTAGTCGAAAAAACATCCTTGAAGAATTTTGCGAAGAGATCAGAAGCTTCTTCCGCGGAGTCAGCACGAGCTTCTTTATAGGACACATCGAGTGGTTTACCGCCATTCCGCCTAAGTTTTTTCTCGTAGGTCCAAAAAGACGATGGATCCCGCTTTGCCTCCGACTCAATGCGCAATACATATTCATGGAAAACTGTGTACAACCGGCTGGTCTAGTGCTCCTCCATGTCGTGAAGTAATCGTCTGTTTTCCTCAGTCCGTTGTTTGAAAAGACGTTTCCTTGCTTTCCGTAACCTGTTTCGGAGGTTCCTAAGTTCCGTGGTCCACCATGGTTGATTGTAGTGAACACTGAGGCAATGTCGTCGAATAGGAGTATATTCGTGGATGATATCGAAAATGGCACCATAAAACCGGAAAACAGCATCGTCAACGTCACAATCAGTCAAAAGCGTCATCCAGTCTATCGAGCCTATCCGGGCGTTGATAAGGGGTTCATTGCAGAAGTTGAAATCGTAATAACAGCGGTCCAGCCCAACGTCGTCAGTATTACGAAGGTAGTCAAATTTGATGATAAAAGATTTGTGATGAGCGTCGAGTTTTAAAATTCCACAGGGCGATTCGAAAAGTTCAATTCTGTCGGTATCACTAACGAAAGCCAGGTCAAAGAATCTCTCGCTAACGTTACGTACATCCTGAACCTGCTGTAATCCACATGCAAGGATCGACTGGGTCAAATCGATTTCTTGTTCAGATGAAGCGTTGGTCGGGATGTAAGAATTCATGTCGGCATCAAATTGCCATGATAGTCTAGGCAGGTTATAGTCTCCCAAAACTATGACTGTATCGGTAGTTTCAGCAAGCTCACACAATTATTGAACACAAGATGCATGATTGAAGTACATGGCGCAGTCCGAGTTAGGCCTTAAGTAGACGCAACATATGTAGACCGACTGCATTGGCAACGAAACACACACGGCCACTTGCTCTAAACAGCTGGCATTAACTAGTGGAACCAACTTACAACGTAAATGCTTTTTGACACCGATCAGTACGCCGCCACCACGTAGCAGTTGAGATGTGGCTGGATTCCGATCGAGACGATAAATCACATAGTCGGACGAGAGTTCAGAGTTTAATATGTCGCTGCCAAGCCACGTTTCGGTCAGCGCAATGACGTCATAGTCACAAGATGATAATGCCAAACGAAGATCGCTAGTTTTAGTTCTTAATCCGCGGACATTCTGGTAAAAAATTGTAAGGGGGCAGCGCATCTGGTAGATTCGGACCATGAAGTGCTTGAACCGTTTTTGCGGGACTAGAGCAAGAGCCTACTAGCTCGCATTCGTTGTCTGGGAAGCTGACGATGGTAGTGGGTTCAGTAGGACTGGCTTTAAAACATCCCGTTGTTTACCAGTGTCTTCGAACTTCCGGAATCTTATGCCAAAGGGCCATATGTCCATACACATTGCTTTGGATTTCAGATCCGCTGCCATCCCAACTTTGTAGGACACGTACGTCTTTGGGAACGTAGGGAACGTACGTCTTTGCCACGAGGAACAAGTTTAATTACAGTGGTATCACTCGTTCCAAAATTTGAGCGCACCATACACGTTACCGTTTCATCGCTGACATCTGGATGAACGTTCGACAAGTACAGCCAGAATTTGGTATCAGTCTCTTGATTGGCAGTTGCTGCAACAAGGTTGTGCTCTGGACAAGCGCCTGTTCCGCAAAGAAGCTTCGATGAACGATGCAGAGAACCATCAGTTTCTTCATTTTCAACTTCTCATTGTCTTTTAGAGCAAACGGAAGAAATAGACGGGAAACGCTGTCTTGCAACAGGAGTTACTGGTACTGAGTCAACCCAAGATTTGAAATTTGAACGAATTTCACGGCGCAAGTCGTTGAGTATGCTGTCACGAATTTCCTTTTTCAACGACTCAACAATGTTGTCATTGGTTGTGTTAGTAGAAATCATAGCATTGGAGAATCGTGCTTTGGCCAGCAACATCCATACGACATGATGATTAGTGTCCAACATTTGTTTAAGCACTTCTGTTATTCCAGAACAACGCAGGCAAAATTGCGACGAGCAAAATGCGCCGCATTTGAAAACTTCTCCGGTGAATTCGTTCGCGCACTTTTCACAAGTACTAGGCATCTTAAAAACGTCAGGAGTTGAAAGGGTTACACTGGGAAGTTATCCGTGCTTGCCGCAGATTCCACGCCGGAGATCAGATTATGTGTTCTACTAGATCAACCAAGATTGGGACAATGTATGTAGTTTGGAAATATATTCAAACCGATTCAAAGTGTCTGGGTGGCTCATGCATAACTTATTGTCATGTATTCCAGATGTTTTTGGTTCTCCAAATCGTCATGGAGTTTAGATTATGTGTTCTACTAGATCAACCGAAAGTGGGACAATGTCTTATATGTGCAAACAGCAGAGTATTTCTTACACATTTAGAAATACCTAATCTTACACTTGACGGAATCCATCTTTGACATAAAGGATGAGACGAAAACAAACCTGTCATGTAAAATTAAGTGCTCCGAGACTGAAAAGTTCAAAAGTACGTTTGATTGAGCTGAATTTCACGTCTATTATGACTCAATTTTATTTCAAATTGACGCTCGTATATGTCAGTCTCAGAGCACCTAAATTTACATAATTTATTACCAGATGTTCTAGGTTCTCCAAATCGTTCTGAAGTTCTGATGATGTGTTCTACTACATCACCCAAGACTGAGACAATGTTTATAGTATCGAAAACAGATTCAAAGTATCTATGTGGTTCACATACGACATGTTGCCATGTATACCAGATGTTTTAGGTTCTCCAAATTATCTTGGGGCTCAGATGGTGTGTTCTACTAAGTCAACCAAGACTGGAACAATTTATGTAGTATCAAAATATATCCAAACAGATTCATAGTGTCTGTATGGATTACGCATAACCTATTGCCATGTACACCAGAAGTTCTAGGTTGTCTTAATCATTCTGTAGTTCAGATGATTTGTTCAACTAATCATCCAAGACTGGGACAATGTCTGTAGTGTTCAAATATGGCCAAACAGATTCAAAGTGTCTATGTGGATCATACTTACCTTACCAATCAGGCTAAGGCCTTGTTGTCCTCTGCTGTCCGATGAAGTCGTCTCCACTCTACTCGATCCATGGCCACAGTTCGCCAGCCTCGTAGTCTGCGAAGGGTCCGCAGGTCACCTTCTACTTGGTCGATCCATCTTGCCCGCTGCGCGCCTCTTCTTCTTGTTCCTGTTGGGTCGCTTTCTAGAACCATTTTCACTGGGTCGTCGTGCGGCATTCTTACGACGTGCCCAGCCCACCGTAGTCGCCCAATTTTTGCAATGTGGACGATGGATGGTTCTCCCAGCAGCTGGTGCAATTCGTGGTTCATTCGCCTCCTCCACGTTCCGTCATCCATCTGCACTCCACCGTAGATGGTACGCAACACCTTCCGTTCGAAAACACCAAGGGCACGTTGGTCCTCCACGAGCATAGTCCAGGTCTCGTGGCCGTAAAGGACCACCGGTCTAATCAGCGTCTTGTAGACAGTCAACTTCGTGCGGCGGCGAATTTTATTCGACCGGAGCGTCCTCCGGAGTCCAAAGTAGGCACGATTCCCTGCCATAATGCGTCTTTGAATTTCTCTGCTGGTATCATTTTCGGCGGTCACCAGTGAGCCCAAATACACGAACTCATCGACCACCTCGATTTCGTCACCGTCAATCTGAACTCGGGGTGGGAGGCTAACATTGTCTTCCCTAGAACCTCTTGCTTTCATGTATTTTGTCTTTGATGCGTTGATGGCAAGTCCAATCCGTCTAGCTTCAGCCTTCAGTCTGATGTACGTTTCCGCCATCATCTCAAAGTTCCGTGCCATAATGTCAATGTCATCGGCGAAACCAAGGAGCTGGATGGACTTCCTGAATATCGTGCCACTCGTGTCTATCCCAGCTCTTCTGATCACACCTTCTAACGCGATGTTGAACAGCAGACACGAAAGTCCATCACCCTGCCGTAACCCCCTTCGAGATTCAAAGGGACTCGAGAGTGTCCCCGATACTCGAACAACGCACATCACTCGATCCATCGTCGCTTTGACCAATCGCGTCAGTTTATCCGGAAATCCGTACTCGTGCATAATCTGCCATAGCTGATCTCGATCGATTGTGTCGTATGCGGATTTGAAATCGATGAACAAATTATGTGTGGGCACGTTGTATTCGCGACATTTCTGCAGAACCTGCCGAATCGCGAAAATTTGGTCCGTGGTAGCGCGGGCACCCATGAATCCCGCCTGGTATTGCCCCACGAACTCTCTTGCATATGGTGACAGACGGCGGCATAGAATTTGGGAGAGTACCTTGTAGGCGGCGCTCAGCAGTGTGATCGCGCAGTAGTTGCAGCAATCCAACTTGTCGCCCTTTTTGTAGATTGGGCATACGACACCTTCCATCCACTCCTCCGGTAATATCTCCTCCTCCCAAATCTTGGCAATTACCCAGTGCAGCGCTCTAGCCAGTGCTTCACCACCGTATTTCAATAGCTCACTTGGTAGTTGATCTACACCAGTTGCTTTGTTGTTCTTCAGCCGACCGATCTCCTCCTCAACTTCTGGATCATGCACGACCTATTTCCCTCGGTAGTACTGTACCCAGGAGACAACTTCAAGATCATCTTCAGAACTTTGTTCTGAATCCTTTGAAGTTCCTGATAGTACAACAACTAGACAATATTGGTACAGCATAAAGCATGGCCGGTCTAAAAACCTGTTTAAATATAAGAAGTTTATTCGTCAGGCAAAGTTTGGATTTCCTGTTTATAAGAGGATACAAACATTTTATATATTTGTTACATTTGGCTTGCCTGCCCTCAATGTGATCTTTGAAAGTTAATTTTTGGTCAAGTTCCAATCCAAGATATTTCACTTGGTTTGACCAGGAAATTGGAGCTTCGTTCATAGTGACTATGTGACTACTAGGTTTCAAAAAGGAAGCTCTAGGCTTATGTGGAAATATTATAAGTTGAGTTTTGGAAACTTTGGGAGAAATCTTCCATTTTTGTAAATAAGAAGAGAACATATCTAAACATTTCTGCAGTCTGCTGCAAATAACACGAAGACTTCTTCTTTTAGCAGAAATGCCTGTGTAATCGGCGAACAAAGATTTGTGGCAACCCTGAGGCAAATCACGGAGGTCCAAAGTGAAAGGGTTATAAAATATGGGCTCTAAAATGCTACTCTGAAGAACACCAGCTCTAACTGGTTGTCGTTCAGATTTGGAATTTTGATAATTCACCTGCGGAGTTCTGTCAGCTCAATAATGTTGAACTAATTTCATTATATAGAGTGAACAATTAATCTTTTTCAATTTACCAATCAAACCAGCCAAAAACTGTCGAATGCAGCCGTCAGATTTTTTTTGAACGAAATCAATTGGTAGCTCTTAAGCCTATGGCGAAATGCAAACTGTTCATTTGCAAAAATTGAGTTCGTATTAATGTGAAACATCATTCTTTTCAAAATTATCTTTTCAAAACATTTATTCATTTCAGAAAGCAAACTTATTTGACGCTAGCTAGAAGCTTCACCTGGATGTTTAGCCGGCTTCGAAATTGAGACAACTTTTGTATTTTTTCATTTATCAAGAAAGTATCTCTGGGAGTTTCTAGTATAGAAAATTCCAACATCACCTGAAGCTTTCATATTTAGAAACTTTTTAGTTACAGACCTTACTTCGTCCAAATTAGCCCCCCCCCCAGGAATAATAAAGAAATATTTTCCCGGGAGAAAATATTCAGATAATCCCGAGCAACCTGATTCTCAGTAGTCCTACGCCCTAAGACCCAAAATGAAATTATGGGATCTCTCAGATTGCTTAGCAAGTTTCGGAAGCGTCATTGCTGATTATAATTATTTGACCACAACAGTTTTTGTTTGAAATCTTTGTTTTGCCATCTGGTAAAACAGCAATAATAGGAAGCAAGCATGAGTTTTACCCCTCCTAACCCAGAAACCTACCGGAATATGTCCAACCACATGGATAGAAATTTTTGATTGGAACCACGTTTAGAAACTGTAAAATAAAGTGAACCTACTTCCAATGTTTCAAAACATTCGGTAAAGTTATCATCATTTTGAATTCATGACGTAGGACTACGTGTTTGGTCGGTAAATGCTGGGTAATGCGCAATACGTTATTGAGATCACTAGCCTCTTCCCAGCAACTCCTACCTCCCCGTGGTACCGGCCGGGAACTGTGAGCAACCTTAGGGAAGATCGGGTAACCAACCTCGGTGGGAACTTTGGTCATAGGCTGACAGGGAAGGGGGGGGGGGTTGCTTCGGCAAGCCTGAGCGTCTGTTCTCCAGGAGGAGCGGCTCACAACAGCGTCTGTTCCCCATGTTAGGGGTGGCTGATCTACGTCCGAGTGCCAGTGAAGGACTCTAAGCACAACTGTGCACCCTGGTCCTCCGGAAAGTTAGGGAGTTGGTGTCAAGCCCTGCGAGCCAGCCGTAAAAAAACCATTGCAATGGAAAATCAGCAACAGATACGAACCGAGACCAACGGCAACGACCCCAACAACGAAATAGGACTTGCGATTGGAAACTCGGCACGTAGAACTGTCGATCTCTCAATTTCATCGGGAGCACCCGAATACTCGCCAATCTACTGAAGGACCGCGGATTCGGCATCGTACCACTGCAGGAGGTGTGTTGGACAGGATCCATTGTGCGAACGTTTAGAGGTAATCATATCATCTACCAGAGTTGCGGCAACACACTCGAGCTGGGCACAGCTTTCATCGTGATGGGCGAAATGCAGAAGCACGTGATCGGTTGGTGGCCGATCGACGAAAGAATTTGCAGGTTTATGATCAAGGGCCGATTCTTCAACTTTAACATAATCAACACTGGCGTGCACAGGGTGGGGCAAGGTGGGGCAATTGCTCTCCTTTTATAAACAAGATTTGTATTTCCACATTTACAATATTATGATATAGAATAACTTGATTTCTTGATAACTTGATTTGAAGGTAAAATAACTTGATGACATAATATAAGAGCACTGAAAACCTTTTATTGTGTCAATTCTTTTGAGATGGTGCCTGAAATTTGCACCACGAAAGTGCATGAAGAGAAAACTTCAATGAAATTTCTTGGTCAAAAAATTGCACCCACTATTCACCATTCTGCTGTCATTTTTTTTTTTTTCAAAGTGGTGCATGGAGGAACTAATTAAAATGAATAACTCTGGTGGAAAAATTGAATAACGCTATAAATTTGGAGGTGCACATTTAACTGAAAATTTATGGTGGAAAGTTGGAATATAGAAGCAAGGTTCATTTTTCTGGTGCATAGTTTGCATTGTTCTGATGAATGCATGCTTCATTGAAAATTTATGGTGGAAAATTTGCACCATTGCATGAAGAGACAAAACCTGAAAATTGCACCACAAAGGTGCATGGTGAAACAAACTTCACTGACAATTTTTGGCGCATCGTTCTGGTGAATGGAGGAGCAAGCTTTATTGAAAATTTCTGGTGCAAAATTTGTATTACTCTGATAAATGAAATGAACAGAAAATTTCTGTTGAAAAACTAGTACTGGTCTGGTAAATGAAGACACAAGCTTCATTTAAAATTGAGGTATATTGAAAATTTCTGGTGGAAAATCTGCACCGTTCTGGTGAACGGATGGGCAAGCTTTTCTGAAAAATGTTGGTGTTAAATTTGCATCCTTCTGCTGAAAAGAGAAACAAACTTCAATAATAATTTCTGGTGTAAAATTTACACCGTTCTGATGAGTTGAGATTGTTCTACAGAATAGACTGAATTACTGAAAATATCTGGAGTAAAATTTGCTCAGAACTGCTGAATGGCTTATGGTGGAAAATTTGCATCGTTGTGAAAAACGAAGCTTTACAGAAAATTCTTAATGTAGGGCGAAATTAATTGAAAATTGCTGGTGTTAAATGATATCGCTCTGGTGACTGGATGGGCGAGTTGTCATGAAAATTTGTTGTACAAAATTTAATCAGCGCGAGCTTTGTTTGAAAATGTTTGGTGAAAAATCTGGTAAGAGGAGGAGGAATTTGTATAAACTCTGTGTTCTGTAAAACTTTTCATCTCATAATGGTAAGTTTTGTAATTATCTATCGTGACAAATTTAGTATCAAATGGTAGGTTTCTAGAAGCACGTTTTCGCAGAGGAGCAGCTCCTATTGCAGACCAATTATATTAATCAAATGTTTCTGAACAACTTAATTGAAGAAACCGTGTTGATTTAGCATTTTCAATAAGAAACAAATAATTATTGGCTTTTAAGTATTACTGGCCTCTCAAATCAATATAGTACCTGATTTGCAAAGATTAATACTTGCTTACCATTTGATTCAACAAGACAACAAAACACCAGTCATTTAGATCGCCACAAAATCGAACTATCACCACCATCTGACGTGACTTCAGCTGAATCCAACCACCAAGGCAACAACATTCCAGCAAATGTATCATTTCGGTTAAACCCCTACTATTGCAACCATGTGACGAACAAATCATCATCGACATCGTCAATGGAATTAAATAGTCAATTTCCAGCAGTTTTCATTGAAGAAGATGAACCACACACTTAGATTTTTTCCGAGATGGGCACCACCAAGCAATTCAACATTTTATTTTGCTGGAACTCAGTGGAAAATTTGCCGATATTCAGCAAAAAATATGTTTGTTAGCTAAAAATTATGTAAAATAAGCTTAATTGAACAGTAGGAAAACAGTGCTGGGTGGACAACACCATCCACCACGCATTTTGGAGTACTCCCCATCCCGAGGTTAATGCACCATAGAAAAAAAATTGCCCCTCCTTAACTAGATTCCTGTTCACGCTAATGATAATCAACGTGCACAGCCCTCACTCCGGAAGCACTGATGATGACAAGGACGCATTTTACGCGCAGCTCGACTGCGAGTACGATCGCTGCCCAAGCCACGACGTCAAGATCATCATAGGAGACCTAAACGCTCAGGTACCCTAATAAAAATTGTATGGTTAATTTGCTTAACGACGTGTTCTGGGTATCATCCAAACAATTTGTGGAATAGTTCAATGATTTGGGTTATCGTTCGTTTATGGTTATTTTTTATTAGGGTAGGCCAGGAGGAGGAATTCAGACCGACGATTGGAAAGTTCAGCGCCCACCAGCTGACGAACGGGAACGGCCTACGACTCATCGATTTCGCCGCCTCCAAGAACATGGCCATACGTAACACCTTTTTCCAACACAACCTCCCTTATCGTTACACCTGGAGATCACCACAGCAGACGGAATCGCAAATCGACCACGCTCTGATTGATGGACGGCACTTCTCCAACATTATCGACGTCAGGACCTATCGTGGCGCTAACATCGACTCAGACCACTACCTGGTGATGGTCAAACTGCCCCGAAAACTTTCCGTCATCAACAATGTACGGTACCGACGCCCGCCACGGTACAACCTAGAGCGACTGAAGCAAACGTATGTCGCCTTAGCATACACGCAGAATCTCGAGGCAGCGTTGCCAGAGGAGGGCGAGCTCGATGTGCCCCCTCTAGAGGACTGCTGGTGTACAGTAAAAGCAGCCATCACCGACACAGTCGAGAGCACCATTGGGTACGTGGAAAGAAGTCGATGGAATGAATGGTTCGACGAGGAGTGCAGAGCGATTTTGGAGTAGAAGAACGCAGCGCGGGTGGTAATGCTGCAGCATGGAACCCGACAGAACGTGGAACGGTATAAACAGAAGCGGAAATAGCAGACCCGAATCTTTCGGGAGAAACACCGCCGCCTGGAAGAAGCTGAAGATTGAAAGATGGAAGCAGCACTTCGATGCGCACCTGAATGGCGAGGAGAACGTAGGCACGGGAGACCAGCGCAATGGAGGAAACGACTACGTCAGCGCAGCAGAGGACGGAACTGACCCAACTCCAACGCTGAGGGAAGTTAAGGATGCCATTCAGCAGCTCAAAAACAACAAAGCAGCTGGTAAGGATGGTATCGCAGCCGAACTCATCAAGATGGGCCCAGAAAAGTTGGCCACCTGCCTGCACCGGATGATAGTCAGGATCTGGGAAACAGAAGAGCTACCGGAAGAGTGGAAGGAGGGGGTAATCTGCCCCATTCACAAGAATGGCGACCATTTGGAATGTGAGAACTTCAGAGCGATCACCATTTTGAATGCCACCTACAAAGTGCTATCCCAGATCATCTTCCGTCGTCTATCTCCTAAAATGACCGAATTCGTGGGAAGTTATCAGGCCGGCTTCATCGACGGCCGATCGACAACGGACCAGATATTCACCGTACGGCAAATCCTCCAGAAATACCGTGAATACCTGGTCCCAACGCACCATTTGCTCATCGACTTTAAGGCGGCATACGACAGTATCGACCGCACAGAGCTATGGAAAATCATGGACGAGAACGGCTTTCTTGGGAAGCTGATCAGACTGTTCAAAGCAACGATGGACGGTGTGCAAAACTGCGTAAGGGTTTCGGGTGAGCTATCCAGTTCATTCGAATCTCGCCGGGGACTGGGACAAGGTGACGGACTCTCATGCCTACTCTTCAACATCGCTCTAGAAGGTGTAATGTGACGAGCTGGGCTCAACAGCCGGGGTACGATTTTCACGAAATCCGGTCAATTTGGGTGCTTTGCGGACGACATGGACATTATCGCAAAAACATTTGGAACGGTGGCAGAACTATGCACCCACCTGAAACACAAAGCAGCAAAGGTCGGACTGATGGTGAGTGCTTCAAAAACAAAGTACATGCTAGTAGGCGGAACCGAACATGACAGCATTCGTCTAGGAAGTAATGTCACGATAGACGGGGATACTTTCGAGGTAGTGGAGGAATTTGTTTACCTTGGATCCTTACTGACGGCTGACAACAATGTGAGTCGTGAAATACGAAGGCGCATCATCAGTGGAAGTCGTGCCTACTACGGGCTCCAGAAGAAACTACGGTCAAAAAAGATTTACCCCCGCACCAAATGTACCATGTACAGAACGCTAATAAGACCGGTGGTCCTCTATGGACACGAGACATGGACTATGCTCGAGGAGGACCTGCAAGCACTCGGAGTTTTCGAGCGACGTGTGCTAAGGACGATCTTCGGCGGTGTGCAGGAGAACGGTGAGTGGCGGTGAAGAATGAACCACGAGCTCGCTGCACTCTACGGCGAACCCAGCATCCAGAAGGTGGCCAAAGCCGGAAGGATGCGGTGGGCAGGGCATGTTGCAAGAATGCCGGACAACAACCCTGCAAATTTGGTGTTCACTACTGATCCGGTTGGCACAAGAAGGCCTGGAGCGCAGAGAGCACGATGGGCGGACCAGGTAGAGCGTGATCTAGCGAGCATTGGGCATGACCGAGGATGGAGAGCGGCAGCCGCAAACCGAGTTTTGTGGCGTACTATTGTTGATTATGTCTTATCTTAAATGTGATGTTGTACAAATAAATGTATGTATGTAAATGTATGTATGACTACGTCCCTGCGGATTATACTTAGCCAGACATGTCTTAGCCATTTTTTTACGATTATTTTGATAATAAAAAGGATAAAAATAGGGTCGTCTTATTTTTTTAAAGCGAAAATAGTCAAGTGGATGAAAAACGGTGATATAGATTATTGAGCTCCAATTTTCATAATTATCCAGAATACAGTCATGATTCCTATATATAGGCACTGGAACGGTCCTCCGGCAAATCCAGAACATTCGTAAAAGTGGCCTCAATAGTAAACGTCATATTTGAATCGCTCCTATAAGAATGCATTTGGAGTTGTGACATAAACCGTCCTTTGGAAGATCCTTAAGATCTTCCGGAGGCCATTCCCATGGTCATTGGGGTTCATGTTTAAGTGATGACCCTAAACTGTTTCTTGCATCACAGCTCCAAGTGTTGACCGATTTTTTTTTAAACTTTGGGTTTTAGTTTATTTCATATTAATGTTTCAAAACATGGTTCCAAACAAAAAATTGGGACCTGGGGTGCAAATAAAAAAAAAGTGTAACAAAATAGTGTCAGGTTGTGAACGTTTATAACATGGTCATTTATGAATTAATTTCAATATTAATTACACTATATGATTCAGATTGGTTGTAAGATTTGTTTGGAATAAAAATGATAGTTGTAACTTGTATCAATGGTTAACTATTTAAAAATGATCAATCGTTATGACTATCGAGAGAAGAGTGAGACAAGGCCGATTGTGCGTACCAGTAAGTTCTGTGGCAGTACGTCTGCGGGTGTGACGGAGGACACTCGACACACCGTTGGACGCTATTGAAACTCAGCACTTAATATCGAAATTCTTATAAAATAGAAGGATACCAGCAAAGATGTTCAGCAAAGATGTGATGGATAAGACCTAAAACATTGAGGACAGTTCAGTTGAGTGGCCCAAGAGTACCATTTGGCTACCTTTTGTTTGCTTTAAATTAACATCTGCATTAGATAGAGGATTGCGGTCTTTGACAATTGGCTCAGATGGATTATTGGTCGGTTTCATACAATATTGTCACAACTCATAATATCTCATTTTAACGTTTCATCGCTTAAAAGCCTACACAGTTCAAACGACATACATACTCGGATTGTATTGCCAAAATTGGCACCGCTGGCTGGATAGGTACACTGAAAACGAATCTTATTCAGATAGAGAGTTACTTTTTTTTTAATTCGGATGGATAAATTTCTAAAAAGATAGGTTACTGGGTAAAAAGAGAACCACATTAATTCCCAAAATAGGGTTTAATAATATTACGTAAATTTTTAACTTTGCATTAAACACTTTAACACGTATGCGTTAAAGTCACATTTCTGACGAAATGAGTAAAAAGGCATACCCACGTATATTACGTCGAATGCTTTAAGCCGTAAACATTTCAAAATCCAATAAATCGATATAGGTAACATGGCTCTAATGTTGGCCTATGGATCTAAGGCTGGGCCCATCGCTAAAAATCAGCTATTTATTAATTTTATTTAGATGAACGCGTCATTGGGCGGTACTAATGGATATTTTTGGTCGCTATTGAAAATTTAGTCGATTGCTGAATTTATGTACGGGCCCAAATAAGGGGCATTAAGACCGAAATTACATCCATTTCCCCTACCTGAATATTACCGAACAGATCAGCTGTTGAAAGTTTCGTAAACTATTACCGAAATCAGTAAACCATTCGAAATGTGGTGGTACCTCACACGTCCTGAACGGCTTGAATAACTTAAGCGTCTAATAAAAATATAAGCCATTTATCAAGCAAATGAGGTTCGGCGCTCATCTTTGTGTGAAGGTAGTAGGGTTAAAGTCCCTAAAGTTGGCATAAATGTCCCTAATATTGGGCCCATGCATAAATTTCGCAGGAAAGCAGTTTTGGAAAAATGTTCACTAGCATTCAAAAATGTCCATTTAGATTGTCCAGATAACGTATTGTTCTAAGGAAAATTTAACAACAGGAGATTTTTTTGATGGGCCAACATTAGAGCCATATTTCTTTCATAAAAAAAAAACAATACAAAACGATGTGTCCATTGATAGACGAACCTATAACCTCTGATTTGGGGATCCAAGCAAGCAAAGCATAATACATAATGCAAAGCTTCGAAGTCGGTCAAAATCAGTGATCTCTGCCTATCCAATATAATGCGGTAGGACATTTCATAATCCAAATTCAAATCTAGCTGCCCCAAATCAACTAAAAGCACATTTTTGACCTGCTTTATTGAATTATGATTGTGATAATGCTGCCAATCCAGTCAAAATCGACAGATCAATGTCGGTGAGTTCGGTGTAAATATTTAAACCTCATTTGACAAACAAAGTTGATGGCAAAGCTCTGAAATTAGCAAGTTCTCAACTGCGGATTGAGCTATACTAGTCATATGATTAAGCCTGAAATACAAGCTTTAACCAAAAACACGTCAGCCTACACGTCTCAATAACCCAACAGCAAGAAACCCTGCAGCCCACAAATCTGACTCAAACCCCGCCAGTGACACTGCCCCTCGTTCGCCGTCCGAAACCAGTCATCAGCAGTGTGTAGAGCAAAATCGGAATTACGTACTACTTCCAAGCGGATTTCACTCTCGATTTCGATTCCGAAATCGGCTGAATTTGCGCGCACCCCGCACCAGTCGACTAACTAGCTGACATAGTTTGTCAGGCATGCACCCTGCAGCCAACCAGCAAAAACCAAACCAAGACGACGAAAGAAAGAGCGAATAATAAAACCGGACCACTATTATAAGCCAACGTGTTATTACGTGTTGTTGTTTGGGATCGGACCCCACGGAACACTGCTGGGCCCGGCTGGTTGGTGGGGTGAATTAAGAGCCCAAGCGGATCCGGATGATGACGACGGTATGCATGGCTTGGCGGCAGTGTGGTATGCCTCAAGACAAGCGAAACCACACCATTTCTGGCAAAGGTTGAGTTATTAGCAGTGAGTAAGTGAGTTCTCACTGACTGGTGGGGTAGGTAAGAAAGCTATGATATCATGTTGCTCATAAAGGGTATCGATAGGATTTTGCACGTCATTTTGCAGAATTGAAAAACTAATATTAATGCTATTTTAATTGAAGTTTATTACTTCTATAAATTGAGAGTTGACTTCGAAATAATCTCCTAGCCCAACAGATCTCCATTCGAAAACGGAGAGCTTATCTCACTTCAAGCCTTGCACCACCATCAACAACCCCACCAGCAGCGCATACCATAGGTAATGTACCCACACTCATTCGACTCAATTTGTCGGTGTCTATCGGTCTCTATACCTACCGTGAGTGACCTATGCTAGTCATGAAACGAATCGTTGTTGGAGAAACGCAACCCGAAATAAATTATTCACATAGGTATAGACTAGAGAAACAACGAAGACTGCAAACAAACGAACCAAAAAGTAAAACCAAGCTCTCGTTCGCACTGCTCTACTACCTCGCGACTAGGCAGCCCCCGATTGCGCAATCTCTATAGAGAGTGAAAATTGGCCAAGTGCAGTAGGACAGCGAGCAGCACAGCCGCCACCAACCGACCGCGGTCGCGCCGCGTCGCACTGCATGGTTGGAACACCCCGCGATGAACCACGGCTCGATCGAAAGTGGGTCGCACACGGACTCACGGTCGTCGTCGTCGTCGTCGTCGTCGTGTGATGAGGTGTGTGAGCCCGCGCGGTAGAGGTACGCGTGTTGAACGGTAGAGTTGGTGGTGTCCGGCGGGGAACTTCCAACAGCCGTGGACGCGCTTCATCATCGTGTCATTATCGGAGATGATTCGCGTAAGGTATAGTAGTAGCAGAGCGATGATGAATTGGTTCTTGGTCAAAGTAATTTGATGAGATCTGTGGATTTGTGCAGCTTCAAATAAAAATAAATCCATCAGAAGGAATTTTACAATGTGATATTGGCTAATATTGGAATCCAAAAATGAACTTCCCGAAGGATTGGACAGAGGACAAGTGCTTTAACCCTTTCAGGATGTATGGGTCATATATGCCCATCTTCTATGATTGGATGTATAAAATCACAATTGATAGTTAGTTCCATGCCTTTTTCGGAAAAGTTGAATTTTCAGATGCTACCTTTACAGAAAAAAATACGAAAGGACAAGTTTATAGCCAAAGTTGATGACCTAGTTATCAAAAACCTTATGAAGATTAAAGGTTTGAGAATATGGACTTGAGCCTCGACCTTAGCAACGATACATTCAGGGCTGGTAGTGGGTATGTGACATAATAGTAGTGACTATAGTGACTGAAATAACAAATAAAACCAACCAATAGTGACATTTATTGATTCAAAAGATATTGTTACAATTTTTCGATGATTGCGACCCACTTCAAGAAATTTTATAAACTCATACCATGGCTCTCTTTCCAAGGAAAATTGCAAATTTTATCGAAGTTTTAAAGCATTCTTCAAGTCTAAATCATGGTCTACAGAACTCTTATAAACTCAAAATTTCTACTTGGGATCTAATCACAAAGTTAATACAGTCAAACTCAAAACGGCGCAGAAGAAAAGTAAGACGCACCCAGGAATAATGAAAACGCAAAGGTTAGCCACCGTCTTCCATTTGTTCCCTGCGTGAATTTTGATCGTGTTGAGTATAGCTGGATCGCTCAAGGATCGCTATTAAAACTTGCCTAATTTAACTAGATTGCAGGATAAATTTTCGGTATATTTTTAGGCATGATTGGGTTGAATGGCGGCTCCCGAGCAGGAGAAAATAACTAATGAATACCTAATTCTGATCTGATACCAAAATTTGGTATTGACCAGCATGACATAAGAGGTAAAATACCAAAGAATAATACCAAAAAATAGTATGCAAAATACTTTGTGAATTCTAAAAATTGATATTTGGATACCAAAAGAATACATGGGAGGCATTATTTTGGTATTGCATTATCATAATTTGGTATTGGAATGGTATTGTGGCAACATTTTTTTGGTATTATTTTTTGGTATTTTACCTCTTATGTCAGGCTCATCCATACCAATTTAAGGTATCTAGATATTCATTCTAGCTCGGGCTGGATTATCAGTTCGATTATTGACTGCTTCACTTTGTACATAAAATATTTTAAATCTTTATTTTCTTCTATCTAAATGATGCAAATCGGGGATGTAACGCTATAAATCCGCACACCAACTTCATTTATCTTAGATTTTTAATCCGAACTTTTATTTGTTTTATTGATGATTTGTGAAAAGCGACATAGGCTTCTGCGAATAGTTCTGGTTCAGTGTTTCAAAGTTTCATTGACATTGGCTGTCAGTGACGATTGTCAATTTCGGTTGTCAAATCTGACGCCAAATGCTAATTATTCTCTGAATTAGCAATCCAGACTGCATTTTTTTGTATAAAACCTATTATTTTGTCCAGATAATTCTCCTAAAATTTGAACTCATACTGCACTGACCCTTTTAAGTTTACATTTGAATTACTACGGGAAAATCTATTTTTTTGTTCTCATCGTTTGAGCCTTTCGCTGTAATGAGATGAAATTAAGATCGTCCCAAAAAATTGGATTCTTAAAAGTTAGACTAAAGTAATTATCTCCTTCAAATTTGGTTTAAATCGGAAGAGGTCACTTACACTTTTGTTTTTTTCTCGGTCACTTGGTGTGGAACGACACTTATTCAATATTTTCGATTTTTTTTATCGTTCAAAAATTTAAACTTTGGAAATATTGAAAACCCTGGACACTTAAAAAATTGACCAAAATTGTTGAGCTTTGCTTAAAGTACAATTAAAAAAAAATTGTATTTTTTAGGGAAAACAACAAAAAATGTACCTAAAAAAATTATAAAAATTGACGAATATTTGTGGTTCTATGTTTATGTCTTGTATTTGTTTGCATTTTTCATAAGCTTATTAAAAATAAATCAAAAATGATGAACAAGAACATTTATTGTTATTTAAATTTTTAACAATTTTTTGACATTTTTCTTTTCACAAAATTACTTAACCTTCCAAGTTTTTTTTACCCGCCGTCAAGTTAGAACTTTGTACAAAAAATGAGAGACTAAGATAGCCTAATTTTTCCTATCTTTTGGAAACGAACATTTTGCTGTCAAAAGAAGCTTTCAGCAACCTTTAGGAGTGGAACTACGAAAAAAAGTGATACATTGTGCATTAGCTGATCAAAAGAGACCCAGACTGCAACTCGCAATAAAAAATCAATTTCCACTCTAAAAAATCAATGAACCGATTCACCCTGACCATGATTTTTTTTTTCAATTTGGCCATTTAGGTTACCTGGCACCGGTTCCGATAGGGACACTTACCTAACCATATGTACTGGTACCGTTCGATGGCTCAACATTTATGATTTTTCATCCAGAAGTAAATAGACATCATGCCACGCACAAACAGGTGGATCTGACCACATCCGGTACTCAGACCCGATTCCGGCAAGGCCCCAAATAGGACGCATCCTAAATGTACTCATGTACTGGTACCGTCTTACGGCTCAAAATTTATCAGTTTTCATCCAGAAGTAAATAGACATCATGCAATAGAACGAGAAGTAGATCTGGCCAAATATTGATTCCCGTAACCGGTCCAATAAGGCTAAAAAACACACTTTCAAAATCTCATGGTATTGATAGGGCACAAAAGGGCACTGCCAAAACATCATGTCCCAAGTAACACTTGCAACATCTTGCATGAAACATAAAAAGATTCCTGTTGTAAATAAGTTATATATTAATTGCTTTTAAAACATCCTGTTTTAGACGCGTTGTATTGTTGCTTGAGAAGTATTCAACCTTTCTGACAAACACTTGTTTTCTTGAAGTTATAATTCGATATTGCATGCCTCAATTACTAGTTTATAACACATTTATAACAAAAATGACATATGAAAACATGTTGCATATGAAGCTAGCAAGTTTTCATCAAAAACAATAAGTTATAAAAGTGTTATAAATAGGCGATTGAGAGTTGCCATACCTAATTATAACTTCAATATACGATACAAGTAAAGTTCTTGTTTTTCGTGTTATGAACATGTTTTGATTACAATTATGAAATTTCTCAATGCATTATACAAACTTCACTACAATATGTCTGACTAATGAAGCAATGTATAGAATGAAAAAAACATTTAATTTGTGCTTTCAACGTCACATGTACGTTTAGTTAAAGAGATAATTAAAAAAGAAAGTTGATATACGATTTGTTTTTGTTTTTTGCAAAGTTGGGAAATTTTATCCAGGATTTTTTAGGCAATTCAATTTATTATATTAAGCTTTTTCTAAGAGCCAATGAGTTTTTTAGAAGTAGAATGTATAGATTTACCATAAATTTGCAACCGCATAAATGTTTGCAGTACAGAATCTAAGCTTAGGCACTTTATTCGCACGATAAAATTCCTCAGAAGAATAAGTTGTGTAAATTGATGATAAACAAATTCCATTCGTAGGAAGGATGCCCCAAATTAATTTACAACATATCCAAAACAGTAGGTTGCGTTATAGTCATAAATAAGTTGCGTAAGTCAAGCATATGTTATACATAGATCCCACCTCTTGCACTTTTTCGGTATAAATAAGTTGTATAAAAGTGACTAGACGTAAATGTTTACCGCTGATATTGTCATAAATAAGTTATGTAAACCTGTTTATGACAAATTATGTTGCTTGGGGTACTGGTACCGTCCGACGGCTCAAAATTTATGATTTTTGATCATCAAGAAAATAGACATCATGCCATGAACCAACACGTGGATCTGGCCACTCTCAGATACCCGGAACCAGTTCCGACAAATGTTCAAAAATATCGATTGCGATAGGCTGTTCAAATTTTTTTGCTCTACTTGGGTGCTGTTCGAGTGTTTTTTTTTAGGATATCAAGACTTTGGCTCTACAACTAGAAGTCAAGCAAATAGAGATCTGAGCAGTGATACTCAAATTGGATAAATCTGCTGTGATTTTTGTCTAGACTGGTTCCACATTTTCTTTGTGGTTCGTCTTCATAAGGGCTGTACTGGAATGGCTGCTTCTGAGCCCCGGGCAGCTTTTTTTTTTACAAGTGGCCTTGAAACCAAGGTGGAGCCTCAAACGAACTCGTGACTTCCCGATATTATGATGGAGGTGTGGCGGATCGCTGAACCTATCAAAGGAGAACATTACTCGGGGAATTTCAGACAGATGAACCGGAATGGTATATGTTGGTTCCTGTCAAGAAGTGGATCATCTACAATTGGGATTGCTACGCTGAAAAGTGACATAGCGTCTTGTTGCAGACTTGGTGAGATCGTTCTTTTTTATCGTTTTTTGTCAGTTTGTACTTTGTTTCCGTGATTCCATGTTTGAGGTTGGAGGTTGTGCCCACGGTTTGAGAAGGAGTAGACTGTGCGTGTGATCGAACGTGACGTTTGCTTTTTCCGTGGAGTTTTTTTTTATCTATAATCGGTTGCTGATCTGGTCAACACAGGAGATGATTTCTAGTTTGTCAGCGAGTTCATTTAGACAGAAGAAGTCCTGCGAGAGCTGCATCTCATAGTATCTTACTAATATTAATACTATCTAACTAGGGTTGCTTCCACTCACTTGCTATAAAAACATGTTTTTCGGAATTATGAAATCATTAGATAGTATAATGTTAATTAGTACTTGTATGTTCCAAGAAAAGGTTGTAAACTATGTGTTTGACACATAAAACCTGTCATTATTGCTTTCAGTGCGTCACAATCAACAATTTTACGATTTGCGAGTGCTCACTCTGAGTGAACGCTCACGAGTCATAAATTCGCTGATTGTGACGCACTAAAAGCGGAATTGACAGGTTTTATGTGTCAAATACATACTTCTCAACCTCTTCTTGTATCTGAAAAGTACAAAACATCATTATAGCATCCAATGATTCCATAATTTCAGAAAACTTTTTTTTTATAGAGAAGTGAGTGGAAGTAACCCTGTATCTAACCTCCCTGTTATTTTCCGCTGAGAAGCTGTTCTGAAAGCAAGTAGAACCTCTATGAGGCGTCCCATAATTCGTCCCATTATTAGTTCCATCATTCGTCTCAGCGTTGAGTCGCAGCGCTGAACCTGACGATTGGCCACAAAAAGGCTTGCCGATGCACATACACTTAGAAAAATTAATGTAAATTTAGGTGCTCTGAGAGTGACATATACGAGCGTCAATGTTGACATAAATTTGAGTCATAACAGACGCAAAATATAGCTCAATCAAACGTACTTTTCGTCAAGCAACGAAGTTTTCAGTCTCGTGATACGTAATATTACATGACATGTTTGTTTACGTCTCATCTTTTATGTCAAAGATGGATTCCGTCACGTGTAAAATAAGTTATTTTTAAGTGTGCATCAAAAATCCACTACATACATCCGAACATTTTTTATCTCAAATCGAGCGAAGACATTCCACTAAACTACCATAAACCGGACTAGTTCTTGTTGATCTTCGTCTACAATTTGGACTTCTACATCAACACATGTTAAGCTGCCTTCAGGTTCAATTGGCTGAACTTGGTGAGTTCGTTCCACTTTGTAAATTTTTATTTTTTCAAACCAGTAACGTTGGGAGATCACCTTTTTGTGGTGCGTTACTGGTATAATATCTACCACAGAACCCTTGTCACGATAACTTCAAACTGGGGAATCAGGACTTTCCAGTAATCAAAGGATCACATTTAAGTTCTTGTTACTTTTTATGACTTGATAATAGTGGCAAGACTTGGGTAGTAACCACCGCTGTTATGAATATATATATTTTATATTTCAATTAAAAAATATTGTTTATGTTCATAGAGTTTACATCATCCTTTTCCCTTAATCCTTCTCTTTTTCCTTTCTCTCTTCTCTTTTCAGAAAGCGAGTAATGGCGCTATAGGCATAAGCCATAAAATACTAGGACAAGAGTTAGTGCTCATGCCCCAACCGTCAGAAGAAAATGGAGCATCACTTAACCTTTCTAGCTTTGATGCTTCCAACGACCAACCAATCATATAATTACCAATATCGGAACGTACGGTACGAAAGAGATGTCCACGTTTCTTCCATTTAGGTCCGATGTTTTCTGAATCATCTTGCCCCTTAAATGCTGCACAGTAGGTCTGGCTGTTTTGATATTTGTGACGCAACTTCGATGTGCAACATATATCAAATAGACAAGAAAAAATGATGGAGGTATATCCTTCATTTTCCAGGATGCTTTCAAGAACTGGCTGTGTTGGTGTTAGATTAGATTAGATTAGACTAGAAGTTCAAAAATATCGATGCATGGAGAGATACATGGATTTGATTCAAACTTGTTTATTGTTGCCTTTTTGATGTTTGCAACGACATATTTTATGACTTCCATAATCAAACATCTGACTGTTGCCACATGAAATGATGTCTATTTACTTTTGGATGAAAAATCATACATTTTGAGCCATCGGACGGTACCAGTACATGAGGTTTTGAAAGTGTCCTTTTGAGGCTCTATAGGAGCCGGTGACAGGTAACCGAAATAATTAAATTGAAGCAATCCTGGTCAGGGTGCCACTCTAAGAACCTTGCATTAGGAAGGTTAAACCAGTTTACCGTGCTAATTTTTCCAAGAATGCCTTTCTTTTGCCCTACAACTTTGTTTCAGATGTCATTTAAATTTGATGTGACATTTTTATGTATTTTGGCGATCATTTAAATTAGAACCCTCAGTGCACAGTGAACCAGGAATGAAATCTAGCAGGAAAAATTAATAGAGCTCTGAGATTGCATTCAATCGAGTTGACGTATTCAGTGAAGATTCTTGGAATTTGTTGCAACTAAAATTTGGTGGATACAAATAGTTCATGTTTTGACCGCAAAGATGGCGCAGTGATACAAACTTTATTTATTTCGTAAGATATAGGTTTGCTGTCCTTAGCAAAGTTGTAGAACGTTAAATTTGATAAAAAGTTTGCCGAAGACATAAAAGCTGTACATCTTTAAAAAAAACTGAGATATCCGAAGTTTTATAAAATTTGCCTACAATTCACTTTTTAAGCATTCTATTTTAAATATTCGTTCAAAAGAATACTTTATTAATGTTTCCTCGATCGGTACTCATCAATTCAATCTGCTATTGTTTTAAGGGTACTGAATAATATATTGAATTCTGAATTTATTGTCATGTTCGGTAATGTTTTACCAAAAACTGAACAGCTGAACGTTCGGTTAAACTCTGACCATATAAAACAGCAAAAAAGGTTATCTTCCATTTAATTCCACTTAATTAATTTTGGTATCCATGACAGATACGTATTTCGACTACAATATGCAGTCTTCATCAGTGTCATTCCCACTAAAGAACTTATCAAAATCTAACCCCCTTAAGTACTCATCCCTAGGTTCATTATGATGGCTACCAAGCCTTTGGGATTTTCCTTATTAGAGAGTTGTATAGATTTTTCTCCTTTAGTTTACTTAAATCTTTGGTTTTTATTAGTTAGGTAGGTTCCGATTCAACACATTGAAGTTTCATTAATATATCTGTGATCTTGACATTTTTACCTAGGGATGAGTACTTAAGGGGGTTAGATTTTGATAAGTTCTTTAGTGGGAATGACACTGATGAAGACTGCACATTGTAGTCGAAATACGTATCTGTCATGGATACCAAAATTAATTAAGTGGAATTAAATGGAAGATAACCTTTCGTCGGATCAGCATGGTTTCTACCCTAAAAGATCAACATCTAGTACAGTTTGCTTCGTACTGCTTACGCAATATTGATGCTGCTACTCAGATCGACACTTCATACACTGATCTGGGTAGCAGCCTTCGATTGAGTTGATCATGGAATACTACTACATCGTTTAAGAAGAATCGATATGATGATCTGAATCCTCGGAACCTTTTTAGATCTTATCTGACGTGCCACAAGTCCTTTACTATTCTCCATCTTCATCACTTACTTCGCTACTGCTTTACCATCTGGCTGCCGTGTGTTCTACGCTAAATACGTCAAGATTTACATGGTCATTAAAAGTATCCAGGACTGCTGTGCTCTGCAACTGTTGTTAAATCTGAATACTGAATACTCTACACCATGTTTTCTGAATGGTGTACCCAGCACTTGCTTACGTTGAGTATCTACAAATGCACCATCATATCGTTTCATCGATTATATAATTGATGGTATGCCTCTGGAGCGCCGTAATCAAGTTCGTGATCTTGGCGTCATCCTGGATTCAGCACTGACCTCCCGATTACATTACAATGACATCATCTCCAAGGCGAACCAACAGTTGGAATTCATGTTCAAAATATCCAGCAAATTTAACGATCATCTCAACCTCCGGTCTCTGTACTGCACAGATAAAAATTCTGAATTTTAATTGTGATGTAAACATTCATTCACGTAGACTTGTATTTCATTTCACGCAACCGAGCAACTTGCAAACAATGTTGTTTACAAAGATGGGCTTTTGTATATAATATTTGCTACATTGCATGAAATGTGTCAGAACTTTACATGATATATAATGTAAAAGTATATGATATGTGACGCTCCATTAATGTGCATCACATTGAACAGAAATTTACTCTACTCTTGTTAACTGTGTGCGCTCCAGTACGACCGATTTTGGAATCCAACTCTGCAGTATGGTGCCAGTCAACTTGGGCAGCTAGGATCGAAGCAATTCAGAGAAAATTTGTGATATATGCCCTACGACGACTCTCGGGGCGTGATTCGCTGGACCTACACACTTAGATTTTTTTTTACAGGAGTCAGTATTTTTTTACTGGATTTTTGGATTACTGAAAAACTCGGTTAAAATTCAAATGCCTGTTATTTTCTCAACTTTAAATTTTACACAGATTTTTTTAAATTTGACCGAAGAATTCCGCAGTTCAAAAACTCAGTAAAAATTACTAACTGGATAAGTGTGTACAACAATACGGAGAGCGATGTAGATCGTTGGGACTACACACGTTGGAACAGAGAAGGGATATTGCCCAAGCTGTTACGAAAATTCTGACTAGAGAAACTAACTACTGAGGACCTACTGAGTCTACTCAATAAAGGCTGACTAAAAGTAAATTGGTAATCCTCTAGTGTTGGGAATCGAAAATCTTTGATAGTGGTTTGTTTACACTTCTATAGAGAATAACTGGTGCAAGTTTGATCAAAGTAGTCGATCGCGTTCAGAAATAACGTCAAATGGAACTCGAAAAAAGAAACAATATTGTGCACAGACACCTGGAAAATCTGAAGTGGTTCGGTTCCAAGCTGACAAAAGTGCTGAAGATGCCGAAAACAACAGTTTGTCGAGTGCTCAAAACCTACAAAGAAACCCTTAGTGTGGAAAGGAATCAGCAGACCTACGAAACAACTGGAACCAGGGATCGTCAGCTGCGCAGCTAGGTGTTGAAGTGCGTTAAAGCCAACCCCGGTCTTTCGATCCGAGATGTGGCCAGAAGGTACAACGCCAACTTTCAAACGGTGCGGAACATCTTTGCCAGGGAAGGATACAAGTCGTACAAAGTCAGTAAACATGCGAACCAGCCCATGAAGCAGAACTCCGTGGAAAACACGTTACAAGGCTCTTGTACAACCGTGTTTTGACAAAACACAAAGGCTTCACTTTGATCGATCACATCCTCGACGATGATATCCCAAGTTTACATCGAAGAATGCCTGAAAAAGCGTGTATTGCCATTCATCCGCAAGCATAGGGGTAAAGTCATCTTTTTTCCCGATTTGGCCAGCATCCACTACTCCAAGGTAGTTCTGGAGTGCTATGCTGCCAACTAGATCGATTTTGTCCTCAAGCTGATGAATCCTCCGAATTGCTCGGAATTTCGATCAATCGATAAAATACTGAGCAATTTCAAAGCAGCGACTTCGACGAAGCGGTAGGGCAGTCAAGGACACCCAACAAATGCGGGTAAATTGTAGAAAAGCGCTTATTTCACTGTGCGGGCGCTGATGGGCTCCATCAAGAGGTAAGTAATGGAGGTAAGTAATATTCCATTGATTTTAAGTTATAACGAAGATGCTATCTGTTTTATCTTCTTTGACTTTCGATTTACAATTGATGACGAGGACTGCTTCGAAAGATGAATATCTAAGTTTTAAATTGTATTGAAGTAATGAAAGTTTACGCTCTAAAAAAAAATTGGGTTGTTAGCGGAGTGCTTAAATTAAACAGCAAAAAAGGGTAAGGTATCCATGACAGATACGTATTTTGACTACAATGTGCAGTCTTCATCAGTGCCATTCCCAAATGGATACCAAAATTAATTAAGTGGAATTAAATGGAAGATATCCTTTTTTTGCTGTTTTATTTAAATTGTATTTGTAGTATAATTTTGTCACTATATTTATGGTATGTACCGAGTAATACAGTTTATTGTGTTGTATTTTGAAAACATATGGGGATTTTACGCCAATCCAAACGGCTTTTCCTCATCATTTAAATAATTTCAGCAAGACAACATAGAGACAGATCAATAATAACAAATAAATAAATAAATTACCAATAGAAGAAAAATTATAAAAATATTCTTTTGGACGAATGTTCAAAATAGAATAATTAAAAGGAGATTGGTTGACAAATTATATAAAACTTCGTACATCTCTATTGTTTGAAAAAGTACAGCTGTTATGTCATTGGCATATTTTCTGAAACTGTTACGTGCGATGCATTGGTGCATGAATACTATGGATTTGTGGATTATTTGGATGATTTCTTAAATAAAGATTAAAATTAAAGTTTAAAATTTTAAATAAATCGAAAGAGTTTATATTTAAAATTCATTATTGATTAGCGTTTTCAAATCTAATTCGCTAACCAATTTCGCTAACTGTATTCATTCTATTCGAATCCGTGCAAGCAAACAAAAACAAACCCAGCGAAGCGTGTGCCGATGATAGGCCTAACCTCGGCTCTGATTCTAAGTGGGTCTAGTGTACGAGGGCAACCGCTTCGAGCTGCATAGTTGCACTCAATTGCAACAAATCCTACTATTCGTGTACGTGCCCATTCCGAGTGAGGAGCAGCAGAGTGAACGGGACAGCTATATGCATTACTACCTCTACTATTTTTGCATTTTCTTCAATTTCTCGCACCAACTTCTGTACTTTCAACCCTCACCGTTGCTGCTGCTGCTGCTGTTGTCTGGCCCCGCGCTCCCACACTGTGAAATTGCAATTTACGCTCATTCGCACGATGCATCCGCTGCTGCACTACGCACCAGCAAACAAACATCGGATCGGTCAATTCGGGCGCAGTTTAAATTTAATTCGCGAGTTTACGCGAATCGCACGGATTTAGATTAATTTAATATAATAAATTTTTACACCATTTGAAGATACTTGACCTAAAAACTCGGTTTCTCTCTGTCTCGCTCGCTTACGTTGCTGTCTCTTTCAATTGTGTTGATAGAGCTGCATTAATGCAGCGTGGCGCATTTGCACAATATCATGTGTAGTATGCTCTCTCTCTCTCATCACCCCAACCCCATCCCTACCATGCCGAGCTGCATGACTAGATCCCATTTCATCGCCTCTGCTGCCACCGCCACCACCGCCACCACGCGGTGCATTATAGAGAAGCGATGCGATGGCATCGATCCTAAGCCACTACTGAGCTGACATTGACCGGTTTTCCAAACTGACTTTGAGCTACAAACTATATTTGCTACATGGGAGACTGCTGCAGCTGCAGCTACAACTCGGTCACTGTGACCGTCAAATCGCTCACGTACATGCGGAATGGGTAATAGAAGATAGATGAATAGGAGTGTAGTGAGAGAAATGATATGATGATGGGGCATTCGGCGGAAATTGTCGGCACAACTCCCCACACCGACGACGCGACGGCATTTCTGTGCGCGATGGAGTAATGTTAACGATGGGGATTTCCACCCGGGGCGTCGGTGGGTGGATCGGAAAGCGAAATGATAGGCGTTACATAAGGCTGGATATTGAGTCATCAATATACGATGAAGAATGGAGAATGATTGATAAGAAAACATCAAGATTACGCATTTCGAATTAGTATTCTGTTGATATAATAATGAAAAGTAGAGTGCTTAATTTTGAAAAAGTAGAAGAGTCTGTGCCTAGGGGCTTGTAAGACTTCTTAGGAAATATTCTTCCAAATAGCCGAAAAAATGGTATCTCAATTTCCTCCTGAATTTAAAACTCATATCTATGGCGATTTCAATCAACGGAATGCTGATTTCATTCTTGATTCACAAAATGAGAGTATTCCCGAGCAGAGAATGAAAACAAAATAAAAACTAAGTTTGATTTTTTGATATAAGCGTTCGTGATAACATATTTTGCCTACCGTGTGGTCGAGTTAACAGTAATCATAACAAAAATGAGATCTAAATGGCATATGAAGTATGTAACAAATCATGTTTTCTCGATAACAAATCTATGTATGCGGTTTGATATCAGTAATTTCGTTAATAATAAACAAAATAAGCAATCAATATGTTATTGAAACTATGGAAGGAAAACAAAAATAAAAATAAACTAAATTAGTTATTATTTTTATATCATGATATCAAATTGAGTAATCTGAATGTTTTGAAATCTATTGGTTGATTTCAAGATTCAAAATCGAAAAATGTTATCAATGAAATTTCATTAATCCAAAATAAAAACAAACCTATAGGCCCTTATTACCGATGTCACTTCACGGTGAAGTGACAACTTATCACTCACGGTGAAATGATTCCCATTTGATTTACACGGCAATCACTTCACCGTGAGTGACAACTTATCACTTCACTTCGTTTTCACCGTGAAGTGATACCCGTAATAAGGCCCATATTCAATCAGTTCTATCGATATCTATCTTATACCGATTTGTAAATTAAATTCGTATGTAGGTTAATATCAATAAATGTTGTTAACTATAACTATTAAAATCGTATTTAATAAACTATAACTGTAAAAGACTTGTGATGTTTATAAAGAAAACAGCAAGCATGCTGATTAACTCTTAAGAAAAAAATAAACAGATTTCAGTGATAAACGTGGATGCTCTATTCATAAAATATCAAATTTTGTTTTGAACTATTTTTTTTTAGAAACATTAAAATAATATCAAAATATGAATTCAACTAAAATAAAAAAATAGTATATCAAAATATGTGATCAAACATAGTTTGATATCATTTTGATATTATTTTTATTATTCTATTATTTTTTTTCACCAACTTTGCTCGGGTTCTGCTCTCAGTCGTTGGTGAAAATGAGACATTGCAGTTTATTTTTGAGATAAATGCTTTCTTAGGCCTCAGACCAAATAAATCATGTAAAAAAATCAGCAGAACTGCTTCCTAAATTTTTTACTAACGAATACGCAGGATTCTGTGTAAGTGAATCTGTTTCTCCATGATGGAAAAATGAAGTGTTTCACACAGCAATCGAGTATTTATTTGTGCATGAAAACCATCCCACCGACTGTGACTACTAAGATGTCTTTGATTACAACAATGCTAATTATGACAATATAAAGTATAAATTTAGTAGAACAAATTGGCAATCAATTTTGAGAAGTCAAGAGAATGTCGCTTGTGCAGTAGACGTTTTTTTTTTATAAAATTTTATTGGAAATTAAACAAGAGGAAATTCCTTTAAGAAAAAGACGACGTAGTTATCGCTCCAAAAATCGGGTTTGGTTCAATTAGCAAATCAATAATTTGAAGAATCGGAAACAAAAGGCTCACAAAATATAAAGAAAACTGAATAATCAGGGTAATTTGGAAAAGTATAAGAATATTTCTAGACCAACAATTGAAATAGGCGGAGCAACCAAACGTAAACAATGGCTTTAAACACAAAATTCTCGATAATCAAAACACTCCCACGTAAACTAACAAAGCCATTTCATAAAGGAAGTTTGCTCTATCAGATGATGGGGTTAGATTTATTGGATGTGCTTTGAGTCTCGAAGAATTTGCGTGTAAAGCCATTGTTTACGTTTGGTTGTTCCGCCTATTTCAATTGTTGGTCTAGATTTGTGACCAGCTTAATTTTGCTGTTTCTTCTGCACTTAATGAGTACAACATAAAAACTTAAAATGAAATTAAATCATGTCCAAGAAACTCCTTCAATAACGTTAAAACTAAAATTAATTCGTGCAACTTTCCATCAAAAATGACTTTAAACGAAAAAGTAGGAAATGATTCAGAAAATATATGTAATATTTTTGCAACATTTTTTTCAAGAGACGTACTCCAATTTTTCGGATTATGATTGTGATTATGAACATTTTTCATGCTTTATTTATTTATTTATTTATTTATTTATTTATTTATTTATTTATTTATTTATTTATTTATTTATTTATTTATTTATTTATTTATTTATTTATTTATTTATTTATTTATCTATTTATTTATTTATTTATTTATTCATTTATTTATTTATTTATTTATTTATTTATTTATTTATTTATTTATTTATTTATTTATTTATTTATTTATTTATTTATTTATTTATTTATTTATTTATTTATTTATTTATTTATTTATTTATTTATTTATTTATTTATTTATTTATTTATTTAGTTATTCATTTATTTATTTATTTATTTATTTATTTATTTATTTATTTATTTATTTATTTATTTATTTATTTATTTATTTATTTATTTATTTATTTATTTATTTATTTATTTATTTATTTATTTATTTATTTATTTATTTATTTATTTATTTATTTATTTATTTATTTATTTATTTATTTATTTATTTATTTATTTATTTATTTATTTATTTATTTATTTATTTATTTATTTATTTATTTATTTATTTATTTATTTATTTATTTATTTATTTATTTATTTATTTATTTATTTATTTATTTATTTATTTATTTATTTATTTATTTATTTATTTATTTATTTATTTATTTATTTATTTATTTATTTATTTATTTATTTATTTATTTATTTATTTATTTATTTATTTATTTATTTATTTATTTATTTATTTATTTATTTATTTATTTATTTATTTATTTATTTATTTATTTATTTATTTATTTATTTATTTATTTATTTATTTATTTATTTATTTATTTATTTAATAAAAAAATAATAAGAACGTAAATATACGCGTCTGATATTGATATTCAACTGCTGCAGAAGTGAACCACAATCAATGTCCGATCGTAGGAGATCAGCGATGAAGGTAGCCTTAGAGACGTTAAGGCGAACACTAAGTAATTGTAGAGACATCAAATAACAGCGACTTTCATAACTAGGGAGATTGAAAGGATCCCTCCAGGGTAGCCAACGAAGGGCAAAACGTACACATCTTCGCTGAATGGCCTCAATACAATTCACCCCGTTACTGTAAAAAGGAGCCCATACTACAGCACATTACTCTAATGTGGAGCGGACTAGCGAACAATAGAGTCCCTAAAGTCTTTGGCGAAACGAAAAATGAAACCAATTTGAGAAGACGCCTTAGCGGAAACATAAGCCAAATGGTCCTTGAAGGTGAGTTATGAATCAAATAGGACGCCTAAGTCTTTAATGGTGGATTCACGACTTAATATTTGCTCCTGCAGGCTGTAAGCATAACAGATAGGTGATTTTTTCCTGGAAAACGTTATAATGGCACATTTAGAAGCATTAAATACCATCCTGTTCTTGTCACACCAAACAGTAAAAACTTCCAGCTGCTGCTGAAGAAACAATGCATCACTTCGATCTCTGATGACAAAGTATAGTTTGAAATCGTCATCATAAGACAGCTTCAGGCAACGGATCGAAAAGTGAACGTCATTCAGGTACAATACAAATTTGAACGGTCCCAGATGACTGCTTTGAGGTACACCAGAAGAAACAGCGAACGGTTGAGAAAAATGATCTCCAATCTTCACTGACATATGTCGACCGGTGAGGTATGAGCGAAGCCAATCAAAAAGGGAACCGTGAAAACCAAGTCGCTCTAGTTTGGCCACTGCAATCTCGTGATTGGTTTTTTTTTTTTTAAAGCAGCAGAAAGATCGGTGTAGATAGCATCCACTTGATCATATATACGTACATATCGTAACAAGCATCCGAGCAGGCCAATTTGTACTCAGCTACAGTTGTATCCATGCCTCCAACGTTTTGGTAATACAGCAATATTTCAGCTCTCTGAATCCTGGATGCGTTACGGTTGTCATTAGAGTCATCATGGTGAAGATTGACTGAAATTGTCGAGGGACTATGTACGGATGTGTAGTGATCATTTGCCGCTTCGGCAGGACATATACTGTTCGTGCAATAACCTGAAAAACCAAGCTCAGTGACTTGAGCATTGCAATCAGAGTCATCCTGGTGAGAAGCGGCTGAAAATGCGAAAGGACTTTTTACGGCAGTGTAGTGATCATTTCCTGCTTCGGCAGGACATATACAATTTGCGCAATTACCTGAGAAAACAAGCTCAGTAGCTGATTGCTACTTCTGAAGGCGAGGCTCGAATGGGGCAACGCTGACAAAACTGGGCCAGAATCCATTTTTGGTAACGGTGTTAATGAAAATTGGGTTATCCAAAACTAGTACTTTGAAGGATACAAGGCTCAAAGGACGTCCCTTTCTAGCAGCGGGAGTTGCTTTCCTGACTTTTCGAGTAATGTTGGTGTTAGAAATATGTATGTTCAAGATATTTTGACTGGTCTAAAAGATTTGGACGCTACTAAAGGCTCAGAACCAGATGCAATCCCACCAGCCTTATTGAAAATTTAGCAATTGAGCTCATAACCCTTTTATACTGGCTGTTTAATATGTCACTCGATATCGTTTTTAATACCCATTTTGACGTAGGACTACGTCTTTGATTTCTATATGGGGGTACACTCTGTGAAAACTGAAAATGGAACATGTAACAAACTATGAAAGATTTTGAACATTAATAACTCAGCTGGCCCTGAACCAATTTCAATAATTTTATCACCAATCGATCAGGGCTACGCTAACGCATAGATATCAATGCTTTTGACTGTTTATGTTCAACAATAAACTATTGAAAAAGTAGTAAATGTCAAGCATTGTCCAAAAGCGTCGAAATAATTAACAAATCCACCAATTAAGTACATGCATATGCTGCTTCCCCATCACAGTCGTCAGAGAGTAGTAAGTAGACGAAAAATGTTGATATAGCATTACGACGAGGTTCGGTAGTTCAGTGGTTACCGTTTCTGCTTACTGAGCAGAAGGTAGGGAGTTCAAACCCCTACCCCCCCCACCCTTGCAATTTTTCACTTTGCCTTATTCCATCCCCACTAGATTTAAATAAAGAACAAATTCTGCTTTAACCGATCGCATCACTTACCAGAGTAAATCCTAATCTAAAAATAACCTACCTCACTTACACTACTATCCTTCCCGAGATAGCCGTGGAGATGTAGAGGTATTCTTGGTCTCTAGTGACAACCGGACGTTGAACTAATCATCCTTCCTTCCCCAAAAGACCGGGAGGACGTGGCCGGTGCTGTGAATTGATCTATAGAATGAATTAATGTGCTTGTACATTGAAGATGGAAAGCTTATCCCATGCACCATCTATGTAGTTCACTGTGCTAGTGGATTAGTTGTGTTCATTCACGGAAGAGCAACTACGAAGTGCACGGTCAGATAACGTTAACTCGACGGCAAACACATTCATTGATACGTTTATTGTTGTGGATGATAGAAGAGAAATAGTGCGAAATAGAAAGCTATGGTCATCACAAAAGAGGAAATCGAAAAAGCGAATTGGCTTTCACCCTTCTGATTCCAAGTCCCTTACAGTCATCGTCATAGCATCGCATCGCTTTTGGTTCTAGGGCACTTGCTGGTTGCTATTTTTTAGATTAGGATTCACTGTGATGCGAACAGTTGTAAGCAGTAGAAATTTCCTTCCCAACTCTCTTGTGGAATCTTTTAGTGGCTCTGAAAAGAGCCGGTTTTGATAGATTTCGACGGAAAAATTAAGAGCGTTCACCACAAATACGAAGAGCCAGATGAATGTCCTTTGGCATAATTGTGACACGCTTGGCGTGAATGGCGAACAGACCGACCAGATAGGTCGGTTTATTTCACTCATCGAGGGTATACTTATACCTGCGTCGAGTAGCATATTATTAATACAGGGAGGGTACAATACGTACAGCAACATTCTGAAAAAGGGAGGAGTTTCGCTTCTTATGCTACGGGCACAAAACGAGACACCACCGTCGAAAAGACTATCAGTTATTCTCTACCGAAGCGAACACCTAAATTATGGCAGCGAAAACCAGTGGAAAGGCCGCCAAGAAGTCCGGAAAAGCGCAGAAAGTCATCGTCAAGGGAGAGAAGAAGAAGACAAGACAGCGCAGGAAAGAAAGCTATGCCATATACATCTACAAGGTGTTGAAGCAGGTCCACCCGGACACCGGAGTCTCGTCGAAGGCCATGAGCATCATGAACAGCTTCGTCAATGACATCTTCGAACGTATTGCTGCTGAGTCGTCCCGTCTGGCTCAATACAACAAACGCTCGACGATCACCTTCCGCGAAATCCAAACTGCTGTCCGTCTGCTGCTGCCGGGTGAGTTGGCCAAGCACGCTGTCTCTGAAGGAACCAAGGCCGTCACCAAGTACACTAGCTCCAAGAAAATTCGTACCATCCAAATAAATAATCGGCCCTTTTCAGGGCCACAAATCGATTTCCAACGTGAAAGAGAATTTGATGATTTATTGAACTTTTAAATGTTCGAAAGCAGCGTTAGCAAAGTTCGCGATAAGAGATCAGTTGATTTGCCTTATGAAAATAATGTTGACAAAAAGAATAAGAGGTTGTATCCATGACACGACCGTACGGTTTTGACGTAGGACGTCTGTGATTTCTATATGGGGGTACACATTGTGAAAACCGAATATGGAACATGAATTAATTGTGACACGCTTGGCATGGATGGTGAACAGACCGACCAGATAGGCCTCGCTGAATTCCTGTAGGGCCATTAACGGCCGAGCTCTGGAAGCGCAGATCGGTCTTGAAGTCCTGGGCGATTTCACGGACCAGACGCTTGAAAGGCAACTTGCAGTCAGCAGCTCGGTCGATTTATGGTAACGACGGATCTCACGCAGAGCGACAGTTCCTGGTCGGTAGCGATGAGACTTCTTCACTCCTCCATCTGTTTGAGAGGAGCCTTTCCTCCCGTAGACTTACGAGCGGTCTGCTTGGTGCGGCTATTATACGATGTGGATACGTTGAACGCAATCGGTTGAATAAAAATTTTAATTACCCAGCACAATCATGGGTATTGGCTCCAAGCAATATTTCATCAGATTCAAGACAAATCTGTACGATAGTAAATAGAACAGAAAATGAAAATATAAAAATGAGGTAAGGAATATATTTAAAATATGGTTCAGATTAATGCCTGGCTGAATATAGATACACATTACCATTTATTATATAAGACCACATAGTCCTACGTCACCATTGTGTACAACCCCATAGGGTTGTCCCTTGTAGTTCTTTTTTTAATCCGGTAAAAAATCTGATATCCGAAATTATCGTAGGATTGCCATCATCTCGTGCATTCCTAAACTATTCTAATCAATCATAAACAAATATTTCTCCGCCCAAATAAAACATAGAATAGAAAATGCACAACACGGCTTTTTTGAAAGTCATCCTGCCACAACAAACCTCCTGGAATTTGTTGATTACTCATGAACTGCAATGGCCAAGGGAAACCAAATAGAAGCTCTTTACACTGACTTCAGCGTTCGATAGAATTGTCATTCCAAAGTTGTTTTTTAAATTAGACAACATGGGAATTGAGATGAAACTTCTCACCTGGATAAATTCATATTTAACGGACAGTCAACAGATTGTAAGATTCAACGAGAAAAAATCTAACCCAATTAAAGGCACGTCAGGAGTTCCAAAGTGTTCGCACCTGGGACCTCTTCTTTTCATTTTGTACGTTAACGATACCAGAGCAAAGTTGGATATCGAAATAATATCAAAATGATATCAAATTATGTTTTTGAAATCATATTGCTAACATATTTTGATATACTATTTTCTGATCAAGCATCCTGCTAGCGTTATGGTGTTTGGATTGATGGCTTCCGACGGCGAAAAATTGACCCGGTGTTCATTCCAGAAGGTGACAAGGTCAACACGGAGGTATACATCGGGATTTTAAATATGTTCTTCCGTGGATCAAAGAACAGTACGGTCCGAAGCCAAATGTTGTATTTCAACAAGATGGGGCTCCGTGCCACACCTCGAACCGTACTCAGAAGTGGTTGCAGGAACCTCTTCCGTTCTGGGCGAAGGATATGTGGCCGCCATCCAGTCCCGATCTTAATCCGCTGGATTACTCAATATGGTGCGTCATGAAGGCCAAGGCCTGTTCTAAACGCCACCCGAGTACAGCAAGCCTCAGATAAACATTGACCCGTACCTGGAGAGAAATGGATCCAGACTACATTATTAGAACCTGCCGTGTATTCCGGAAGCGTGTGGAGGCCGTAATTGCAGCAAGTGGAAACTCGATCGATGATTAACATAGTTTAAGACTCTGAAAAACATCTGAAAACGATATTTTTGAGATTTCTTTTTTATTTTGACATTGCTCAATGGTGCAAACATTATCACGCAAACGGTAGGTCACTATTTATTCGATAATTTGCAATGATTTATTCAGTCGAGTATTAGTACAAGACTTTGAAGGAGTCTGCTTATTATAGTAGAAATAAGCGTATCTTTCAACGATAAGCAAATCAGGTAGTGGAATTAAATGGAAATTAACAATCATTCTCTTTCTCTTTATACAGGTATTCCACTAAGACGCCCATATTCCTAAGGGCTCAGAAACTTGCTAAGCAATTCAAGAGTTCATTTTGGGTCTAGCTTGTTCTATCAGTGGCGTTTCCTTAACCTCAATCTACCTGTGCACCAACTCTCAAAACATATGAAGTATGAATATGGCTTTAAATCTGGTTTTGAAAATAGGTGCACAGGTGAAAAGTGAGGTTACGGGACGCCACTGAGTCCTTTTGAGAATCAGGTTGCTCAGGATTATCTGAATATTTTCTCTCGGGAAAATATTTGTTAAGATTCCTGAGGGAATGATTTGGACGCCGTAAGATCTATAACTAAAAAGTTTCAAATTGCTTCATTTATGGCTCTAGGTGATGATGGAATTTTCTATAACCTCATTAAAAAAAACTCTTAGAAAGTACTTTGCCTTTCTTGATACAAATATTTAACTGATATTTCCATCCGGCATACTTTCGTGATAAATGGAAAAATACAAAAGTTGTTCCAATTTTGAAACCGGATAAAAATCCAGCTGAAGCTTCTAGCTACCGCCCAATAAGTTTGCTTTCTTCAATAAGTAAACTTTTTGAAAAGATAATTTTGAATAGAATGATGCTTCACATCAATACGAACTCAATTTTTGCAGATGAGCAGTTTGGATTTCGCCATGGGCATTCAACTACTCATCAACTATTAAGAGTTACCAATTTAATTCGTTCAAACAAATCTGAAGGCCACTCAACTGGAGTTGCTCTTCTAGACATAGAAAAGGCATTCGACAGGTGCATGAAGGTTTCATTGCTAAATTGAAGAAGTCAAATTTTCCACTCTTTATTATGAAATTAGTTCAACATTATTCAAATGACAGAAAATATTAAATTATCAAAATTTAAAATCTGATCAACCACTTGTTAGAGCTAGAGTTCCTCAGGGTAGCTATATTGTGTAACATTTTCACTTGGGACCTTCCTGATTTGCCTCAAGGTTGCCACAAATAAAGGAAGAAGTCTTCGTGTTATTTGCAGCAGACGTCAGAAAAGTTTAGATATTTCTCTTCGAAAATTTCTGCCAACACTTCCAAAACTCAACTTATAATATTCCCACATAAGCCTCGAGCTTCCTTTTTGAAACCTAGTAGTAAATCACAAAGTCACTTTGAACGGAGTTCCAACTTCATTATCAAACTGAGTAAAATCTCTCGGACTAGTACTTAACTAAACATTAGCTTTCGAAGATTACATTGAAGGCATTCAAGCCAAATGTAAAAATATATAAAATGTTTGTATACTCTTATAAACAGGAAATTCAAACTTTGCCTGAAAATAAGCTTCTAATATTTAAACAAGTTTTTAGACCGTTCTAGTTATTGCAATACCAGCAAAAAGCATATTAAAGAATTCAGAACAAATTTCTGAAGATGATTTTGAAGTTGTCTCCCCGGTGTAGTGCTACCGATGTTCATAGAATTTCGGAACAAATGTCCATCAAAATAATTAATAATTTGAGGCAAAAATCGATTCATTTCTCAATTGCGAAGTTTTTTTGCTGGAGTGCTCTGAAATCAAATCCTTATCTGAAAATTGTTGCCATTTAAGGCCTTTGACTTGATCCTTTCAAAACCGTATGAATTTGCTTTTGAACATCTTTGCATTTATCTTCTTTGACAACTCCAAAGCTTTCCACGAGCTCTTCGATGATCTTTATACATAATTTTAATCATTAAATTCTCCTACGATCTGTCTTTACTGAACCAAAAATCGTAACCATCTCATTAGCGAAATAAAAGAAATCAGTCTAATTCTGCAACCCACGTGTTTCCATTTGTTCAATAACTTAGACTCGAAATTACTAGCATTTCATCATCGCTCTGAAAGCCGAACAAGTGCCCGAGAAGGTCACAAACACTTTTTCCATTTCAGCCAGTCAGTCCGAAAAGTATGACCACTTGAAACAACACGCATTAAAAGTTGCTAACAAGTGCCAGTGGATTGGTTGTTTTCTTACTTCGCGAGTGTTCATCTTTCGTCGCGGGGCCTCAGCCTCAGCTCGGTGCAAGATTGCAGGTCGGTGCAAGATTTTTTGGCAAATTGGGCAACCGCGACGGCTGAGGCTCTCTCTCTCTCTCTCCACGAGTTGCACCAATCCATCAGCCACGGATTGCCAAATATTGCAAAGCACTCCCCGAACAGCAAAAATAGTGCTGCACTCAAACTGCAAACTAGTAAACCGGTCGTCCCGGGATGGGAGGTTTGCCGAAAGCCGAAAATCTCAAGCTACGAGAAGAAATTGAAAGTTGCAAACGCGGTAGCAGGGAGACCCTAGGCGTTCACCTATCACGCAACGATCGAGCCGTCGGAGGTCCACCCTAGGCAGCTCTTAGGACAATCTGAATCGATTTTTTTTTTCGGGGGTCTTGTTTTTGCTCCACTGCGACGCGCGGTTCGGGTCATTTTGCAATCCCGTTGTGCGGTGGCCAGTGGCGTTCAGCAACAGAGCACAAAGACCGTAAGGCATTGATTGCCGCCATTGCAAAAGGTGACTGATGCTCGAAAAAAAAAAAATCCGCTTCTTTTTCTGGCGAAATCTGACCGAAAGAGGTTTTGCGCTTTTTGTCTTTCTCGATCTCGTCTAGCAGTTGCAGCTCGGTGGAACATTTAGTATGCTGACTAGCGCCGTCCAAGGTCTTCTTATTCTGGAAGGGTGAGAAAAATTGGTTTCTCAACCAGATGGTTTGTTGTTTTCTGTGGAATAGCAGTTGAGTTGAGGTTCGCTTTCACCATGAAGCACATAAAACTTGGAGCTGTACTTTCGATTTCCGGAGAAAGGTGTAATGTAGCCCCGAACGATTAGGTTGAAATATCATATTTCAGAACCATCCATGTCATTTCCAACAATCACACTGGTGGTCTGCCCAATTGGGTCACCGTGATAGAAAATCACAGCTCGTCTAACCAATCCGAGAGATCTCCCTCTCTGTCTTTGATTAACGTTGTTCTAGGCATTGCCAACCATAGAGGTAAGTCAATTAATAGAAAAACAAACGCCGCAGATAGCATTGACATGGAAACACAATGCACTTGAGCTAGTTGAACAGTTTTGCCATTACTAGCCATCTAAGGTAAACACCTTTGTACTATACTGTACGTTAGTGGCCGTTACTGCTTGTGTGCATAGCTGTGTTAGAAGCTGGAACTAATGGTCTGCAGGGAAGGTTGAATTTGCTGCGAATAGAGTTGATTTTAATTGGATTTTTTAGCTTAAAAAGAGAATCGGTGTTGGGCCATTAAGGCAGATAGGCAGAATTAGTAATGAGCTCAAGCGTGTTAACAAACAGGAACTTGTAAGATTTGTTTAAATATCCTAGATTGGCAAACATGATCCAGTGCTAGTAAATAAACACCAAGATTCAATGCATTTCCAAGTCTTTCATCATTTAAAATTTTTAAAGATCTCAGTATTGGTTTTTTCATAATCTTGAGGCTTAAAACTGTGCAGGTTTAAGAACTTAAAAAAGATTCGCTATTTTGAAGTTCAAGGGAAGTTTTGTTCAGCTCTCTGACTGAGGACATACTCTAGAATTCAATGGATATGACTTGATTTTTTTTCTTGTTTTAGATAATTTGGCATTTGGCCTATCAAGAGTACTTAAGGGGAAGATTACCGCCCAGAAAATAAAAAAAAATATTTTCGGCACGTTTTTATTTCTCTAAAAACTTTGGTAAAAAATATCATTTCTCAATAATTTTAGAAAAATCTAAACTCATTTTTTTTTTTCGGGGTGTTATGCTTCCCTTTAAAGTAATAGTCCAGAAGGATTGATGGGTATTGAACCTGTCATTGAATTCTTCTTTGAGCTTGGTAGTTTGAGCTTGGCTTTTCTAATGCAGTAATTTTAACACAAACAAGGTCCGTCATAACTTGTTGGAGACGGGAATTGAACTCGTGACCATTAGCATAAGAGACAAGGATGTTAGAAACAGAGGTGGTAACGAGACGTTTTTACAATAAAATATGACTATGAAAACGTGGGGGGGAAATTTCGTGATCATTTATCCCCATAAAATTTCTATGACATCTATTCTTAGAAGCTTAGAAGCTCAGAATTTTTTGAAGTCCTCCAAATTGAATTACAAATCTTCTCTTTTGTAGTGAAATCCATTGGACTGGCCCTTAAATGTCAAGGGGTTCGACCCGGAGTATCAAAATCCAGACACTTAGACCATAATAGACCCGTGCGCCGATTTATTTTTGACCGGCGGCGGTGTCACGCCGTACCAGTGCTGTTTTCATATCATTCGATTGAAGATGAACCAATACAACCATTCAATCAATTCTGTGAAAACGAATTCTCACATGCCCATCATTTGAAGAGCCCTTTTCTCATTCGCACCTCATCGTCACTGTCAATTGAGTCACTTACTATCATTTGATGGGGGTTAGAAGGAAAGGGGTGTAAGTCACTGTGATCGATTCTCTTCATAGCCTTTCTCTTTCGTTTCGCTAAATTATTAGCTGCCAGCTCATTCCTTGATTTGTGTGGCATTCTGGATGCTAGATGAGAACCTCCTTTATCAAACTATGAGGCAGAAATAGCGCTGTTGTGCTTATAAAGCTGTGGCTATCAAAAGAGAAAGTCGATGAAGAGAACTGATCAAAGTTACTTACACCCCTTTCCTTCTAATCCCCTCATTTGATATACGACAGTGGAGTATGCAGTGGCCCCAAACAGACAAGTCTACACGATATCGGATCAATGTAAGGCAAATTTAAGGTCTATATAGACCCAATGTCGGGTTGATGTCAGGACAATTTTGGGTTTATGTCAAATGAATGTCGGATCAACATCAATTTGGGTTTTGGTAGAAGTCAGGTTGGTGTCGGGTTGGCTTAGCTTTTTCGCCGGAATGTCGACCCGAGCTCCGTTTATGTGTCGGTTACACTCAATTGAGTGATATCAAGTGATTATCAAATGAGAATGATCCATGTCTTCGTCAAATGACTAAGCAACTGATATCACCCATTCGAAGGAGGTCCCCATTGATAGCGGAAAGCTAATTTTCTCATTTTCATCAAAAATGTTCAATTGATTTTGAAAATTTACAGCACATAATTATGTACAAAGGGTTAAATATGTCTCTCGAACTTGAAGAAAAAATAATCGCCCCCCAACACCGCTTGTCATGTTTTTCCTTTACCTTATATTTCACACGATTTTCATTTTTACACTGTCGTGTCTTTTTGGTGTGTCTGGCATTAATTTGATACTTTCTCTTTGGTAAACTCTGAACGAGAAATGTCCAGATTTAAAATAAATTTGTTGTTTTTGGTAAAACAACAGCTTAAGTGCCGCAATAGTTTTTAAGACATGAAAATCAGAGCACGGCTTTACAATCAAAGCCTTTGAAAGTTTATCACTTTATTATTACTTTATCATAATAAGTCTAACATCTTAGACTATAAAAAGCCCGGATAGCTCAGTCGGTAGAGCGTTGGACTTTTAATCCAACGGTCTAGGATTCAAGTCCCTATTCGGGCGGGTGTTTTTTTTTCATTTTCCATGATGCTTTCAAGAACTGGCTGTGTTGGTATTAGATTAGATTAGATTAGATTAGTTAAGTCTGACATCTTAGACTACTCCACTACTCAAAGCTCCATTCGTGAAAATTTTCAAAGTGCCGGAATGAAATAAAATAAGTTTCAGTCATTTGATTTATTTAAAGTTCATAATCTATTCGAAGTTCGGAATTTCAAATAATTCTGTTAGTTTTAAATCTTGATAAGTTTCATGTTACAGAATCTTGGAAATTTCTCCAAAAAAATTTCTCCTGAATATTTTATCTTCTTCTAATATATGCAATCAAAAGTTTGTAGGTAATGCAGATCTCCTTCTTTTTTAAGGATCAACTGAGAAAAGAAAGTGAGAGAATGAGATTATGAGTGCATGGATGAGTGAATGATATGCAAGGTTGTGAGAAATGAATGGATTATGGAAAATCATCCCCCACCCCTCCACTCACTTTCGTCACGTTTTTCCTATACCTAATGAATTGTTTGTCATACATTTGTTAACAGCCCTCTCCTTGCAGTGTGACATACTTAATGGATGCTCCCTAAGTGAGTGAGTAGGGAGAAATGAGATAGCATGTTAATACATCACAATTTCCCGACAAAAGCCGAGGCTATTCAGCTAGTTTTAAATCAATCTCCCCGAATCTTGAAGATTTTCCTTAATCTACACACTTAGAAATACCTAATCTTACACGTGACGGAATCCATCTTTAACATAAAGGATGAGACGTAAGCAAACATGTTATGTAAAATTAAGAGCTCCGAGACTGGAAAGTTCGAAAGTACGTTTGATTGAGCTGAATTTCGCGTCTATTATGACTCAATTGTATGTCAAAATTGACGCTCGTATATGTCAGTCTCATCATCAATTTTTCTAAGTGTGTAGCTAGGACCACAAAATTGTTAATTAAAGGCCATATTTTCTTCCAAATTGTCAATTAATCTAGATTTTCTATATATTTTCTGTAGAAATTTCATAATAACATCTCAGACTATCCTCAGATTTCATTCTACATCTCGTTCTGGTATTGATTTGAATTATAATTCTCATGAAAATCTTCTGCAGAACACTCTTTGAATTCACTTTTCAATGCTCTTTAAATTATTAATAATTCTTGCGATTTTACCAATCAAAGTCCTGCTCAGAATTCAGAAGAGTGGTCGCATAAATTCGTTCAAATGCTCCTCTGCATCCCTTTGTAGTTCTCCTTTGAATTCTCTAAAAACTATCACTGGATAATCTTGGAATACACCTACGAATTCCCGTGAAACTCTTCTTAGCATTCGCTAGGTATTTTTCTCAAAACTGCGTTGGAACTGTCCTCGGAATTCAATTCTCTTGGAATTTTTCCCGGAATAACCATTAAATTCTCATCAGAATTCTCGTGAAATTATTTTCATTCTCATTCATTGAATTCGTTTCAGAATTCCATATGAATTTGGATCTGTCCCTTGGAATTCTACTTCTAATTTTCCAAGTACTCCTCACAAATCCCTAAGGAATTATTGTTCTCAAAATAAGTTTGGCATTCAAGTCAGAACTGTCTTAGGATGCTTCTCCGAATTCTTTTGAAGTTATCCTTGAATTCATTTGATAGAAATATTTCCCGAAAACTTCCATGAAATTATGCTATGGATCCTTTTTCTCCGAGATACTTCTTCAAATTTCTTCAGAAATCCAATGAATTTTACATCTGGTTCCGGAGATTTGAGGAGAAATGAACGAAACATGATTCGGTGAGTACGGGTACATATCGAGTTTTCAGAACTACATTGGCCAAACCGGGTTCAGGTGCCCCCCGGGAGAAGCTGCAAGGTCTTCGTTTGAGCCAAATTCAATACTAAGATCACAAGCGGAGCCGGTGGTGTAGTAGTAAGCGTGATTGACTCTCACCCCAATAGGCCTGGGTTCAATCCCAGTCGGCGCCGCCGGGATTTTCTGTGGTATAAAATCTCTGATCACACTTTCCTTCGGAAGGGAAGTAAAGTCGTTGGTCTTTTTACGGTTATTTTGGAGAGTTTCTGGCTTATATGGCGTTATTTTGAGCTGTTTTGTGTCCTGCATCCAATTTCGGTGTCTAGTTATTATTCCAGTTCCATGAAACAATATTATTGGGAAGGTTGTATGCCATATTTTTCTATACATGAATTCACATACTAACTTGCGCACCATCCAGAAAGCCTTGGTCACTTTAAAAATTTGGCCGAAGACGATAACTTCCTATATGGATAGGATCTCAAGATATAGGGTTAACTACCCAATTTCTGGCCTATTAAGCACAACCCGCACTTAGTCTTTCTTAATCTAGCGCAGTTTAGCACCAAACGGAATATTATTATTATTACTGATGGCTGTCAAATGTATTTACCTTTCCGTATGTACCGTAAGATTTGATAAAGAGGAACTAATCATTGAGATATTGTCAGAAGTCTAACACTTCTTCTTGACGCCAAACTCGTCATACGGATTCTAAACTCGGCCTAACGCATTGAAACGCCACTGAAACGCCAATGAATTTACTTCGGCCTATCGGATGAAGATAAAGATTGATTCGGTCGGAGCGCTCCATTTGTATTTGAGAATATTGGGTGCAACCATTCATATCACGCGTTTTTATTGACTTCGTTTAGTAGCATTTGAACTAAAGTATCGTACCAAACGCATAATTTACCTGTTAATGCCGAAATCATGGATTAGATGATGTTTTCTGCTTGATACGCTTAAAATGGGCGCTTGGGCCGAAATAGTTCTCTACCCTAGTCTTTATAAAAAGTTCATAAGTTCATAAGCGACGCGTTGGGACTGAATCTTGAAATGGCAATAGCCAATAGGATGGAACTCCTGAGCACTTTGCCGAAGACAGTCAATCTGTTATATGAACAACACACTACTAAAAAATCATGTAATTTTCGGTTCCTTAAGACCGACACATGTAAGCGGGCCTTTTGACATAAGAATCAGTTGAAAGAAACGTGAAAAACAATTTAATGAAACGTTCTCTTCGTCGACTAGCTGATGTTTTGGTTTGAAAACACTTAATTTTACATGAAATGTTTGTTTACGTTCTATGATTTACGTCCAATATGGATTACGTCTCGTGTAAAAGTAGTTATTTCTAAGTGTAAAGATACCACGGGAAATTCAAACTTGGATCCCAAATCTTCTACATAGACTGCATTTATGTGGTTCGATTTGAGAGAAGAGAGAAATAGTTTAGTGATCTTAGAAGGCATGCTTAATTTTTCAGACAAAATGCTCATTTGTTAAAACCTCAGGACACACTTGATGAAACACGGTTTTTCTAGATGCAAAGAGAAATAATCGCTGCTCATTTCTGACTTTCAATGGAAAAAAAGAAGAAGGGTCTGTGCCTAGGGGCACGAACGGAAGCTTGACGTAGGATTTCCTTCCGAATGATATGAATGGGGCGGGGCGGAAAGTATCGTTTGTGCAGAATATGTAAAAAAGGAGGGACTTCGAGAGATTGAACTCGTGGGAGCTAATTTTCTCACAAATTTGATTTTATTGGCTTTCTGGGGACTGAATATACACCCAAAGCGAATTATTCCCACTTCTCTCAAATTCTATATGGATTTTTAACACTTCCTACCAGCGTGTTCTGGAAAATGGTTTTTGCGATGATTAATCTCACCAATACATGCGGGCCTACAATTCCACACCTTATATAGAGACCAGGTTGAGCCTTGATAGCTAGCAGCTTGCGGGAACTGATGACCTTGACAAATGTCCAAATAATACTCTTAACAAATTTATGGTGGTCCTGAAAAGGACCATTTTGTAGTGATGGTTGAGTAATGCTGAGCTGAGCACGACGAGCTACTGATTCCGATCCTAGCCTAGCGGTGGGACTTCTTCCTCCTTCTCTATGGTTGCTCATATGAGCTCTGCAGCTTGCTGCTTGCAGGCAGCCTTTCGTTGTTGTTGTTGTTGAAAGCACTTCTGATGCTGCTGCTGCTGCTGCTACTACTGCTGCTGCTGGACTGGACACCACCACTTACGGTGATTGAATGAGCACCGTTCAGTGGGACCGCATCGAATTCGATTTTTAAGTCTGTGTTAGGGAATGCGATGTTTTCAGACATTCGGTGATAATTTTGATCACCATTGCAACAGTTGGACATTTGGTATTTTTCAATTGTGACCTATTGAAAATTAACTAAGTGTGCATTTTAGCACATTGGTAGATAAACTTCCAATCGTTTGGCTTGTTTAGAATTAAAATCTATCTGCTATTGGTCGATACCTGACCTCTTTTTGTAATGCTGTGCATTTTGGTTTTTTGAAATTGCGTGGATTCTATAGATCCTGTGGAGATCTATCTAGCCCTGATGTATGTGTTGGTAGAGGGAAAAATGTAAACTTTGCGGGAGACGATGTCTCTTAGCACCCGAAAGCAATTTTGTGAAATATGAAGTAAAACAAATCCTAGCTAGTTCTGCATGATGATTTTGTTTGATTTTATTTATTTGTAAAGTCGCCGGGAAATACCAGCTGGCGATTTGTTTTTTTATGATAACTCCTTACTTGAAAACAGGCAAAAACTCACAAACAGGCTGCTTTTTCATGGTATATAGTGTGATAATTCAATAATCAATAAATTATCTCAACATTAAGTGGCAAACCATTCATAAATTTTGGTAAAATACAAAAAATTCTATGATCCACATTAAATTTCATATGTAAGCGCCGATTGAAACAATCTTTTTGACGTCACTACAAGGGTGATTGATTAAACAAAAGAAACGAATCGTGCGGAATGAAAGCCGAGGAAAAACTAATCGCACCAATATATTCAGGCCTACAATTCCACACCTTCTATAAACAGGTTGAGCCTTGATAGCTAGCTGCTTGCGGGAACTGATGACCTTGCCCAATGTCCAAATAATACTCTTTAACAAATTTTTGGTGGCCCTGAAAAGGACCGTTTTGTAGTGATGGTTGAGTAATGCTGAGCTGGGTGTTCAACACGGATGAGGCTGTCGAGCTGTATGTCGTTTGGAGCGAGGGTGACACGCTTGGCATAGATGACCGACCCGCAGCGACTCACGAAGAGCTACTGATTCCGATCCATAGCATAGCGGTGCAGCTTCTTCCTCCTTTGATGGTTGCTTATGTGGGCTCTGCAGCTCGCTGCTTGCAGGCAGACTTTGGTTGTTACTGAAGAACAATTTTCAACGCCACACGCCGAAAGCACTGCTACTGCTGCTACTGCTGCTTCTTATTTCGACGACCGAACACCACCACACAGTGGTGTGGTCGTTGGGAGCGTGTGGTTCTGAGTATGGCGATGAGTGTGCAAAATATTACGCAATTCCATCCTCCCTATTCGCACGCGCCCGAGGATCGGAGGCGAAAGCCACTTCGACTTGTTTCGTCTACTTACTACTCTCTGACGACTGTGATGGGGAAGTAGCATATGTATGTAGGTAATTGGTGGATTTGTTAGTTAATTCGATCGACGATTTTAGACAATGCTGGACATTTACCAGTTTTTCAATAGTTTCTTGTTGAAAATCAACATTCGGAAGCACTGTTATCGATGCGTAGCCATATTTCTGATCGATTGGTGATAAAATTATTGAAATTGGACCAGGGGCAGCTGAGTTATTAACGTACAAAATCTTTCTTAATTTGTTACATGTTCCATTTTCGGTTTTCACAAAGTGTACCCCCATGTAGAAATCAAAGACGTAGTCCTACGTCAAAAATCATACTGTGATTGAATCATTCTATGTGTGTCTACAGCGAACGGATCAGATTATCAGATCAGATACTGAGTAAGTAAAAAAGTTAAAAAAAAAGAGCAATTTGTGTAAATATATGAGCATACCAGCCCTGGAAGGCAGCATAGATAAATCATAAGAATATCGCGATCCTCCTAAGAATATTTTACAGATATAAATATTTTATATTTCTTAAGTACCAACTTTAGCAGACGTTTCAATATAAAATGAAACGTTTAACAATCTGTACTTCAACTAAGGCCAGAAAATACATCAATGTGCCACTGTAAATTTAAAAAAAAGTATACACAGTGTTTTAAAAAAAAAAATCTTTAAATGGTCTAATTCAGTGGTTTTCAACCTTTTCAGCTCCACGACCCCCTTTGTGAACAATTGGGTGTTCCACGGCCCCCTGGAAAGTGCCTTGTATAAATTACGCTGAGATGAATAAAAACCATTCATTTGATCTGTTAATTATTCGATTTACTTCAAAATACTATGTTAACAACAGCCAACAACTCGTTCAGTGCGATTGTTATAGATCTCAAATCTAGTTACGATGCTGCGTTTGTGATCTTGCCAATCTCATATCTTCGTCAACGTTCAAGCTGTTTCTTGTTATGGTTTTAATGCGGAGAAGAGTTGAAAATTGTGTTCTCGTTCGTACGTACGAATATGCAAATGGGACAAGGATCTTCAATGTCTGCAAAACTTTTTTCACGGAGCAAACTACGAGATGAGGAATCATTTCTCAGGTCCAAATATTCATCCTGTGTTTCGTCAAGACTTCCACATCTTTTGAGGAAGAAAACGGATAGCGGACTACATCAGCATCTTCTTGTTTCAGTTCAGGGAAACACAGCATTACATTGATAATCCTGTGAGTGAAAATGAGCAACAATTTCTGTTTAAAGATCCAAAATTAGCTCGTTCGCTCTTTTGTCAGTCATACTTCAGAGTCTATGGAACATGGCAACATTTCCAATACTAGCCTTTCGGGGCCAGTTTTGCTTGAATGCTTGAAGTTTGAAGATCGTTTTGGAAGTGAATTAGATGGGTTTACTAGCCCTCTGAGATGAACTAGCCATCGGCTAAAAATCTTATTAAGTAGTTTCAAGTCCAGCAAATTTTGATGCACAAAAATTTATTGAAGAAGCGAGACGCTTATGCCAACCTTCCATACTAAAATTAGCAATGAAATAATTTTTCCCTTGAGCTTCCAAGAACATTTGGATTTCTTCCTTCAATTCAAAAGCACGGTTGAAAACATTGCCTTTGGACAATCAGCGCACAACAGTGTAGATAAGAAGAACCACGTAATCTGAATTAATTTGCTTGTAGAGTTCTTTGAATACACGAGTGTTCAAAGCTCCATATTTGACATAATTAACAATTTTTGAATATGACATAATCAAGTATTTTTCACATTAGTACCGGCAGAGTCTTGCTCTTGCTGACAAGGGCATATCGAACACCGGTGGCGTATGGAGCACTTTCTGAAATCTTGATTTCTTTGCTAGAGCGCCATCGGTATTAACTCCACTTACTTTGTCCCACTGTAAGCCACCCTATTCAAAAAATGTTTTGATTTTAGCCATGATATTGTCACTAGACCAAACAAACCACGACACTCGCGGCCCCCTGTCGGCCGTGAACCACCGGTTGGGAAGCCCTGGTCTAATCATGTAATAGGGATAAGATCAGCTAAAATAATTTACAGTGAAGAGGTGTATTCTAGCGCCAATCCCGATATGTTATAGGAAAACTTTTTTTAATTTCAACAACAGACCAAAAGTTAAATATAAATATTCCAGTTCAGATGTCCTCAAGAACAAGTCTAGATGCCTACAATAGACATTCCTCAAGAAAACTAAAGCAATGCACTTTATACGGTAGTACAAAGGTTTTAAGAACCACTCCAGAACAGTTTAATACTTGAACTAGATTCTAAAGTCTTCAAATACATGTGGGCTGGTTTAACAAAAGAGTCCAGAAGTCAAATAAAGTGAGACAGTCGTAGTCATAATTGAGGAATTCTAGTACAGCGAAATTCATGAATCAGATAATACCATCAAATCCATGTTCAGGAAGCTTCAACGACAATGCAAGGATTTACCCTGAGGAGTTTTAACACAAGTAAAATTGAGTTCCAAAAAAACATCCAGGACCAATAACCCAGTTGTAGTTAACGTATTACAAATCTATTCTATTGCACCGCGGTTTCTCTCCAAGTTTCCTCGTTCCTAATGGGGAATTACTTTACGGCATTTCATTAGGCACAAAAACGAGAAAGTAAAAGGTGATTCATCCAATCGATTGAATTTACAGTATTGTTCTTTGAGCACTTGCACAGTTGTAAATTAAAAGATGTCTAAACCTGTACTATTTTGCCATTCGTATATTCTGTGGGAAGCGCGATGGCAGTCTATTCGTACTCCCCTTCACATAATATGCTACGCCTTTACTGACTAGGCAAAGGGGAGACCCCTGATACGATTATTAGATCTCAATTCAAGGATTGCAAAGCCGCACGATCCAGCTCACAATTCATTGTCAAAGAAAGGAATGCTAACCCATGGGCAACTCCTTTCACGGCTTGCCTATGCCGCCACTTCTCCAATCCCAAACCCATTTGCAATCTAAATCCTTCAAATTCCGTTTTGGTTAATTGTGCTAATAGTACGCACGCACACACACACGTCCGTAGGTACAAGTACCAGAAGAAAACCCAGGAGCTGAATCAGACCTTTACGAATGAAATCAACAACCCCCCCCCCCCTCCGCCCCTTCGTTCAAATGCGGTAAGTGAGTGAGTAATCTAGAAATTGCTCCGCTCTAATGTGTGTTTGTGGGTATCGATTGTCCTTGGCCTAGATTTCGCGCCTGAATGCAGGCCACGTCGCGAGCGCTCGCCACGATCTAGTATAGCAGAGGCAGGCACACACAGCTTCGGTTCGATAGGATCGGTTGGTAGCCCCCCCATACGTGCCGTCCAGCGCGGATCGTGACTTGTCTTGCTGGTCATAAATTATCGAGCGAAAAAGATTCGATTGCCATTTGCGGTGGAGAAGCACGGTTCATCGTAAATTTCGACTATTTCCAATCAACTCCGCTGAACTGGTAATTACTGCAATCTCTTTTGACAATGATGACGACGACGATGAGGATTATTCTGACAACACTCGGTTCGATGCATTTCGTTTTGAATGCAGTAGGGTGAAGTGGTTGTGGTGCTGCTGTTTGTTATTGCAACGAAGCACTCTTCTCTATGTAGACAACCACTTTTCGAGTTAAAACCGGTATGTACCCGGGCATCGTCGGTCGATCGGTCGGGTTGGATGGTGTGTAAATCGGCTCGAAAAAAGCGGTTCTGAAAGAGGCTGTCTGTGTTTATCCACCTAGATCAGGTTGGTTGGCTGGTCGGATTCGAAGCTTTTGCCGTCAGCCATCGGGTGTCCTTGACACAAATAGTTGGCTCGAAACAGTTTGTGTACACATTTTAAAGCTTCAACCCTTTCTTGTTTCACTCTTTCGTACCCCTTCAGTCTCGACAGTTGAAATGCATCTTTTGTGGTTTTTCAGAATAAAAAAATGCTGCTAATTGTTGGTTTATGGTAATAGAAGCAGAGCTCGTTTTCATTTGCTGAAATGCTTCGGCATTTCGACATTCTCCGGTATTTTCCAACGAGAGTTTATCATCAATGCCAGCGACAACAGTGGGGAGAACTTAAGTTCGTTATTTCGTTGTTCGTCCAAGCATAGTTTTAATGAATTAAATTTACGTTGTTCGTGAGTCCTGCAATCATGTTTCATTTCGTAAGAATTTTGAGCAGAACTCTTAATGAATTTTGTGGCCAAATTCAAAAGGAGCTGAAGGAATTTTAAGTTAGCTGTGAGTAGAATTCCAAAGCAGTTGTGTGAAGAATTTATGTATATTTCTGTGAGGATACTCCACAGCTGTTTTGAAAATAGTATCAATGGAGTTACAAGGAGATGATTATTTCGAATCTCATTTCGTTGATCAAAAATCGATCAACTTGATTTGATTTCCAAACCAATCGGAACAGTACTTTTGCAATGTCGATACATACGATCTTATGATTGAATGATTCAGCATTGCCAGTCCACGGCACATGTCACAGTTATATGAAAAAGAAGTAAGTTGGCTTTTAAATCAATGAAAAAAGATAGAATTTATTCAAGAATCAATTGATACTTAGCATGTGTAAGTATGATTACAGATCTTCTCCCATTTTTTTGGAGGTTAATCTGCAACAGTGTGGCATTCAAGATGTCGATAGTAACTTGCTGATTTTCTTTAAAATAATTTTCAAGATGAACGATGCCTACCTTTGAATTGTTTTAGGATCGTGTAAGGTGTCTCTAGAAATTTGATTATTTTTTTTAATTATTTGTAGCACGATGGCCTGCAAAACATTTTGAAATTTGATGATTTTTTGGATTATTTTGAATAAGAAATAGGGCGCAAAGGATGAACATCATTTTGGGAGAATGGTCTGCAACTAAAGGCCGTTCGAGGTGCATTTATGATGTTCAAGAGATCTTTGCATTCTTCGCTAAATTGACAATATTTTGGCATTTTCTAATCTTGTGTCGTTGTTTGTTTGATGTGGTTATTTTGGCGTTATAAAGCCATTTGTAGCATTTTTTTATATTTTCAAAACGTAGGTCTTTTTAAATTATTTATGGAAAATTTTATGCATATCTTCGGTATACCCGGTATTTTTCGTTGATTTTGACATTTTAAGTTTCTGTGTTTTAATCCTTTTTGACGTTTGAGGATTTTGAATATTTAAACTATTGAGCACTAGCAATGAATTTCATACTCTACTTTCTGCAATTTCTAAGAAGCTTTGCATAATTGCTTATTATGGTCAAAAATTCTCATTTTTTCTAAGAAATAGGCCATTTTGAATCTCACTAAAACATCAAATGGCGTTTTGAGATTTTTCAATAAATCACAACTCTAAAACATCACTCTCAATAGAAATGACATCTCAGACAAAGTTTTAGGAAAAAATAATACCTTTTTAGACAAAAATATGATGCAAAACCTCAAATAATTTTGAGAAAATAATCTTTAAAAATAAAACTAAACTTTCAATATGTTTTCAATATTTCCCATTAAGATTCTTATTGAATATGGAAAAAATTTCTGGTTCCGTTTTATCGTATTTTATGAAGTTCCTTCAGCCAGGCTCCGTTTGCTCCATTGGCCGCTCGGGACATCTTCAACCGCCAATCACCATCACCGATCGGTTCGGTCGGCCTCTCAGAACCTAGCACCAACAGTCGGTCTTATTGGTTGTTCTTCCCGGCTATTAGTGATCCTTACGAGTGGGTCAGATCTTCCGATTAGCAGTCTGAACCCATTCAACCACAAGTCATCTCTGTTGACCATTTATGCTGGTATCATCTAGCTGATCAATTGATTAGCCATACAGAATTTGTGTGATTTTGGGCGATGTCTCTATTGGAAGGAGATTCTCTATTCTCGAGAGATCCGCGTAAGAGTCTGCACTCCGCCGTGTTTGGCCCTTCAATGCAGCTGTGAATTGACGAAATCACAGATTGATCTACCGTATGCGTGATAATGTTTGCACCATCGTACCAATAAGGTTCCCGTTTTACCTGTGCAAACGATGCCTTGGTTTTCTTTGCATGCATGTAACCTATAGCTCATACCGTAGTAGGCTGTGTATAAAAGAAAATGATTTGTTTTTGATTCGTGATTTGTCCCACGCGCAAGTGCAGTTTTAGTGCTGAACGAAGCAGCCATTGTCGCCGTTTTGTACCTAAATAAGAGCCGTAAAAATGTGGGAAGAATCGAGAAAAATCAAAGGGAAACCAACAGGAAACTCCATGACGAACTTTCAAGGAAAATCAATATAAATACTTGCACTAATCATTATGTTGAGTTCCATGTGACGATGCATTTCGGCACATGTCAGAATATGTCCACTTCCCGAATGTACTGAAAGAGGCCATTTGTGATCATTGGGTCTGAATATGTCCACCATTGATCTTATAGTAAACTTCTAATGTTTCGCATGATGAGTTTTTTATATATCAATCTTTTGCGATTTCCCCAGTGAAATCTGGAATTCACATTTTTATTCATATCTTCGGAACCATAATTCCGATCGGGAAAAAAAATCAATAGCAATCTTTGGGGATCTGAAACACATCTTCTGGAATTTGTTTCACTCAAATTGGTAAAGCCATCTCTTCGAAAATTGAGTGAGTTACACTCATACAAACTTACATACATGCATACATATAAACACACATACAGAAACATTTCCCGATCCCATTGAGATGAGTCTATTGGTATGTGCCATTCGTCTCTCCGGGTCTTTGATCGAATTTGAGTTTTTCAAGTAATATCAAGCCTTTCGGTACAACTTGGTGTACGACAAAGGCAAAAAGGTTGGTAACATCAAATTGTGTTCTATTTACCCAAGTTTTTCTCCCCAAGTTTTTAATTATTTTAAAACTGTATTTGTATAACCGTTACAACAGTGTTAGTGTTTAGCGCCAAAAGAGTTCTCTTCCACCGTTAGTATTAGTGAGCAGTTTAACGAATACATGCATTTTTCTGGTTGAAAATAAAAAAAAACAAACCGCTGTCAAATCGAACACTTTGAAAGCTGATTTCGTGATTTGAAAATAATAAACAAATCGATTTTACACGGCTTTACTTGCAAGGTTGTATTAGTGAGGTCTTGCGGCGAGAAGTCAATTCATCATACTTGGCTTCGTTGTTCAGTACTCTCCATTTCTCGATGATGAAATATTCATTAGAATTTCACACAACTTTCATGTAATATCATAATTGGGAATTGCACCACAAAATCACATGAACCTTATATGTCATATGAAATTTAAATGATTTATCATATAGAAATCATGTGAACGCATGAATGTTATGTGAAATTCAGATAGATATAATTGGTTTTGTTAATGGAAAAATGCAATATGCATTCCCAATGGAAACTACATGAAAACTTTTTTCCGTGTTTTAATTTTATATGTACACTGAAAAAAGTTTTCACTTAGCTTCTATTAGGAACGCACATAATATTGTTTTCCAATATCAAAAATAATGATTTTAACCTGAATATCACATAAAATAAGAAATTCTATGTGTGTAATCATATAGATTTCATTGGACACATATTTTTCATGTGATTTAGTGGTGCAATTTCCAATTATAGGATCACATGAAAGATATGTGAAATTCGCATGGATATTTTCCATTGGTTGATTTATTTTATGAGTGTACATCGAGATGGTGCTCATACCCGGAGTGATTTCATATTTGCGCGTAATTGCTTTTGTAAACAAACGCGTCAATCGCCGATTTCTCCTGAATAAAAGATCAATCTCGTAAACAAACTATTTGGTATAGATAAAAGATTAATTCCTCTACCTATGTCATTAGATTTCGAGATTCATCTGAGATTCACAATAAATCGACGAGTGACGAGTTTATTTACAAAAGCAATTACGCCCAAATATCGAATCACTCCGGATATTAAAACACAAATTCCTGTAAAATCTCGTAAAATTTTACTCAGTCTATGAGTTAACTACGTTTTCAAGAATATGAGCAGTGTTGGCAAAATCATCAATCGAATAATATATTTCCGCTCTCATACGCTCTAAATATCGCGCGTGATATTGGAACAAATCGATCGTAAATATCGCCTTTCATAGCGCCCACCTTAGCAAGTGAGTCCGCCATCTCATTGCCCGGAATCGAGCAATAAGATGGGACCCATGCAAAGGTGATGACAAAATATTTTAAAGATAAAGCACTTACTACTCGGTTGTGGCAACTTCTATACAACTAATATTAGTCATAAACAAGTTGCTGCAACTTATTGTGACGGAAATGTGCTACTCGGGTAGAAGCTCTCGTATTTTCATGAGAAAATACGAGGAGTGCTTTACCAGCCTTATAGAGCGAATAGCCTCGACAGAACTGAGACTATCCGTAAAAATAAAATAGTCATCTGGTGGAAGTGGGACGATCGTTTCTAGCGTATAGTATTTAGCCGCCAGCTCAGCAATGTACACGGAACAGGGAGGTTGAAGCATTCGAGAGGTGCTATGAAATTCGTTATAAATACCAAAACCAGCGGACGCCTCTATTAATGATCCATCTGTGAAGAACGATCTTGCGGAATCAACTTGGCCAAACTTTGCAGTGTATAATGACGGAACAATCATGGAACGATGATGTTCTGGTATTCCGCATCTCTTGCGTCATAGATAAAGGGTGGTACGGTCAAAATTTGGTCAAGGGAAAACGCGTGTAAATCGGTGAAATCGTTTATTTAAAAAATCAAATTAAATTTCTTTTTCAAGTTCAATTAGTATACAATTCAGGAAAAATATTCAGTTAGGCTTCCGCTTTTCCAAATCCGAATTGCCGGGCCTTACGCTTGACCCCTGCCATCAGATTTTGTACAGCCACCTTGTCCACCTTCTTCGCCGCAGAAAGCCAGTTTGCCTTGAACTGCTGCTCGCCCATAGCAGTTTTTTTGGTCTTCTTTAGGTTCCGCTTGACAATAGCCCAGTATTTCTCAATTGGGCGGAGCTCTGGCGTGTTGGGAGGGTTCTTGTCCTTAGGAACCACCTGCACGTTGTTGGCGGCGTACCACTCCATGGCCTTTTTACCGTAATGGCAAGATGCCAAATCCGGCCAAAACAGTACGGAACAACCGTGTTTCTTCAGGAAAGGCAGCAGACGTTTATTCAAACACTCTTTCACGTAAATTTCTTGGTTGACAGTCCCGGAAGCTATGAAAATGCTGCTTTTCAAGCCACAGGTACAGATGGCTTGCCAAACCAGATATTTCTTTGCGAACTTTGACAGTTTCATGTGCTTGAAAACATCTGCTACCTTTCCCCTTCCTTTTGCCGTATAAAACTCCTGTCCCGGAAGCTGCTTGTAGTCGGCTTTGACGTAGGTTTCGTCGTCCATTACCACGCAGTCAAACTTCGTCAGCATCGTCGTGTACAGCCTCCGGGATCGCGCTTTGGCCGTCGTATTTTGTTGATCATCGCAATTTGGAGTCACTACCTTCTTGTAAGTCGATAGCCCGGCTCGTTTTTTGGCTCGATGCACGGTTGTAGACGATACACCCAGCTTATTTGCGGCATCTCGGAGAGAGAGGTTAGGGTTTCGCTTGAAACTACCGGCAACTCTCTTTGTCGTCTCAGCGGCTTCCGGTTTTCGATTTCCCCCCGATCCAGACTTCCTGGCTGTCGACAAACGTTCCCCAAACACTTTAATTACATTTGTAACGGTTGATTTGGCAACTTTTAGCGATTTTGCCAACTTTGCGTGCGAGTAGCTCGGATTTTCGCGATGCGCGAGCAAAATTTTGATACGCTGCTCTTCTTGCTTGGACGGCATTTTGACAACTGAAGAGTGAATTCCAAAATCAAAATAGGAGCAACATTCTACACACACACACCTTCAAAATGAGGGGTGTTCAGGTTTTTTAAATGCAAAATTGAAAGAAATACGTCAAGTTGATATTGACCAAATTTTGACCGTATCACCCTTTACATCAAAACTTACTGAATTTCCGAAGTCAGAGAAGCATAAACTCGATCGATGATTAACATAGTTTAAGACTCTGAGAAACATCCCCCTTTGAATAAATAAAAAAACTCAAAAACGATTTTTTTTTAATTTGCTCAATGGTGCAAATATTATCACGCATACGGTATTAGAAGGATCCGCGCGTCAACCAGTTCCCAAATTTATTTTATAGATAAGAGCCCAACCCATCAATATGGTACTACAAATGAGTACTAAACAAACGTAGTAGTACTGTCACTAAGTAGGATAAAAATGAATTACGTTAGTAGTAGTAGTAGTAGTAGCAAATTTGGTTTAGAGTTAACAGAATTATCGAAAAATTCAGATCATAATTGTACGAACAATTGACTCCTAGTGGCTGTTCGGCGAAAACCATACCAAAGTTCTGTGCAGCAAATCAACTGGAGTGTTAGTCGATGCTCACACCCCCGCTCGGCATACACAGTTCGAAAAAGTAGTGTATATTTCTGTCACTATGATGCACATAAATGGAACGTCACATATCATACAAATTCACATTGCAGATCGTGTAAATTTATGCAACCATCCATTTTTGTAAGCAATATTTCTTGCAAGTTGCTAGTTTACGTGAAAAGGAAGTTTACATGCTTCAATTTTAGCATGCATGAATATTTACATCACCATTAAAATTCATAATTTTTTGGTGTGTAGTTACAGTGCACATTGAATTTTCACCAGGTTAAAAATTTAATGGAAATCTCCAACCAGCGTTACTTTGGTTTTGTTTTTTTTTTTATAGAATCTCATGTTAAATACTTTGTGAATTCGCAATCTCATGTTAAATACTTTATGAATTCGCAAGAAATGTTCAACTAACGTAGAAACTCGCTGTTTTCATCATCGTCGTTGACAGTACCCTGGATGACTAAGCAGAAAATCAGGGCTCGGTTTCTAGAGTGTAAAGCATCGTAATAACCATCAGATGAAATATAAAAATCATTATTACATTTGACCCAAGCAACTCATCTTGTCATAAACTGGTTTACATAGCTTATATATGACAATCTCAGCTGTGAAAATTTACATCTAGTCACTTATATTCAACTCATTTATAGAAAAAAAGCGCAAGAGGTGGGATCTATATATAACATATGTCAAGTTATAAATGATTGACTTGCGCAACTAATGTATGACTATAACGCAACTACTGTTTTGAATATGTTCTAAATGGATTCAATCCTTCCAACGAATGGCATTTGCTCATTTTTCCATCATCATTATTAATTTTACTGTGCGAATAAAGTGTATTAACAGAGATTCCGTACTCAAAAACTTTTGTGCGGTTGAAAATGTATGGTGAATCTTTACTTTCTACTTCTAAAAAACTCATTGACTCTTAGAAAAAGCTTTTTGCAATAAATGGAATAGCAAAAAAAAAATCTGTATAATATTTCCCAATTTCGAAAACATCACATTTTTAGCAAAACAAATAGAATTTCAACCTTTTTTTAATTATCATACTAGTCTCTTCTACAGAACGTGAATGGGATGTTGAAAGCACAACTGAAAGATTTTTTTTCATTCTATATTTAGCTTCATCGGTAAGCCATATTGCAGTGCAATTTTTAGAAAACATCTAGAAATGAAATAATTGTTATCAAAACATGTTTATAATATATTATAATATGTTATTGGAGTAACGAGTATTTCAAGATATAATATAAGAGTTTTAAGCAAGGCTTGTTGATGGGAAATCTATAACAAATCCTTCTTAAGAGTAGTTGCTATCGGTGAGGTCGCCGCCAGGATCAAAATTTAGTAACAGCAAGTTGAACAGGAACTTGGTCGTAATTTTATGTGAAATGAGGAGCTCGGTGGCCTTGTGGCGACCGATTTTGTTACTGAGCAGAAAATCATGGGTTCAATCCCATGTTCTTTCACATTATAGAGGTATAAACAGTGTATCGCAAAATTGAGCGTACAACCTAATGGATTTTTAAACATTTTAAATAGATATATTTTTTTTTTAAATCTTGGCTGGTGGTTAAACAGATATTTATTGATTTTTGGCTATAGTTTTGGACTTTTGGAAGAACCTGTATGAAGTTAGATTTATTTTAGTAAAACGCTCGCTCTTCAACTTTTTACCAAGTGGACGAATTTTAGAAAAATTAGTGGAGTATTCATGATTTTTATTGTGACTAAAAATGAGCAAAATCTCAAAAAGTTTAGTTCATTGCATTTCAAGATATTAAGGTTTTTTAAGGAAAATGCGTTTTTCTCAAATAGCTCTTACTTTTAAAAAACGCAACCAAATAAGCCCAATACTGTACCAATAATTTATAAATGTATGATGATTCAGCAGTTTTTCCAAAATTTAATGACATCTGTACGCTCAAGTTTGAGATACGCTGTATATAAAGCGTAATGAAATTCGGTTGAAGAGACGGGTACGTAAAATAAGGAATTTGAGTTTTACAAAAGATGTGTTGATTGGTATGTTGATATCAAATCCAGATATCAGAGCAGTTGTTGCCGTCGTCGGTCAGTGAGGTCGCAACCGGGATCAAAATCTTGCAGCAACAAGTTGAAACGGTAACTTAGCCGTAATTGTTTTGTGAAATACCGTATGCGTGATAATTTTTGCACCATTGAGCATTGTCAAAATTTAAAAAAAATCTCAAATATTTAGTTTTCGAGTTTTTGTGTTTATTCAAAGGGGAGATGTTTCTCAGAGTCTTAAACTATGTTAATTATCGATCGAGGATCCATTTGCTGCAATTACGGCCTCCACACGTTTCCGGAATACACGACAGGTTCTAATAATGTAGTCTGGATCCATTTCTCTCCAGGTACGAGTCAATGTTTGTCTGAGGCTTGCTGTAATCGAGTGGCGTTCATGACGCGCCATATTGAGGGGGATGGCTGACGGCCACATATCCTTCGCCCAGAACGGAAGATGTTCCTGCAACCACTTCTGAGTGCGGTTCGAGGTGTGGCACGGAGCCCCATCTTGTTGGAATACAACATTTGGCTTCGGACTGTACTGTTCTTTGATCCATGGAAGAACATACTTACTTAAAATCCCGATGTAGACCTCCGTGTTGACCTTGTCGCCTTCTGGAATGACCACCGGGTCCATTTTTTTTGCCTTCGGAAGCCACCAATCCAAACACCATAACGCTAGCAAGATGCTTGGTCAGATACACGTTCTTGTGCTCGTCGGCCACGTCTTTTACCGGAAGAGAACTAATATACCGGTCCGTTCTGGAATTTGATACGGGATCGACAGTAAACATGCTCTCGTCGGTGAACAGGATTACCGGATTTTTTCGCTTAAGGAAGTTCAAAATTTTCTTGCATCGTTCGACTTGTAGCTCCCGGATGTGGTTGGTAATCATGTGAGTTTTTTTTCCGTGCCCTCGACTTCGCCCCGCAATCTTCCTTTACGATCTGCCTTTACTTTACGGCACAAGTCACTGATCTCGTGTTCCTTTGACATTTTCCTTATTGAACGGATTCACCCGAATCTTCCTTTTGATAGCAGCGATAACCCTCGGAACCCGAGCTGACGTTGGACGACCTGTGGCCACCTTCGCGGATAGTTGTCCTTTCTTTTCTCGGTTTGTACGATGGTGCAAACATTATCACGCATACGGTAAGGAGCTTTGGAAAGAAAACAATTGCAATTCAGCCGAAGTTTGAACAACTGTTGTACTGTTCGCATCAAATTTGGGTGATTTTGGACTGGTTAAAAGCGTAGCAACAATTTTAATCTTATTAAAATATATCGCCAGTGGTGGCGGGGGGGGGGATACCTTTCACCACGCCTCTCCAACGGGGGAGTTTGGCAAAGAGAGATGATCAAACCGACTTTTACCTTCCTAAAGTTGTCCATGCTAGTTTTTTACTCTCTATATGCAATTTTCACACTGCTGTACTCTAAACGGAACTATCAATTCTATACTTTCATCTGCTCCTCATCTATCGTATAAAAATTACCACTTTAGTCTGTTATTTGAAATTAGCATCTTCAACGATGTAAATCGTTGACTTCACGCAGAAGTAATACTAAACATATAGTCAAAGTAATCTTATTGCTATCAAAATAATGAATAAAATTCTTTATACGCTCTTGTTCAGCCCTTTGATTTTTTAAATGAATTGCGGAACAGCTCACTAAACCAACGACTAATAAAATGCATACAGTAACTTCTACCAAACTCGGCGGAAATCCCGGCTTCATAGAGGGCTTTTCCCATATACATTTCCAACATTAACCTCCGTTGCTCAATATCCTTCATAAGTCGATAGTTCCTTTAGTATCGAGTTAGAGGAAGTTATCATATGGGGACTCGGATCAGCATCAATTGATTTACAGGGCATATCAACTGGACTTCTTAAGAATGTGTTTGCATAAGATATGATCAAACTCAAGTTGAATAATGTTAATCAGAACAGTAATAATCAGCTTAAATTACACTGAATATCCAACTAAAAGTTACAGGTAATTACGCCTTTTCCATGTGGGGTAAACTCAATACTCTCAGAAGCATGCGATACATGTTGGTGGATATTTTGTAATGCATCACGGAAACACAACTAATGAATTATCAGGCCCTATTTCGTCGTAATTGCCCATTTCCGTTCCATCGATTAGAAAAGATCAATAATATCAATGATTTCACCGAGCACAAATCAATAATAGGTTTTTTTTCCGATGCGTTAGTTCATTAGCTACAACATAAATTCTATAAGAGCGCATTGTATTGTTCTCAAAACAAAAGAAGCGCTCCTAGCGAATCCTCTTTTTCTACGTTTATCCGTAGGACGAAAAAAAAATCTAATGGCGTTTCAATGCGTTAGGACGGAATTGAAACTCGTAGAACGAATTTAGAATCAAGAAGCAGTATTAGATTTTAAACAATATCTCAACAATTTGTGACTCTTTATCAAAACCAATGGTACGTATAGAAAGATGAATACATTTAGAAGTCATCTTGGATAGAAATATTCAATTTTTTGTTTAAACTCGTTCAGAAAACAGAAGTAAAGCGCGAGTTGTGCTTAGTAGAACGTAAATTAGATCAAAAACCCTACTTAAAAATTGTTTTACTCTACCTTATTTAAAATATACAATCAGTTTGAGCAGATCTCGAAAAAAGAACATAAAAAAAAATCAACTAATTTGCTTGTTATTGAAATCAATATTTATGAACATTTGTGTTCATTACCACAAAATCACAACGATATTCATAGTTAAGAACATTAAAAGTCATGGTATTTTAGAAATTAACAGTTGAAAATATTGTGTTAAGTATGTTAAACAGAAGAAATATTCCATTAATCCCGAACAAATTTTATTTTGAAACAGCAATTTTCATTGTTTGAGCATTGTTTCCTTGAACAACCAAAATTGGGTTTTCACCAGTACAATAGTTTAACATTTAATGTGAATGTAAACGAAATTCTGTTGTTTTCCTATGGAAATATTTTATAAACATTATACCATGTTACATGCGCAGAAAAACACACGTCAGTCAGAAAAAAATCATTCGACCTCATCCCCCGTCAATCAACGACCAAATTCGTGCAACATCCAAAACATTTCCACCACCCCTTTGACATCGGCCCACTTTTCGACACATTTGTCAATTGAGAAACACCGGTGTAAAATTGCAGCAATCGATGCAGATGGTTTACGAAAAAAATATATACATAAAACACGATGAACAAAACTCTTGATTTCTATGCCATTCTTCCACACACAAATTCAAAGTGCGGAAAGTGGTGTGCGGTTCGCGACTGGGGAGCGACATGAGATTGGTACAAAATAGCAATAAGTAAAGTACGCGTTCAACAACAACAACTACACACGGGTCGGGCGGGCGGCGGTTGGTAAAGGAAAAAAAACGAGACTCAAACTCTGTTTCCATTAAATTCATTAAATGCACGAGCTAAACGAGCGATGCAAGAGCAAATCGAATAAAAAAGCACGCGAAATACACGCTCGTTCACACACCTTTTCGAGCCTTACCTACCAAACCAACAGGCTCGGCGAACGCGAGAGTGAAAGAGACGGTAACATCACAGTCATCGTCGTCATCGCCGTCGTCGTCGTCGTCGTTGGTGCGCGCAAAAAAAAATTGAGGTCAAGCTCAATTAAAACATTAAGTATTTCTAAATTATGCAACACCGTCTACCACCTCTATACATAATCTGTGTGCGTGTGTCTGTATAAATTCACGTCCGTCCATCCCGCACCCTGCCACCTCACGGCTCCTTTATGGTCTATTGTTGATGCTACTGCTGCTGCTGCCGTGGTTGTTGTGTTGTTTTAAACAGCTTTTTGGCATCTCACAAATCACGCATTATGCAGAAGATAGTATAACCCTGCACTGGAGCCGAAATCGGTGGCTGATTTGAGATATGGAAAGTTTGGGCATCCGAGAGTTAAACGATCTTCGGTGGCAGTCACTCTTTTCATGCTCACGATTGTCAGCCAAAATAGCCTATGAGGTTTAAATTGAAAGATCAGGCTGTAGAGTATGCGGCTTCGATTTTTTTTTTGGCTAAACGTATTGTTCAACTAGGACCACTAGGAAAAAAGCAGTAACGTGTAGCTGAAGTTGATGAAAAGGCACTAGACCTCAGCACAAGCAGTAGCGAACGCAGGAATCCACTCTCAATTAGTCCGTCTGCAACGTGCGATTGATCAATCGGTGAACTGGTCGATGATTGGAAGCCCGAGGGGCTGCGTATGTGATGCACGATGAGTGAAGTCTTTAGGGGTGCTTTTGTGGACTGTTGGGTGGTTTCTTCGAAGCAGTATACATACTGTTATTTGACAACAATGTGTCTCAGGTATGGGCAATGTAGAGCAATGTGTGAATTGGTGGCACAAAATTGAATATTTTCTATCCGCTTCTCATACTTTTTTACAAAGTAATTTTATAATTCTACAGCTAATCCAAATGGCAATCAAATGCTTTTAAATTTGGAACAGTCGCTGATAATTCGATGACTTAATACTGTGAACTTTGATTAGTTTGAAAGTGTTTTGGAAACATTAAGAGTTATATCTTTTGAATCGAACGTGGACTTTAGGTTGAGTGTTTGTTTGAGGGAAACTTTTTAAAAGATGTGGGAATCGACTGGCACGTGTTGCGTCCTATTTTGTGCACTACGAACTCGGATTGTGTTCAGGTGATTCGTTTTAGAGTCCACAAATGGCCGCCACATAGGCTATAAATGCACTACCACCTCGAATTTTCAATAACACAAATAGTCAGTTTCGACTTGGCAGTCTGGCAATCACTCATTAGAACAAATAAATTGTGTATTTTGTCCCTTCGTTTCGGCTCTGATTAGGGCCTTCTTCGGGGACACTGAGGGGAATTTTATTTTAAGAATTAATTGTTTTACATTTTATAAATATTTTGCACTTACAATTGTTGGATTTGTTCTTTGTATAGATACTGTTTGAAGTATAACGTCTATTTGTTTTTGTTCGTAAGTTTTTATACATAGCGGTTTTTAATTGAATTATTCAAAGTTTTGTTGAGTTTTTTTGTAATTTGTGTCGAGTATAATATTTGCGGTTGTGCACTGTTCGAGGTTATGGTGGTTATGGTGATATGGTGGGAACGGATATTATAGTTGAGCTTTTTAGTTGGATTAAGTTGGGCATAAATGGCATTGCTTTTGGTCATTGATGGATTTGGATTTTAGTGAGTGTAACATCCCTGCGTAAGCTGTGTTCAAATTGTCTACGTCTGTTCGACTATTGAATGTGTATTGGGTGTACTATATATATGGCACATTTCAAGCATTACAAAATTAATTTGCTTGGTGAGTGATTGCCAGACTGCCAAGCCGAAACTGATTATTGCAGAACCTCACAGTCGAACACTCCAACACAATATAACGCAATTACATAAATCTCGGAAATTAGAGTTCCATTTAATTTGAAATTGCTACTGCATGTTACGTGGAGTATCAGTTTCATTGTAGTAAGGACTGTTCATTAATGGAAGTAGACACGTGTTTCTCAAAGGAAAATATTTATTTTCGATCAACGACCGAATAAGTTTACTTTATTTAAATGAAAATTAAAATACATATGACCGATTTCACGTAAGTTTGAACGTTTACTTCTAATTTCTGAAGAACGCTTGGACTTTTCTCTTGATACCGCCCATTAGATTCTGCACAACTTTTTTCTTAACTTTTCGTTGTGCTGCAGACCAAATTTTTTTGAAGCAGTCAACAGAGCTACTTTTCCATCTTTCTTAAGATTTTTTTTCCTTTGGTTTGTTTTTTCCGTCGATCTTGTTTTCCGTGCTGAGCACCAATGCTACCGACGTGCCAGGAAGGCAGCTCCCATACCTGGACCCTACCACCTATCGACCCATCAACTCATGAACCGGGGACCAACGGCTTTACTTCCCATCCGAAGGAAGGCGTGATCAGAGATGTTATGCCTCAGAACATCCCAGCGGCGCCGACTGGGATTGAACCCAGGCCTGCTGGGGTGAGGGGCAATCACGCTTACCACTACACCACCGGCGCCGTTAACTATCTTAAGATGCTGTTTAATAATTTCCCAGTATCTTTCGATAGGACGCAGTTCAGGGCAACGTAGCAGGAGCATAGTTGGCTATGCTCCAAAATAATGGAGGATCCGTATGCGTTCGGCAGATGGGTAGAAGCCGTTTTTTGATGCATTTATTCTGTAATTTTCAACATGCAAAACTTGTACCGTTCCGATTCAAATTTCGGACACTTTCATTTTTAATTAAATATTACATCCAGTTAGAAACAAAGTAATAATGTTAGATGATCGTGGAGGGCACTAGTCAAAAAAAATTAAAATTTACAAGACATGTGGATCATATTCGACCGAGGAAATCAACTTTTAAAAGTGTCTGAAATTCGAGTTTAAGTGTCCGAAATTTGAATCGGCACGGTATGTTAGCTGTTCAATAATTTCATTAAAATCGTCAGTTTTGTTAAAATCCAAGTTGCTTCTACATTAAGTGCAAATATGTGCTTTCTAATTCCTTGATTAATTTCATGATATTTCTTCACAGCATAATTTACACATCTCATTTTTTTCATATCAATTGATGATGTCAAAATACTAGATATAGATTTGTTGATAAGTTAAATATTAACGATTTGCGAATATTCGCCAAAATTAGAGTCGATTGTTTCTACCGATGTTATTGATGGTACAGTTACTGAAGATTCCTGTTCATCGCAGTTCGATAACTCGTCGCTACTTTATAGTTCAGTACGTTTAGAAAGCTGTATACGACAAGAATCACAAATTTTTAATTTACTGTTAAGTTGGTTGTGTTCCGCAAAACGCAGATCAACCAATTTTTGTATATTAGTATCCGTGAGATTTCTTCAATTTTTCGAGCAACTTTTTTTCAAACACGTTTATGCACTTATAATGAAAAGTCTTCATTTTAGTTTTAGTTCGTCTTCTGAATTACTGAACTTAAGCATGGGGGGAGGTAGTTCATCGATTCTTCCGGTTCGCCTCCTAGCATCGTGCTATTAGGTACCAGGCGATAACCAGGATAGTTGATCGATAGCTCCATGACGTCATTTCGTTGGCGTCTGCAATGGGAAATTCTCATAGCAGGCGTTGACGATGGGACGTTGTCGAGTTGTTGAATAGCAACTATCGTGGTAACTCACCGATTACCTGTCGATCTGCCAAATTTGGAAAGACGTCTGCATTGAATTGTCTCATATAATAATATTCCGCCCACTATATCACAAGAAATTGCGAGTAGCTGAGTGGAATGGAGATAAGTTAAGCATTGGGTACAGGACCAAGTCTCCCCTGGGTGGTGCCAAAAGATGACCGCAATAGAATCATCAAGTTGCCATAAGGCACGGAATGAGACTATTGCATGGCTGGGTAGTCAAAGTCTTCCATTCGTTAGTCATTTCAGGTGGATTAGAACAGGTTTAGGTTTAGGGTGGGCGTTGGCCAGATTTGGATGTTTCAGATATAATCCTAAATGGGACCTAGATTATTTAATACACTAGCAACCTCAACTTCTGTCACAATGTTTCATTGTGACACTCAATGGGTAAAATATCAAATTTGCGGTAAATTTGAAAAAAAAGGAACTTGGAGTGTAGAGCGCACTGCCCACTGGACGATTCTGAAGCCTGACCAAGTGAGTGGGTTACGGGTTTATTTGATTGTACGTCATTTTCAAGTTATGTATAGATACATTTATACCATTGGCATTTTGTGTTTGAGATGAGACAGAGACAAGATGTGGAGATCCCGCTTAGGGGGAGCGTAACCCATGTTATGGCTTCCATTTATTAAATAGTTCAGATAGGCTGGAAATGATAGGTTCATGGGGAGAAAATGTATCATATGGTGCCCGTTCACTGATCAAAATTAGATTCAAATCGTCAGGCCCTGCCCTGGAATAAGGGGATTGACGATGATTTGTCAAGTTTTATTTTGCATTTGCATATAATTGTAAGTTTAGGTTTGCTTTTGTAATTGTAAGATAGATAGTTTGCCTCAATTGAAACATTGAGTTGTATAAACTTGACGAATCATACCTCTACAATAGTAGTAGTTACAGTGCCGCATTATCTAACAACCACTGCCTGCAACTAATGTGATCACTGGATCACTGAAATGATCCCGAAACTAACGCTCATTCATTGCACTTTGAGTCATAAAGTGGTTTTATTTATTTTCCTACTAATCTATCTACACACTTAGTTTTTTTCTACCGAGCTCGGCTGTGCGGGTCTCGGCGGGAAGGGTTTCGCTGAGATCTCGGCGGGAGTGACATTTGATTGAGGTCTCGGATAATGCCTTTTCTAATAATCTGCCTACGTTTCTTTTCTTTGTTATCTACTTTATCCCCTTTTTATTTTTCTGCTCTTCTTTTCTCTTCTCTTCTTTTGTTTTGTTTGTTTACATATAACTAATACTTATACCTCCTTGTTTTCTCTCTAATTTGTCTACTATGTCCCACCATCACGATGAGAGATGAGCTACTGTACATGGTACACTCTCATATACACTCCCAAAATAGTATGCCGCAAGTAAGTATATCACAGAGGCAACTAAAGATCCAGAAACAAAAACCGATAATGCTGATTATAATGAGCTGTGGTGATTTATATGACTATATAGTATTATTTATTTATACTAACCTAAACACAACGTGGGGTGACCCAAATCCAAACGATCACTAACCATAACAATAGACTTATCTTTTTTTCAGCAGGTGTAATTTCGTATAGTTCTGTTTCTCTCTTTTCAGCAAAACAACAACAAAAAAACCTCTATAACTCTTCTCCATTCTTTTAATCTCCTACTATCCCCTATAAATGTATCGGAAACTAGTGGGACTGTCTGTGCAAACAGAAACAGGCCTGCTAGTGGAAGAAGGTCGTTATGATACACGGTCTAGCATAGGCCTACGGCCAGGTTTCAGTAGGTGCTTATGCCTTTGTTGTCGTTTGGAACCAGTTTTTCGAGGTAGGCAACGATTGTGCGTATTTCTCGCGTAACTTTTGAAAAGGGCCTAGCCTGAACAATACGTAAAGAGCAAATTGAAACATTGAACGTCGCGTGAAAGTGGAACTTAATGAAGGCCTAAGTACTTTTCCGTAGTTTTTAGTTTTCGAATTTGAAAGATAGTCGGTTACAGTGGCCTGCTTACTGAGCAGAAAAACGCGGTCCCAGGTCCTTACATATCAAGGAGATTATGGTAAAATCGCTTGTGTATCGTGTATTTTGCGGAACTCGTTGTTGTCGTTGGTTCCGGGTTTGAATGGATACAAAAATTTGAGCAACGGTATTATGTGATATGAGGGGCTCGGTGGCCTTAGAGCAACCGTTTTTGCTTACTGAGCAGAACATCATGAGTCTAATCTTAGGCCCATCCACATTCAAGATTCGTCAATCGTTTTATTTGTTAATATGACTACATGGTAATAACAGCAACTCGGTGATTAAAAAGGTGCTCGTCTGCCTAGTGGCAAACGTTTTTGCTTACTGAGCAGAAGACCGTGGGTTTAGTTCCAAGCTCCTTCGCGTTATATGATCGTTAGGACATCAATTCAGCTTACCGTTTACCAAAACGAACCCTGCTGCAAACCCAACCCTCTTATCCAACATCCCAGTGATTCCTCGTGGAAGTGCAGAGGTGTTCTCGGCTTCCATCAAAGCGAGTGTCATGTCAACACAATCTTTCCCATTCCTTTCTTGACCTGTGTTCGGGCGCGGCCGGCGCTGGTATTGCCTAATTTAAGATCATCAGTTTTTACACATTGAGGATGATTGCTAGTCCCAAGCATCGTCTATTGGTTCTCTGTGTAATTACAGCTGATCTGGCAATAACAGAGTAGCAACCGTGGGCGGTCAATCAAGCTCAAGCAAGCTCAAGCTCAAGCTCAAGCAAGCTCAAGCTGAATTACTGAACTTAAGCATGTCACTTTCACAGATACACAGCGAATTATATTCTAATGTTGATTACGTGTCAGATTTGGCTTATTGGACGTAGGCAATTCAAATCAAACTCACTTGGTACCATGAATTGCTTAGAAATAGGTAGCATATTAGCCTTTTAGAAACAAGTTTATACCTATGAGGTGCATGAAAAAATGTCGCATTGTTTTATTTTTATATTTTAGAAGACATTTAATATATTGATAAGCCACCGAGAGCAGTTTCATTGTAGTTTTTTTTTTGATCTTTCGAGAAAAAAAAATATTTTAGAAACTGAAGCACCGCGAAATACATTTAAAAACGGTCAAAAACTACCAACATTTTAAAAATATCTACTTTCAAACTGCTATGTCTCGAGACGGTGCGACTTAGCAAAATTTTACTTAAGTGCTATTTAATTGTAAATTTGATGTACTTTCATTATGTTATTTCAAAACAGTAATTGAACCAAGTTTTGGATTTTTTTTCCAAAAACTTGAGTTTTTAAGAAATACAGAACTTTTTTATTCATCTTGACTTAAAGAGCAATAGATGGCATTTTTTGTCCCCTAAAACATTTCTACAAATTAAAAAATACAAAAAAATATTTTGTGAGAATCTTTTTTTTTAAGAACTGAAGTTATAAAAAAAGTTGGGTAAATTTTTTAAGAGTGCATATTTTTTTCAAATAGCCTCATCTATTACCTGCAATATTGCCGAAGACACCAAACCGATCGGACAAACAGTTTTCGAGTAAAAATAAGCTTGATATTTTTCTATATGCCCTTTTCAAAAATAAGGCTGAATTCAAAATGGCGATATGAAGATGCAAAATGGCATTGTCGGTCATAAGGAACATTGCCGCAAATTTTCAACCAAATAAAAAAATACAAAAATAAACCGATTTGCGAATTCGTAGGGAATTGCTCAGGTGGCGATGTAGTGGCAACAGGTAGTCACATGATTTGTTTAGGCTGGACCAGCACAACATACACGACAAGGCACTGGCATGCTCATCAGCTGTGTCCCTGGATATCTGGCATCGACGAATGGGCCATCTGAATTTGTCTCGATGAAAGAAGCTGGCGGATGGACTGGTTGATGGCGTGGAACTGTGTAAGACTGACAGCGATTTAGCATAGCATTTAGCAGTGATGGGAATTCACAGTAAGAAGGGTTCCCGTGCATCGGAAGTGTTGGAGGTCGTACACTCCGAAGGATGACAAGTCAAGACGGATGTTTGTTTATTTTCTGCGATCAAAGTCGGAAGGCGATGTTCTCGATACATTCAGAAAATTCCATGTGATGGCAGAGTGACAAACTGCACAGAAGGTCAAAATCATCCGAACCGACAACGGGTTAGAATATACAAACCAGAAGTTTTCGGAATACCTTGCGAAGTTTGGAATCCGGCATCAAACCACGAATAGCTAAATTCCGGCACAAAATGGACTGGCTGAGAGGGCAAATCGGTCAATAGTCGAATGCTCTTTGAAGCGAACCTTGACAAACAGTTTTGAGCAGAAGCTGTGTCAATGGCATTGTAAATCCTGAATCGTTCACCGACGCGAGGACATGATGTCACACCTGAAGAGGTCTGGAGCGGAAAGAAACCGAATTTGTCGCACGTTAGAATCTCCGGCACACACGTTCCAAAACCAAAACGACGCAAATGGGATGCAAAATCGGAAGCATGCATTTTGGTAGGATTGGATGAGGATACGAAGGGTTATCGTTTATTTGATCTGAAAAGACCAGATTGTCAAGAGTCGTTAGATTCATCAACGAAGAAGTTGTTGAAGAAACTGTGTCACTATCGTCAGATGTTACAGAAAAAAAAACGAGTGCAGCGGCTGTACCAATTGTACCGAAAGTGACTTCGAAGACGATGATTATGAAGAAGCGTTAAGCAACGTTAGCAGCAGTTCAACAGACACCGTGACTGATATGACCGTGCTCTCACCGCGCCAAGTTTCATATCCGCCAGGGTCATTGGCGTTGTGGCGAAGCGGTTGGGAGCACAATCTCCCATGCAAGTATGATCAGTTTATTGTTTCTTCTAACGGCTTGCCCTGTTGCCGTTCCTCACAAACTTCCCAATCTGATGTTGAGCAAGGTGCGGAGCCGAACCAATCTGTGGAGCCAGACGAGTTGGGCCAATTTAGTGGAGCCTGCGGAACTCCCTAAAGCCAGGAAGGCGATGAAATGCAAGTGTAAAGGGTGATACGGTCAAAATTTGGTCAATATCAACTTGACGTATTTCTTTCAATTTTGCATTTAAAAAACCTGAACACCCCTCATTTTGAAGGTGTGTGTGTGTAGAATGTTGCTCCTATTTTGATTTTGGAATTCACTCTTCAGTTGTCAAAATGCCGTCCAAGCAAGAAGAGCAGCGTATCAAAATTTTGCTCGCGCATCGCGAAAATCCGAGCTACTCGCACGCAAAGTTGGCAAAATCGCTAAAAGTTGCCAAATCAACCGTTACAAATGTAATTAAAGTGTTTGGGGAACGTTTGTCGACAGCCAGGAAGTCTGGATCGGGGGGAAATCGAAAACCGGAAGCCGCTGAGACGACAAAGAGAGTTGCCGGTAGTTTCAAGCGAAACCCTAACCTCTCTCTCCGAGATGCCGCAAATAAGCTGGGTGTATCGTCTACAACCGTGCATCGAGCCAAAAAACGAGCCGGACTATCGACTTACAAGAAGGTAGTGACTCCAAATCGCGATGATAAACAAAATACGACGGCCAAAGCGCGATCCCGGAGGCTGAACACGACGATGCTGACGAAGTTTGACTGCGTGGTAATGGACGACGAAACCTACGTCAAAGCCGACTACAAGCAGCTTCCGGGACAGGAGTTTTATACGGCAAAAGGAAGGGGAAAGGTAGCAGATGTTTTCAAGCACATGAAACTGTCAAAGTTCGCAAAGAAATATCTGGTTTGGCAAGCCATCTGTACCTGTGGCTTGAAAAGCAGCATTTTCATAGCTTCCGGGACTGTCAACCAAGAAATTTACGTGAAAGAGTGTTTGAATAAACGTCTGCTGCCTTTCCTGAAGAAACACGGTTGTTCCGTACTGTTTTGGCCGGATTTGGCATCTTGCCATTACGGTAAAAAGGCCATGGAGTGGTACGCCGCCAACAACGTGCAGGTGGTTCCCAAGGACAAGAACCCTCCCAACACGCCAGAGCTCCGCCCAATTGAGAAATACTGGGCTATTGTCAAGCGGAACCTAAAGAAGACCAAAAAAACTGCTAAGGGCGAGCAGCAGTTCAAGGCAAACTGGCTTTCTGCGGCGAAGAAGGTGGACAAGGTGGCTGTACAAAATCTGATGGCAGGGGTCAAGCGTAAGGCCCGGCAATTCGGATTTGGAAAAGCGGAAGCCTAACTGAATATTTTTCCTGAATGTTATACTAATTGAACTTGAAAAAGAAATTTAATTTGATTTTTTAAATAAACGATTTCACCGATTTACACGCGTTTTCCCTTGACCAAATTTTGACCGTATCACCCTTTATATACAAGACCAGGCACGATCCGAGTGGAAATGTAAACCGACACAAGGCGTGTTCGTCGTTCGTCACAGTTCGCTGCGATACCTTTTCGCATTGGCAGCAAAATACGATTTGCAAATCCAACAGATAGACGCCGTCACCGCTTTTCTCCAAGGAGATCTAGAGGATGAAATCTACATGGAGCAGCCCCCGATGCTCGAAAAACGTCAGAACCGTGCGATGGTATGTCGCTCGGACAAAGCGTTATATGGACTCAAGCAGGCGAGCCGAGTCTGTTGGATTCGATGCTGACGAAGTTTGGCCTTACTCAGGCGAACTATGACCCCTGTGTGTATTATCACATTGATGGCCGGCGTATTCTATTTGTGGCAGTCTATGTTGATGACGTGATAATATTTTCAAACAATGATGATTGGATCGAGCAAGTCAAGGTGTTCTTGAACGAAAACTTCTGGATGAAGGACTTAGGCGAAGCTAAGAGCGGCTTGAGCATACACATCAGCCGGACTAAGGATACCGTTGCGTTAGATCAAGAAACTTACCTTGAAGCGATGCTGACTAAATTCAACATGTCTAACCGCAAATCAACGGAGACACCAATGACCGACAAGCTTAACAAAGAAATTTCACCAAAAACCCCGGACGAGACGAACCAGATGGCCAACATTTCGTATCTGGAAGCAATCGGCAGCCTAATGTACTTGGCTCAGTGTACTCGACCGGATATTCTTTTCGCTGTGAACCAGCTTAGCTGTTAAAATTCAAATCCAGGAATGCAACATTGGAGTGCTGTCAAGCATTTCAAGCGTAACAGCTATGGCAGCTGCTAGCTCACTCACAGAAACTAACAACAGCAGCTAGTAGGGGAAAGATTCAAACACTAGTTTGCGAGGGTGAGTTAGCAGTTAAGACAAATCGTCGATTGAAGTGATTATTTATATAAGCAGATAGGTCAATTTGAATAATTACGCTTGATTTTTCCGTTGCCTACGTGGAACTTCGAAAATGAAACTGGTGTACAAGAAGGATGATCTGGACGATAAGAAATCAACAAGTGGTTACATATTCAAGCCACAGGGTGTAGCGATTTCCTGGTGCTGTAAGCGGCAGCCTACGATCGCTTTAGCTACGTGTGAAGCTGAGTGTAAGGCAGTATCCGCAGCAATTCAAGAAGCAGCGTGGGGGAAAGGATTGATGTCACAATTCCGAGCGATTGGTTCGATCAAGATCCTTTGTGACAATCAAAGCACAATTGCTGTTGCTGGTGGTTATAATCACTGAAGAATGATTATGTCACCTCTGAAGACCAGGACTCACGAAACCATTAACCTACATAAAGCTGAGCAAGAATCATGAAGCAATAGGAATAATAGCTTAAGGAGGAGTATTAGAATAGTAAGCTATGACTCCTATTGACGAAATAAATTTCTTCATTCTGTTATTGAACGTCGAATGAACAAGTCGTATTCTCAATAAATGTAATGATTTATAATTTTGTATGTAGAAACGGATTTATGCTATCATTAGTTGTGAGATTAAAGCTGACTGGCTGCATAGCGAATACAATCACCATTGCAACAGTGCTACCAAATATTAATATCAATATCTACAAAATGCTGAATTTCAATTGCCACCTGATGCTAGTATCAGTTCACACAGTTAGAATATCAATATCATTCGCCTCAATGTCAGTGCGCAAATGACATTGACATTGTATAGGGACCACTTATATTTATTGATTTTTATCCCAAGTAACATTGAAAGTTTTATCGAGGTTTTAAAGCATGTTACAAGTTTAAATCATGGTCTACAGAACCCTAATAAAATCAAAATTGTTATTTGGGATGGTATGTATGCCTCATTTTTTTTTCTTACACCGTACCTTAGTACCGATCTTTACAAAACTCATCAGTAACAGGAGAAATGGCTCTAATGTTGGCCTATGGATCTAGCAGGGGTTACACAAAAAAGTCGTTTTTAAAGATAAAAGTAGGATTTTCAACGATTCCCTAGTAATATTCATATGGATAGTAATGTCAAAGCCGTAGCACCTGCAATCATGCCTACAACGAATATTAATGTTGGAAGTGAAATTCAGTTTTAGACCAATATCTTTCGTCAAATAATATTATTGACCGCACACAGCACACACACAGCCAAGTATACAAGTAGTGTTGCTAATTGCTAGCGCTTTTCCGATCATGCTAAGGATCTGCATCTCTTCACAGCATATAGCGCTTTTATCATTCTTTGGTTTTTTCAAAGCCCTTATCACACATTTTCATGATTTGAAACCCATTGGGTGCTTGATTTTAAAAATGTGATCATAATCACAAAGTATAATCCCATAGATAAAATGGCTCAGATCGATTAGGGTTTAGAGTTTGGAAGGTGATTTTGGCAAATTACTGATGGGATATTTTAAAACTTCACTAATATCGCATTACCTTTGGTTCAAATGGTCAAAATGCTATCCAAATTTAATATATGGTTGGTCATTGAGGTAGCTAATATTTAACTTTAACATCATTTGGACATGTGAAACCAATGAATGTTAGAGCGATTCAAACTTTAAATCTTTCGCGTGACCCCTAAACCAGCATGCACACTCTCATATTATTTGGTTGTGAATCAAACTGGTGCTGCTGAAACGAAAACAGGAAAAACAAACGAGCCAAAAGGACCAGGCTTTCACTTTTAACCGAGTTGCAGTTAACGGAAGAACGGCCATACCAAACCATACTCATCATTTCTCCTCAAGCCCATAGCTTCTGGTTCTGAACAACAACATATTCAACTTCTGTGTTCCAAACATCATTCCAGCAATTGTAAACAATTTGCTGAGTTTTTCGCTTTCCGCAGCTCACATTACTGCTACCGTTTTTTTGTGTTGTTGTTGCTGTTTGCATTCACTTCAAACGAGCGACAGGAAAAAAGTTTCAACTGTGTGTATATTTCACTGTAATTTTTTCCCGAATAGACGAAGAAAGCATTACTCATCGCGAACTGTTTGCCATCACAGAAATAGCAAACAAAAAGCATCCGCGAGAACGAACGGTTGGCTCAGTCGAATTCTCAGGAAGTGAAAGCATGGTGAAATGTGTATTATAACTTTTTGTTTCAATGCCCTTCTTATGACAGAAGAAAAGCCGAGCTAAGCACAAACGGAAAGTTTCGCTTTTCATGATAAACAGAGAACTTTTGTCGTTGTGCAAACTGGTTCTACCTGGCCGGTACCGGAATCTGATGTAAGAGTAAATAAAGTCAAGGTGAAACAAATGTCTCAAACTGCTGGCGGTTTGGTAAACTTTAAAGAGGTTCCTGCTTTCATTTGATTAACAACGTCCAAAGGCGAATTTGTTGAGCGACAATTGTATATATTATGCAAATAGTTGTTATGTCACTGCAAAAATGCGGAAACCATTTCCATTAGCGTCCAGAAAAGACATTTCTGTTAATTACTGACTCGACTGGAGTCCAAACATCACATCGTCGTCGTCACACCATTAGCCTCCGATCGGTTGATGCTTTTTTTTCGGCTGCGAGATAGCCATTAATCAAATAACAATCGAGACGGGGTGTTGTCAGCTAAAGGCCACGCCATCCGAAGATTTTTAGCAACCCTAGAAACCCTTTGAACTACTAAACCAGATGGGGAGGAACGTCAACGAAAAGACATCGAAGCTACAAAGCTTGCGCCCGGGTTGAGGCACACATTGTTACATCACAAACTGCCCAAACTTACATGGTGGTGCGCATTTTATTCGTCGTCTGGCAGTTACTATGTCTGGCAGCTAGGTACGACCATCGATGACAACGACGGCGCGGCGGCGTCCAAAGCCAACCGAAATTGTCGATTTCACATCATGCGTGTTAAAAGATCATCTGACTCAACTCCGGGTGAGTTGGTGGTGGTGAGGTGGGTGAATTTGTGGCTTATTTTATAACTGTAATCGCTCACTCTGGGTGAAAATAGGGCTTGGAATCGAATGCGCATCGAAATGGGACATTCATGACGATACTAAATTGATTTTTGCGCCAAATTTGGTTTAGAAACATCAGCGTTCTTTATTTCGTTACACACAAACAAACAGCCATTTTCCGATCTCGTCAAGCTGAGTCGATTGGTAAATGCACTCGACCCTGCGGGCTTTGGATCGAAAGTAAGTTTTGGCAAGCGATATGTAGGGGAAATAGCTCTAATGTTGGCATATGTGTCTAATGTTGGCCAATTTTACACTTGAGAACGCTCCTCTTCGACATCTCAACCGCTCGTGTATAGATTCTTACTTCCTACATTATGGATCTAAGATTGGGTCCATCGCTAAAAATCTGCCATTTATCAATTTTATCTAGATGAACGCGTCATTTGGACGGTACTAATAAATATTCTGGGAACTTTGGTCATAGGCTGACAGGGAGGGGGGGGGGGGGTTTGCTTCGGCAAGCCTGAGCGTCTGTTCTCCAGGAGGAGCGGCTCACAACAGCGTCTGTTCCCATGTTAGGGGCGGCTGATCTACGTCCGAGTGCCAGTGAAGGACTCTAAGCACAACTGTGAACCCTGGTCCTCCGGAAAGTTAGGGGGTTGTTGTCAGTCCCAGCCGTAAAAAAAGCATTGCAACGGAAAATCAGCAACAGAGGAATACGAACCGAGACCAACGGCAACGACCCCAGCGACGAAATAGGATTTGCGATTGGAAACTCGGCACGTGGAACTGTCGATCTATCAATTTCATCGGGAGCACCCGAATACTCGCCAATCTACTGAAGGACCGCGGATTCGGCATCGTAGCGCTGCAGGAGGTGTTTTGGACAGGATCCATGGTGCGAACGTTCAGAGGTAATCATACCATCTACCAGAGTTGCGGCAACACACACGAGCTGGGCACAGCTTTCATCGTGATGGGCGAAATGCAGAAGCGCGTGATCGGTTGGTGGCCGATCGACGAAAGAATGTGCAGGTTGAGGATCAAGGACCGATTATTCAACTTTAGCATAATCAACGTGCACAGCCTTCACTCCGGAAGCACTGATGATGACAAGGACGCATTTTACGCGCAGCTCGACCGCGAGTACGACCGCTGCCCAAGCCACGACGTCAAGATCATCATAGGAGACCTAAACGCTCAGTTAGGCCAGGAGGAGGAATTCAGACCGACGATTGGAAAGTTCAGCGCCCACCAGCTGACGAACGGGAACGGCCTACGACTCATCGATTTCGCCACCTCCAAGAACATGGCCATACGTAGCACCTTCTTCCAACACCACCTCCCCTATCGTTACACCTGGAGATCACCACAGCAGACGGAATCGGAAATCGACTACGCGCTGATTGATGGACGGCACTTCTCCGACATTATCGACGTCAGAACCTATCGTGGCGCTAACATCGACTCTGACCACTACCTGGTGATGGTCAAACTGCGCCCAAAACTTTCCGTCATCAACAATGTACGGTACCGACGCCCGCCACGGTACTATCTAGAGCGACTGAAGCAACCGGATGTCGCCTTAGCATACGCGCAGAATCTCGAGGCAGCGTTGCCAGAGGAGGGCGAGCTCAATGTGCCCCCTCTAGAGGACTGCTGGAGTACAGTAAAAGCAGCCATCACCGACGCAGCCGAGAGCACCATCGGGTACGTGGAAAGAAGTCGACGGAATGAATGGTTCGACGAGGAGTGCAGAGCAATTTTGGAGGAGAAGATCGCAGCGCGGGCGGTAATGCTGCAGCATGGAACCCGACAGAACGTGGAACGGTATAAACAGAAGCGGAAACAGCAGACCCGCATCTTTCGGGAGGAAAAACGCCGCTTGGAAGAAGTGGAGTGCGAGGAAATGGAACTGCTGTGCCGTTCCCAAGAAACACGGAAGTTCTACCAGAAGCTCAACGCATCCCGCAACGGCTTCGTGCCGCGAGCCGAAATGTGCAAGGATAAGGACGGGAGCCTCTTGACGGACGGACGTGAGGTGATTGAAAGGTGGAAGCAGCACTTCGATGCGCACCTGAATGGCGAGGAGAACGTAGGCACGGGAGACCAGCGCAATGGAGGAAACGACTACGTCAGTGCAGCAGAGGACAGAACTGACCCAACTCCCACGCTGAGGGAAGTTAAGGATGCCATTCAGCAGCTCAAAAACAACAAAGCAGCTGGTAAGGATGGTATCGCAGCCGAACTCATCAAGATGGGCCCAGAAAAGTTGGCCACCTGCCTGCACCGGATGATAGTCAGGATCTGGGAAACAGAACAGCTACCGGAGGAGTGGAAGGAGGGGGTAATCTGCCCCATTTACAAGAATGGCGACCATTTGGAACGTGAGAACTTCAGAGCGATCACCATTTTGAATACCGCCTACAAAGTGCTATCCCAGATCATCTTCCGTCGTCTATCACCTAAAATGACCGAGTCCGTGGAAAGTTATCAAGCCGGCTTCATCGACGGCCGATCGACAACGGACCAGATCTTCACCGTACGGCAAATCATCCAGAAATGCCGTGAATACCAGGTCCCAACGCATCATTTGTTCATCGACTTTACGGCGGCATACGACAGTATCGACCGCACAGAGCTATGGAAAATCATGGACGAGAACGGCTTTCCTGGGAAGCTGATCAGACTGATCAAAGCAACGATGGACGGTGTGCAAAACTGCGTAAGGGTTTCGGGTGAATTATCCAGTTCATTCGAATCTCGCCGGGGACTGTGACAAGGTGACGGACTCTCATGCCTACTCTTAAACATTGCTCTAGAAGGTGTAATGCGACGATCCGGGCTCAACAGCCGGGGTACGATTTTCACGAAATCCGGTCAATTTGTGTGCTTTGCGGACGACATGGACATTATCGCAAGAACATTTTGAACGGTGGCAGAACTATACACCCGCCTGAAACACGAAGCAGCAAAGGTCGGACTGGTAGTGAGTGCGTCACAAACAAAGTACATGCTAGTAGGCGGAACCGAACATGACAGGATTCGTCTAGGAAGTAATGTCACGATAGACGGGGATACTTTCGAGGTAGTGGAGGAATTCGTTTACCTTGGATCCTTAATGACGGCTGACAACAATGTGAGTCGTGAAACATGAAGGCGCATCATCAGTGGAAGTCGTCCCTACTACGGGCTCCAGAAGAAACTACGGTCAAAAAAGGTTCACTCGGAATTTTCGAGCGACGTGTGCTAAGGACGATCTTCGGCGGTGTGCAGGAGAACGGTGAGTGGCGGCGAAGAATGAACCATGAGCTCGCTGCACTCTACGGCGAACCCAGCATCCAGAAGGTGGTCAAAGCCGGAAGGATGCGGTGGGCAGGGCATGTTGCAAGAATGCCGGACAACAACCCTGCAAATTTGGTGTTCACTACTGATCCGGTTGGCACAAGAAGGCGTGGAGTGCAGAGAGCACGATGGGCGGAACAGGTAGAGCGTGATCTAGCGAGCATTAGGCATGACCGAGGATGGAGAGCGGCAGCCGCAAACCGAGTATTGTGGCGTACTATTGTTGATTATGTCTTATCTTAAATGTAATGTTGTACAAATAAATGTATGTATGTATGTATGTAATAAATATTTTTGGTCGCTATTGAAAATTTAACCGATTTTTGAATTTATGTATGGGCCCAAATTAGGGGCATTTAGGCTGACATTACATCCATTTTCCCATACCCTTCTTTGTAAGAAGGGTAAACAATCCCAGAATAAAAAAAAATGCAGATCTTGAGCTGATAAAATTTAGGTCTGTTCCCGTATTTGCTTGTTTGCTTTGCTGTACGTTGCTGCAGCTTTCTGTAAATTGCTGTAAGAAAATCGTATGCTGCAGAATGTACGGTAACATACTTAGTATTTTTGTTGTACATAATCTTACAGAAAATCAAGTATTGGAACTGACCTTTTATTACGATTCTAGACATAGAATTCAAGATTCTAGTACCTCAAAAATTCAAATTTTCGGATCATGAAAAAATTTAAATTTTAAAAACCTTTCAAAATTTTGCCGCTTCAGAAAATTATAAAGATTTTTAACTGACAGAACCCCAAGGGTGCAGACGTGCTGTGTCACAGCATCGCCACGCAACTTGCACCCTTGGGGTCTGTCTGTCTGTCTTTCTGTCTGTCTGTCTGGTCTGTCTGGTCTGTCTGGTCTGTCTGGTCTGTCTGGTCTGTCTGGTCTGTCTGGTCTGTCTGACCCGATCGGCATGACAATTTGTATGCAGGGGTTTTTGGGGCCTGCATAACTCGAAAACTAATCAAGCAAATGGAACCAAATTCGACATGTGTAGGTATAAGGAGATGGTTATAGGGGGTAGCCTCTTAGAGGTGGGGGCCTACGTACAATAAAGTATGCTTTTTTTAATCGGCGCATAAATTCAAGCTAATATTGAAACACGAGCAAGTCCGGGCACACTCAGCTATTATATATATATATTAGCATGAATCATCATTATCATTTTTTCAAAACAATGTTTTTTGGTTCCATTTGGGGTCCCAAACAAGTGTGCAAAATTTGGGGACGATTGGTTGTAACCCGGCTTTCCGCATTGCATTTGAAATTTGTATGGAAATTAGTACGGGAAAACCTACTTTTTTGCATCTTTATTACTAGGAACCACAATAAATACGTTAAAGTATAGTTCAGGAAGTGCCTAACAACTTTGCTCAAAAATGTATTGTGCTAGAAAGCCCCTAAAAAAAAGTTATACAAATGAAACAGAAAAATATAGCATGCTTTTTTTAATCGGCGCATAAACTCAAGCTAATATTGAAAGGACCAAAGGTCGAATGGTCTAATTTTTTTTTTTTTTTTTTCCTTTGGTTTTGTTTTTTCCGTCGATCTTGTTTTCCGTGCTGAGCACCAATGCTACCGACGTGCCAGGAAGACAGCTCCCACACCTGGACCCTACCTATCGACCCATCAACTCATGAACCGGGGACCAACGGCTTTACTTCCCATCCGAAGGAAGGCGTGATCAGAGATGTTATGCCTCAGAACATCCCGGCGGCGCCGACTGGGATTGAACCCAGGCCTGCTGGGGTGAGAGGTAATCACGCTTACCACTACACCACCGGCGCCGTTGAATGGTCTAAAGCAGAGTAAATATTCTGAAACTGAAAAAAATGATTTTATATTATATTTGAGTCGAGTATTAGTACAAGACACTGAAGAAGTCTGCACATTGTAGACGAAATACGCGTATCTGTCAAGGATAAGCAAATAAAGTAGTGGAATTAAATGGAAAATACAAATCCTTCTCTCTCTCATTATACAGGTATTCCACTAAGACGCCCACATTCATCAGGATTCATTATATTTCCTGTTTAAATAGCTGCTCGTTCTTTAAAATATGGTTATCTAAAAAAAAATAGTCATAAGATTTTGATCATTTATCCGTTGAACGTTTTGTCCTTTCGATCTTTCGACATTTTCTAATTTGAACCTTTTGTCCTTTGGACCTTTTGTCTATCCACCATCTGTCCTTTCGAACTTTTGTCCTTTCGATCTTTTGTCTATTGACATTTTGTCTAACGACCTTTTGTCTATCGACCATTTGCCTATCGACCTTTTGTCTAACGACCTTTTGTCTATCGACCTTTTGTCTAACGGCCTTTTGTCTTTCGACCTTTTGTGTATCGACCTTTTGGTTATCAACCTTTTGTCAATGGATCATTTGTCCACAGACCTTTTGACTATCTACCTTTTTTCCATCGATCTTTGGTCTATCCAACTTTTGTCTATAGATGTTTTGTCTTTCCACCTTTTGTCTTTCAACCTTCTGTCCTTTCGACCTTCTGTCCTGGCAACTTTTTGTCATAGATTCGTGAAAATGTTCAAAAAATGTCAATCGATCTTTGGTCTATCGACCTTTTGTGTATCGATTTTTTGTATTTCGACCCTTTGTCTTCCCGAGTAGCACACTTCCTTTAAGAAAAGTTGCAGCAACTTGTTTATGAATGAAATAAATCGTGAAGAAGTTTCTACAACCGGTATGTGACAAGCGTGCTACTAGGGTTTCGACCTTCCGTCGTGTCAACCTTTTGTCATAGATTCGTGAAAATGTTCAAACATTGAGTTTGAATTGACGGTTGGATTTATATTTAACGTTTGGAAAGTAGCTTCCACAGACAGGCTGACATAAAGATACTTTACCCCAATCGAAAACGATTGGGTCGTCAAGCGTGCAATGTCCCCCTCTAGCTTGACGCCTATGCTAGCAATCCAAAGAGCGTGTTTTTCTTACCCCACTCAACAAGTGTTGGCTGTTTTTCATGATCAATCGCTTATCAATATAGTATTGCTCAAACTGACGAAACACTTGACTAAGCTGGGTTCCAGATTTCGTCATGCTGCTACAAGAAGATCATACCAACCAGCCCCAAAACGCTGCCAAAAATGTGTCATCATCGGTGATCACGTCACTTACCGCACCAGTCCACGACAGTAGTCCGACCCCAAAACGACGACGCAACGACATGCCACCGATCACGATCGCCGAAGCAAGCGACAGCAACGGCAAAAAAGGCATGGAGGCTCAACGTGTGTTTATTTTACTGTTTAAAAGTTTTCGGTTCCACCGAAAATGAAACCACACACACACACACACACTCGCACTCACATCTACCCTTCTCCTCCCCTGGAAAAGTTTCACTTTTCCCGTCTTTGTTTGCAGCAAGCCCAAGCGCAAGCTTTTGCACAGAGCGAGGTCGCTGGATGGCAAGTCACACAATCGATTGTGTCGGGGCCGAAACGAAAGTGAAACCTCTCTTTTAATTCGGCAAGCGTGTGATCCGAGAGTCATTCGATACTGATATAGGTATGAGATGGATAGTCTCTATGTTGGCCATATGTCCCATACAATCCAGCGAGTAGATCGATTCGACTGTCTGGTCGTCGATCATCGTGCGCTGGATGCGATGTGGCGTCTCTGTTAGTGTTGGTGATGGGTGATTTTGGTGCTGGACGGGTTTTATGTAATATTTTGGAAAGACCTGCCACCAGACGGCACGAAGGCACATGGCTGGTGACATTTTCGATTTCAACTTGGACGGTGATTTTGGTGGGTTCGATTTAAAGCCAAATGAATGACGCCACTTTGCTCGGCATGTGTTTGTGTATAAGACCTATTATTATAATAGATTATGAAAATTCAGTAGCAGCATTCAATATTAAACTGAACTTAGACTTTTTGAAGAAATTTGTTTGATTTTAGAAAGTTTGTGTCAAGATTTGATCGATTTAAGTGTCCATTATTTCCCTGTTGGCGCCGCCAGGATGTTCTGAAGTATAACATCTCTGATCACGCCTTCCTTCGGAAATTTGGCTTAAAAAATTAAAGAGGGATTTTTTCCTTGATTTGCTTTCAATAGATCTTGTTTTCCGCACTGAGTACCAATGCTACCACCAATAATATATTACGGTATTTTGACATCAAAAAAGGCGTTTGTTATCCGTCAGTTTTTATAATAACTAAATTATGTATTATTTCGATATTCGTAGAACATTGTTTATGCTGGCATTTTACCTCTTATGCCATGCTCATCAATGCCATGTTTAGGTTGCCAGTTATTCTATTTCCATACCTGGAATTGGTATTCATACGTTATTTTCTCCTGCTCGGGATATGAAGCCTCTTATAGACGTCTGTTTTCCCTTAATTGGTGTCATTTTGTTTTTTCATGATGTTTTTTTTTTCAATTCAGCAGCCTTTCAGCAATGCCTTTAATTCAGCATTCATTTAATTGCAGCAGCCCTTATAATTCTTCGAAGCCGCCACAATCCACGGTTGATAAATATGCTAGAAGATCCCACGCCAAGGAATAATTTATATTGGTTGAAATACTTTTTGGTCTACCTTTAAATTTCATGTTTCAATATATTTTTCTTTTTTATATATTCTCCCTCCTTGGCATATTTCAATCGAGTAATAAAAATAAAAATAAAAATATTAATTTGTTCCGGCCTAAATGAAAAGAACCAAAAACCATGCTTAAAACGTATGAGTTAGCACAAAATCAAGAAGGACCAAATCTTTATTAAAAATTTAGAAGCAATGCTATTTCACAGCGAAGTCCTAAATCAAGTCCATCAGACAGGATTTGATAATCAAAATGTTGATATTAATTTCATGTCAGTAATCAATGAGTTCTTGTTTCTAAATTCGCACCAATAACTGAATCTACAATAGCAAACGATCGCAACTTTCGTGCTAAAGCGAAAGTGTGAAACTCGTAATAGAAAAAAATCTACAATCAAGCCTTGCTGTTCCGCCGATACCGCACTCCTATGGGTAGGAGTGTCCAATTCAATTTTCGTCCATTTTCTCGATCGTGACAACTTTTGTCGCCGTTGTCATCGTCGTCTTTTAGAGCCTGTTCCAATTTTTTACGTCTTATTCTTCCCACCGAATCGACTTACTGGCTGCCTGCAACCATCGAAAGTAGGTGTGTATTTATGGGACGGTGATTGCAGTGCGTAAATTACACACGAATGTGGAAGCTAGGTCAAGTCTCACGACGCAGCTGTGTGGTATCTATTCTATGGCATATGGTTACAGAGAGGGCTTGTCCGACGATGGAATCTTGAATTACCGTCGAAAACGCACCCCATTTTTGGCTCCAATCCAATGATGTAGGTTCCAGATTTCAGAATGTGATAATCTTGACATAATCTTGATCACCTGGTGCCACCAATGGAACAAAACTTTACCCAAATTAATAAGCAAATTAAAATTCGAATCACTATCGCAACCCAGCGAACGTAACAACTCGGACACTTAATTTCCCGTTCACCTGAATTGTACCATTTATCGATTGTTTGTTCAGCTTTATGTCGCGTCTCCCGCCCGACACGCGTGCTCACACTGCTGGCGGAGCATACACTTTGACATAAATACATTTATGAGTTCGTCAAATTATATAACGATTCGTCAAGTGATACAGAAAGTGAAAAGCGATCCATTAAAATGCGGCCCCAGCTTTTCGGCACACAAGTCGTTAATATTTTCGGGTCACCCATAAAACAATCGCCGCGTTCCTATATGGTGTGGACTTACGAGGAGCAAACGATTCTCTTCCCCTTGACTGCCCGCCTTTGAGTACCTACCTATTTCCTGCTCGAGGGAAACCACCAGTCGAAAGTGAGAGTCGTATCTCTATTACCAGTCATTTGACAGTCGTATGTTAATGGACGCACCACACCGTAGGTATATCAGTATGCTTATTATTAGGTACTGGGTAGCATCTTTCCATGTTGGATCGACCAAAAATCCACCCACCAATCGCCCGCCACTTCCGCCGGCATCATTCCAAGCCATAACTACATATTTCCACTGTACCCTAAACCCGCGTAGGTTGGGAAAGGTTGACGCGGGTTGACGTTGACGAAGACGACGACGTAATCGTTACTGACTAAACCTGCAGCACCACCCCCAGTCACCGCCAAACCGTAAATGACTATAGAAAAACTCACCGCTTGTGCTGGCCCACTAACCTGTTGGCAGTGACACCGTTTTCACTTTCTTTTGAAATGTAACATCATCATAATGATTTGTACGCACAAGTGCTGAAGCTAGCTCACGCGCGCTGTTCAGACGAAATGCTGACGTTTGCTAGTGAGTACGATGCTATGTGTGTGTGTGTGTGTGTGTGTTTAGTCGGATGGCGGTAAAGTTTTAGCACTCATTTGTATTTGAATTAATTGATTACAATTGAGGCCATGGATTTCAGTAGATCACATTTCCAAAATTTAAGGGGCTGTTCATAAACTACGTTGAAAGTTTAGGGGGGAGGTGTTGAGAATTATCCACGGCCATACAAATTTTAAAAAAAATGTGTATGTACAATTGTCTACGCAGGGGGAGGGGGGTCAAGATTCCCAAAAAAATGTCTACGTAGATAATGAACAGCCCCTAATCTAATTTCAGATATTCATATTAAACATTCCTGGCATCCCAGGAATTATTGAATGGATGATTTTTTAAAAGAACGTACCTGCTTTTGAAAACCAAGATTCAAACGTCAGATTGTCGAAACTCTTAGCTTTCCCACGCAAACAAACACCATATCTCATCATGGTATACTGTACAGGAACGTCACATACATGCTAATGCCGCGTAGTGACATAATTTCAAATTTATTTGCTCACCATCTGAAAGGCCTGACTCTTCTGAATAGTTCCTAGATGGGTAGGATCACGAGATATAGCATAAAATAGAAAATCACATGAACACCAGCGCCACGTTGTAATAAAATTCTTAATTAATTTATCAGCTACCTGGAAGGCCACATTTACTCGAACAAATTTTCCCGAAAACAGCAATGCTTTTTAAGATTGATAAGCTGACTTATAAATTTCATTGTTTTGGCTTATGAATTATGTTTCATAGATCTACCTTATGGTTTCCATAATGAGCAGCTCCATGCCAAATGACGAATGGGAAAAACTTGACCTTCCTCGATTTGCATAAAAATTTGCATAATTGTGTGTAATGGGCAATAATTTACATTTTTTCAACAATTCGACCATTTTGGATATATTATTTTTTTTTTAAATGGCGATATTGTATTTTTCATTAAATTGTAGCACAAAAACTTCACTTCTGATCGAAATGACGTCTGAGACAAAGTTGTAGAGAAAAATAAAATCTAATACATCTTTTTGGCGAAAAATAATAAGCGGTTCTTATGGATTTCTTAAGATTATTTGCCTCAGTGTAGATGGTTGAACTGATTCAAGTTCAACCGGCTTCTTATTGTTTGATTCTTACCCCTATAGAAGTTGAGTTTTGTATCAGGTAAATTTTTCGATCAAACTGTAATACTAAAACACTTTTCTCGGAAAATACCGAACCTTTTGGAGTGCAACACGTTCCATTTTGTTCGTATATGAACCCAATAGAATCTTTATTGGATGTTTGCTTTCGGAGATTCTAGAAATATGTTAAGTTTGGCAATATTTTTCTCGGTGGTTTTTGGTTTGATTTTTTTTTAAATAATCACTTAATCGAGTAGCTCCAAGACGACCATCAATCGCAAATTTGAAGCAAAAGTTCGCAAAATGTTAAGGATTAGCCTTAATGAAACATTCTTTTCTCGAGATTCTTGAATAAATCTTCAACTATTGTTTCGTTAGAAAGTTCGAGTTGTTGGGAATTACAATTGGATTTCCCCCTAATTATTTCGAAGTTTGGATAAGAATGAGGGGAAATGGATTTAATGTCGGCCTAAATGCCCCTAATTTGGGCTCATACATAAATTCAGCAATCGACTAAATTTTCAATAGCGACCAAAAATATTCATTAGTACCGTCCCAATGAAGCGTTCATCTAGATAAAATTGATAAATAGCAGATTTTTACTTATGGGCCCAATCTTAGATCCATAAACCAACATTAGAGCCATTTCCCCTGCATAGATTTTTAGATTTTTATTATACAGCCCATAGAAAAACGATATATCGTAAAATATTGGACCACTATTTTTTTTAATTTTGTCGTTAGGGTGACCATTTACATGCTAGGGTGGTTAAAAATTCGATTTTTGTTTTTCAAAAATACTTTTTTTTTAATTTATAACTTTTGCGATTTCAGAGATCAAACATTAAAAAAAAAGGTTATTAGAATTTAGAAAAAAAATAACACGAAAAAAATTGGGATCTTGTATTGATTAACATTGATTGCGTTGGTTTTTTTTATGGATTACATGGTTTGTAGACAGAAGACGCTCTATGTTTTTATATTCTTCCTTGAAAATTTAGGATTTTTTTCCAAAACATATAAAAAAAATAGCAATGTGATTTTTTTCGGATTTGAGTTATATTTTTTTTAAGCTATCTAGCTTTGGGTTTTCACGCAATACTCCCCCCTTGACCACGCGTTTCAACTAGTCTCGGTGTATCTCAATATATTTTTTTATTTAAAATGTCTGTTAGTTTGGTATTTATTTTATATTTTAAAACCTATTTTGATAACTAACTAATATCAAAACAAAATTTTATACCTCAAGCATACCAAAATAAGGTATCGTTCTCAATTAAAATATTCATATGTTTTCAGTTAGTTATCGGTTCTTCCTCGGGAAGGGATAGTTCAGAGAACTTTTCCAAGGGAGTTTTCGGAAGAATTTTAAAAGAGTTTTAACTAGAACTCGAACGTCATTGTGTGAGCTCAGATTAGAATTGTTTAGTAGTTCTGTGGAAAACTCCCTGACGATTGTGAAGAATATTTCAGGACCCGCGAAAAATGTGAAGGTAATTGAATTTTGAGTGGACATTTCCAAAGAAGTTCTCAGACGAGTTTTAAGAGAATTCATCGCATAGTCGACCAGTTGTGAGACGACCTTCTACCAGAGATTGTAAATAACTAAGGCCCTAGTTCTCAAGGTTCAAGAGGATGAACATGAGCATGATGGCCCTCCCTCGGATCCTACTCTGTTATTGCCATATCAGCTGTAATTACACAAAGACTAGCAATCATCCTCAATGTGTAAAAACTGGTGATCTTCAATTATGCAATACCAGCGTCGGCAACGTCCGAATGCAGGTCAAGGAAGGATTGGGTTGACGTGATATTCGCTTCGTTGGAAGCCGATGAGTCCTCTGCACTTCCACGAGAAATCACTGGGATGTTGGATAAAAGTGTTGGATATGCAGCAAGATTCGTTTTGGCAAACAGTACGCTGAATTACAGTAATTACAGTTCGAGAAAAGAAACAAAGCTGCTAACGAATTTTGAATGTGAAAGGGCATGAGATAAAAGTCATGGTTTTCTGCTCAGTAAACAAAAACGGTCGCCCTAAGGCCACCGAGCCGAGTTTTTGTAGCCATTAATACGCGGCATCGACGGAAACTACAAACAATATGACCAGTCATGGCATAATCATTAGCAAATTTATATTTTTCGCTCTCATACGCTCTCAAGATCACGCGTGCATATCATGCTTGATTTTGTTTTTATAAACTCATTTGAAATGTTTGCCTAGTCAGTACTACCAGATTACGTCACTATTGGAATGATCCAATTACCTGTGCCCTTGTTTATACCAAAGGTAATGAACTGCACAAAATGTAAGTGACTAGTGCACACTGTGGCCTTCTGTGGTAACAAGCAAATATCTTCTAAATGGCAATTGGTTTCCTCGATCATCAACATTGACGTTTAAAATTACTAACGTTTGAGAGTGTATTTTGTCTGTTCGTTTATCAATTTTAGTTTCTTTCCTCTCATCGTTGTCCCTTCCCAAGCCCCACTTTTTATCTTTCGTTGCAGTTGTAAACATTCATCGAGAGAGATCAAGAGCACTTTCCCGTCACCGCACTGCATCTCTCATGGTCAATCGTTGAAAAACAGCCATTCAGAGGCGGTATTAATCCTTGTGTACCTTTGTAACAAGTACGTTTTATTATTTTTTAAACATCATTGAATATTATCAACTATAAATATAGTTAGTTTTCCAATGCATTATTCTTAGTTTTGTGTGTAATCGCGTTACATTATTTATAGCATGAAAGCTTGTCTTTAAAATTTAAGCCTAAATGTATTCACCGCCAAGGGAGAGTTACAGGTAAAGCGTTACAATAGCCATAAAACCATTCGAATGAGTTCCCTACGTTACATGCATCCGTGCCGCGGTGTGATTTAAAAGGTGTAAAGCGACATGTTTGGGCAACGCGCCCCTTCCCTATTCGTACTATTGTTCAGTGCTGTGAATTTTCATATCATTTGATTGAAGATGAACCAATACAACCATTCAATAAATTCTGTGAAAACGCATTCTCACATAACCATAATTTGAGAACCCCTTTCTCATTCGAAGCTCATCGTCACTGTCAATTGAGTCACTCACTATCATTTGATATACGACAGTGGAGTATGGAAGAAACCCAGCAAAATGGTCCCGAACAGGCAAGTCCCGATGTCGGATAAATGTAAGGCAAATTTAAGGTCCATGTAAACCCAATGTCGTGTTGTTGTCGGGTCAATTTTGTTTTTATGCCGGGTCAATGTCGGGTAAACATCGGGTTGGGGTGTGGTAGAAGTCAGGTTGGTGTCGGGTTGGCTTATCTGTTTCGTCGGAATGTCGATCAGAGCTCCGTTTATGTGTTGCTTACACTCAATTGAATGATATCAAGCGTTTCTCAAATGAGAATGATCCATGCCTTCGTCAAATGACTAAACAACTGATAGGGTAGAGCGCTACTTCGTCGTAATCGCCCATTTCCGTTCTATCGATCAGAAAAGATCAATAATATCAATGATTTCACCGTGCACAAATCAATAATAGGTTTGTTCCGATGCGTTAGTTCATTAGCTACAACATAAATCCTGTTAGAGCGCATTATATGAATATTTACGCTCATTGTTCTCAAAACAAAAGAAGCGCTCCTAGCGAATCCCCTTTTTCTACGTTTATCCGTAGGACGAAGAAAATCTAATGGCGTTTCAATGCGTTAAGACGGAATTGAAACTCGTAGAACGAATTTAGAATCAAGAAGCAGTGTTAGATTTTAGACAATATCTCAACAATTTGTGACTCTTTATCAAATCCAACGGTACGTATGTAAAGGGGAATAAATTTGCAAGTCATCTTTGATAGAAATATTCAATTTTTTGTTTAAACTCGTACAGAAAAGAGAGGTAAAGCGCGGGTTGTGCTTAGTAGGACGGAAATTAGATCAAAAACCCTATCACCAATTTGACGGAGGTCCCCTTTGATAGCGGATAGCTGTTTTTTTTTTCATTTTCATCAAAAATATTAAATTGATTTTGAGAATTTACAGCACTGCTATTGTTAACATTTTAATGCCTGCTTTACCTTATTGTGTTTGTACGTTTATTGTATCGTGTGTGAAATATATTCAATCATCTTTAAACCACCACCACGGCTGTTCGGTAGAATATTCGGACGTCTTTTAATTCAATCTTTTACTGATCACAACGCAGTGGGGTCCTATCGTACGCGATCACGACATGAAATCCTAATAGGACATCAGCATAAATTAATTTTCCTTTCCCTTAGTTAGGTACAAATCAATAATTTTTGTAAGAAGTTTGGCGGTAGCGAGTGTAGAAGTTAACGTATGCAGGTAAATCTACTGGTTAAGATAACCTTGAGGGCGTGATTGTGAGTCTCCCCATGCGTGCATTGGTCTTCCTGAAACTAAATAGGGTTGTGGCTGCGCAAGCCAATTGCCGGCACACCACCTTTTCCGTTACGACCACTTTTGACCCCACCTATCAGCTAAAAAGTATCCCGGGGTACACGTGGCCGGAAGTAGGACGCATTCACTCATTTCGCGCCTTTGTCAGGCAGGCAAACCATCGCTGTATCGGTTAACCGCAACCGGATCAACGTGCATTCTTCTATTTCGGCGGATCAGCATCCGGACGAAGCAGCAGCATCCGGACAAAAAGCGTATGTCCACGCTCCACGCGTAAGCCCGCGAATCGGTTTAGGAGACACCCGAGACAGCCGTTCATCACATCGATGATAGTTTCCGGACCGAAGTAGTGCGCAACGTAGCTTCGGTACCACTGCCGATCTCCTCACCAATGAAGCAGAAAATCCTAGGTCGTGAGTACTAAAAACATGCATGTTATCCGTTTGTGTTGTCCATGGCCATGTGGCTCGTAGAGGCACAAACTACTCCAGCCCGTATGCCCCCCGCCAACGTGTCACGTGAAGTACAGTGGACGTATTTAAGTCGGCCAGTCAGCTTCCTTCTCCTATTTGGGAAAATTGATCCTCCCTAGGGAAGGTCTCATAGCCGCGCACAGATAAAAATTCTGAATTTTAATTGTGATGTAAACATTCATTCACGTAGACTTTTACTTCATTTCACGCAACCGAGCAACTTGTAAACAATGTTGTTTACAAAGATGGGCTTTTGTATACAATATTGGCTACATTGCAAGAAATGTGTCAGAACTTTACATGATATATAATGTAAACACATGATATGTGAAGCTCCATTTATGTGCATCATATTGAAGAGAAATTTACACTACTTTTTCGAACTGTGCGGGCAACGCGTGCCGCTTGGGATTGAACTCAAGCCTACTGGTGTGAGAGGTAATCACGCTTAACACTACACCACCGGCACTGATCTGATAATAGATTGTAGCCCGTAGCTTCGAGTATTTGGACCAGGCTTCCAAATAGTACAGCCGTCTCGTGACAGTTGTTTTATACCTGAATTGACTGTTGCTTTGTGTGCTTTACTAACGCTTGCTACCGTACGTTCAGATCTGAATTCGAAGTGTATTGGCAACATAGCATATTATTGCATATTTTACAGCTGCCGCTTACATCGCATGTGTTTGTTTTGCGTTGGTTGTAAGTGTGTGAGTGAAAAATAGCAGACAACAGAAAAAATGCTGGCTTAGCAGCCCCTTGCATTATATACAATTGATATACGACAGTGGAGTATGGAAGAAACCCAGAAAAATGATCCCGAACAGACATGTCGGCCGATGTCGGATCAATGTATGGTCAATTTATTATCGACAACTTGAAACTATAGCCTTTAAAAATTATTGCTTTTCAATAGGTTTAAAATCTATCGATAAATTGCTGGGTATTGACAATTTGCCGTTACACATTTTACCGGAGGCATCGGACAATTTTTATAATGTTGCCACTTTATTGGTCGTTCCGAATCCTCCTTTAGGCCAGTAGAGTTTTTCTGAGGGCGTATATGGTGTCTTTACACCATATATACTTAGTACTATCAAATTCCAGTAATATTTGTTAAGTAAAGTGTAAAATTATTACGATAAATAGTGGAATTACCTACTTTACCGGGACCTCGGGTTGATCCCGGCCCTTTATCTCGGTACGCAAAAGTTTCCGGCCAATGAGACCACCACCAATCAATTCAGCAGAGTTTTTCCTTTGAGAATATGTAGGGGAATTTACGTATTCTCGGCAACCTAAGCAGCGACCTTCTTTCTATAGCCTTTTTCTCTATGGAACGCACACATATGCAGTATTGGTTTGTTTACAATCTTTTGCTGCCAGCTGCTCTAACAATTTCAGTCGAAAGAATTGTCAAAAACTGTTTTGAAACGCTTTTACAAAGCTCCAATCTTCTCTAGTGAGAGCGAGTATTGTCGGCAACCAGTTTTTCTTCGGCAACCGTTCCATTTGAACTGCATGTAAATCTGCTGTTCTATTATCGGCAACTCGAAATCAGCTACAATTTGTATTGCGTGTGTTTCATTTCAAGAAAACCCTGCTAGATTGCTTTTTCTCAGTGGTAAAAATATAGACAAATTGAAGCTGAAAGCATAAAGAATCGTTTGCATGCATTCAGCGAAGTGTTTTCGTAAGAAAATCCAGTGAAAATAGTGTTTCAATTTGAGTTGCCGAAAATAGTCTGTCATGCCGAAGCCGTCATTTCCCCTATAACATGTTGACTGAAACCGTTTGACAGCCGAGATATTGAATTTAGTCGCGGTTTTGTAAATTCAGTGTGCAGTGGCTGGTTAGTCACTTTAAACGAGATATACTCATATTGTAACTAAACAAAAATCATTTCTCAAACTTTTTCTCAAAAACAGTGCTACACTAGTATTTAACCCTTGAGTAATTCCCTACGAATTCGCAAACCGGTTTATTTTTTGTATTTTTTTGATTAGGTTGAAATTTTGTAGAAACGTTCCTTATGACCGACAATGCAATTTTGCATCTTCATATCACCATTTTGAATCCAGCCTTACTTTTTGAAAAGGGCATATAGAAAAATATCAAGCTTATCTTCAGAAAAATTTTACTCGAAAACTGTTTGCCCGATCGGTTTTTTGTCTTGCGCAATATTGCAGACAATGGATGAGACTATTTGAAAAAAAAATGCAATCTAAAAACAATTACCCAACTTTTTTTTCAATTTCAAATAAAATCTTGAAAACATTTTTTCTTAAGAAAGCATTTTTGTATTTTTTTTATTTGTTAAAATGTTTTAGGGGACAAAAAATGCCATCAATTGCACTTTAGGTCAAGATGGAGAAGTGATGGACAAAAAAGTTATGATTTAAAAAAAAACTCTAGTTTTTGGAAAAATATCCAAAATTTGGTCCAATTACTTTTTCGACTTTATACAATGAAAGTACACTAAATTTACAATAAAAAAGCACCTTTTGCTAAGTCGCACCGTTTTCGAGATGTAGCGGTTTGAAAGTAGATATTTATAAAATGTAAAATTTGCATTTTTAATGTAGATTCTGATTTTTCCTAAAAAAATATTGTCGGAACTGTAAAGAAGCGGAATATAATTAGACATGACCAAAAACTTCCAAAATTTAAAAAAAAATGTATTTTCAAACTGCTACATCTCGAAAACTTAGTCAAATTTTACCCTGCTGTTTTTTATTGTAAATTTGATGTTCTTTCATTACAAAAACTCGAAACAGTAATTGGACCAAGTTTTGGATATTTTCCCAAAACCTTGAGTTTTGAAAAACATTACAATTTGTTTGTCCATCATTTCTCCATCTTGAACTATAGTGCAATATATGGCATTTTTTGTCCCCTAAAACATATCAGTAAATAAAAAAAAAAAAACAAAACCATTTTTTGAGAAAAATTGTTTTTAAGATTTTATTTGAAATTGTAAAAAAAAGTTGGGCAATTTTTTTAGAGTGCATATTTTTTTAAAACATTCTCATCCAGTATCTGCAATATTGCCGAAGACACCTAACCGATCGGGCAAACAGTTTTCGAGTAAAAATTTTCTGAAGATAAGCTTGATAATTTTCTATATGTCCTTTTCAAAAATAAGGCTGGATTCAAAATGGCGATATGAAGATGCAAAATTGCATTGTCGGTCATAAGGAACGTTTCTGCAAATTTTCAACCAGATAAAAAGAAAACAAAAATAAACCGATTTGCGAATTCGTAGGGAATTGCTCCTTTGGTTTCTTGTGCCCATCAACATAGAGAGAGATAGTAATATGTAAAAGTTGAGACGAATGATTGTACCAAGAGCTAAAATTCATTTAAAGAAATTTAAATTTAGCACATTGAAATATGGAGGTTAGTCTGTAGTCACTTTAACCAATTTTGTAGTCCTTTGTGACTTTTCCAGGGATGAGATTAAAACCCAAGACTTCCAGCGAGGGATGCCATTGATGCCTTGATGCTTGATGTCGAATGTCAGATGTCAGATGTCAGAATTTGATATTTCATAAAACAGGTTTACTAACATGAAAATATGTTTCTATAATTGGAAATACTTGTTCAAAATCACCAGAAAAAAAAAATAGTTCAAAAGTGATATTTTGTTATTATGTTTTGCTTTATTTTGATCTTACTGTGACTTTACGCCGGCTTCTAACATTTTTGCATCGGTATAATTGTATGCCCAGGGAAAACGAAATATTTGCCAACCCGAAAAATACCCACACCGGACCGGTAATCGAACCCAGCCGCCGTCAGCATTGCCTTGCTTTATGGCTGCGCCTTTATCGACTGATCTAAGGGAGGCCCCATCAAATCAACATACTTTTATGAATTACTAATTAAGAAAAAGTTATAACAGTAAACATAGAAATGTTATTAAATGAATACCATATTATGATTGTTGTTGTTAAAGAAATCAAATTTTTCGAGGAATATGATATCAGTTTTGAGTTTTCTCCCTCTTCCCCATGTGTTGACTAAGTGACTGGATTTCGATGCATCACGGTATATGTTTAACATTTTCTTGTAATTGATCGTTAACAACATAGCTCTGAATTTCAGCTGTAGTTCGTTGTTGGAATAGAAAAAGTGCGTAATGACGTCAATCCATAGTATAACATTCAAAGATAAGAAAAAATCCATCCAGTCCCCGACATCATGCATCTCCAAGAACCACATCCTCCTACCCGCGGCATTAGCATCGTTATTCATCCCTTAGTAGGTATCTATTCATATTTCAATTCAGAGCATAGATCTCCAAACATTTTTGTTCTTTTTGCGTGTGCTGTCCACCACATCACACGCAGCTCAACTCTACCTACCTATAGGTAGATGTCCAAAAGCGAACGGGGTGTGTGAATGAATATGCAAGAAAGAGCGAGAGTGGTCGAACAGGCTTCTTCTCCATCCATCCATCCACCCACCTCGATTCTTTGCCTGGCCTAGCTGTGAGCAGCTCAAGTCGTCTCAGCCAACACTCAGCTCAGCTCCACCATCGCTGCCACATGGTAAGGCTGAGGTCGGGACGGAGGTACAGCGCGGTGGCGGTATAAGTATGTTAGTGGGCCAAGGACGGCAATCATTTTATTTTCGTTTTTTTTTTCATTTGCTTGTTTTACTTCTACTTCTTCTTTTTCTTCTTCATCTTAGTTATTACTGCGTCTTCTGGCGTGCGTGTATGTGTATTTGTGTGTGCTTTTACTCGCGCATTATTCTCATCTGGTTGCGCATTCTCGCGGTGGCGCACTTCTCCCCCATCATCATCAGCGTTCATAGAAAGAGCATTCACAGACTTCAACGATGCGCGACTATCTCTCCCTCAAGCGATATTCTTCATTTCTTTCTTGTGTGGGATGGCATTCTTTACGCGGATGGAACTCACTGTTCAAATTTGCTTGGAATTTCATCACGCGATTGCAACGTATTTTTGAGTATCGACCCAAATCAACTGAAATTCCGAGAAACTCTCGATTGCTACAATCAGAAATCCACATCAATTTACGACCCGAGTCTTCCCACCGACGAAGGTGTGTATGCCTCAGAAGGATCTCGAAAGGTTGTACCACCCTTGCAGCCTACTGGACGCCACCGACGACGACGACGCCGACGGTATGGGACGGCCCAATCTGGTAGACATTGACACGAAAACCCACTGACCCTGGCAGACTTTCGGTTTTACATACTTTATTATACTCTCAGCTTGATATCACACGGTACATAATTCTACAACTGCTGCTGCCATTCAGTTTTACTCCGATGACAAACACTAATGAACTGTGCCGTTGTTGTACTAATCTCCCTTACTCGGAACACTGCAGCAGTAACAACGATTTACGAGTCGGATCGGATGTCAGCCGATCAAGCGGCGTGAAGGGAAGAACAACAGAAACACCGAGCATGTGGCACGGATTGAAGGAGTTGGGGAGGAACCGCCGCAGCAGCGGGATTCCCTTGTCGGACACGAGACACACGAGAATTTTTGTGCAGTAGAGTACTACTCACATATGGCATTCAAATGCTGCACATTTAGTATTTTTTGTGCTTCACGACGATGACGACGACACACGACGTGTTCGCTACCCAAACTCGACTTAATAGCTCATTTTTATGACTCCACTCTGATGATGGTTGGTGCATGCGGGGAAATGCTCGGTTGCAACTCAAATTTAAGTGCGGCCGTGGATGCGAGAATTGTAGAGATTGAGCAAACAAAAAAATTGCCGATCATCGCGAGGATGATGATGGACATGACTTTGAACCGGCTTTTCTGCAATATCTCGATGGTTACAATTTTTGAGATTGAACTTTGCAATTGTCTGCATCGTGTAATAAGCCACAAATGCAGTTCGTTAATAATACATATATATGTATAGGGCTACGGCCTATCAAGCAAATAACTCATTGATTCACCAATAATACACAATAATTATGGAAAACTAATACCACATCTGCTGCAAAACTCTAATCCGTAAATCAATAGCCTATTTTTGGGACAAATTTTGAGCATTTATTGCTCTTTTTCAAATAAAAAGTTTAGTGAAATTATCTTAATTTTCGATTTCTAGGCGCCATGATTTTGTCGTATTATTTCACAAACGAAAATCTACGCTTCGGGGGTCTTCAAAAATTCTGCATGAATTGAATAGACTTACCTTTTTGTATCATAATAAGCCTAATAAATCAAGATCACACGTTTGATTCTTATTACAAAATTAAGACGATTTCACGCTTATAGCGCTTTATAACTATGGACCGAACCTTAAGGACATAATTTTGAGACGTGTTCCTAATTATGGCCTACGAACTTTATATGATAACTTTGTTTTGGTATTGGTGAAACCATTCGCGTTGACGATGACTCTGCAGCTGTTGACTCCTATAGGAAAATGCCATAAACAAAATTTGTTTTAATGTTGATGTTGAATTTCGTGAAACATACCGGATCGTTTTTGATCCTTTCACTCCACTGAAAAATCTCGTACACAATTAGAACGACCCAAATTTGAGTTTAGTTCACTCATAATCGCCAAAAGTGCAGGAACTCAGCGATGAGTAAATTTGTCTCATGGTTTTCTGTGGAAAATTAAAAAAATCTGCCGGAAAATGAGGAAATTGACGAAAATTTTATTCAGTCTGGGATGTACCAATACCAAGTACCAATAGACTGAGTGAATGCAATCTTTACTTTTCTCATATTCGGGAATTTTTCCCTGGAAAATCCTGGAAAAACCTGGGAAAACATGAGACAAGTTTTACTCATCGCTGAGTTCCAGCACTTTTGGCGATTATGAGTGAACTAAACTCAAATTTGGGTCATGTTAATCTTTGCGTAAAAGGCGGGGTCGATACGGTACATACACACGTTATTTCTAAGCAACCCAAATTTGAGAAGGATCTACTTATATTCGTCAAAAGTAGGGTACCCCAAATTAGGTAAACAAAGTTTAGACTAACAAGATGACGAATGGAAAACATCGACCTGAATCCGAACGAAGTTGTTCATTTGTCATCTTGTCAGTTCCAACTTTGTTTGTTCAATTTAGAGTAGTGTAGGATATGAGTAGATCCTACTCGAATTCGGGTTGTTTAGAAATAGCGTGCAGTCAATCCTTCCATAAAAACAAACTTCACGGCAAATGAGACCAATTCATATTTGAGTACCGTTTACTCAAACTCGCAAAAGCGTAGGTCACCCGTAGAATGAGTAATTTTTTATGAAATATGAGGCAATGTCATTCATATAGGGACATTTACTTATATATGAATGGGATTTACTCATATTTGAGTAAAAATTTACTTATTATATGAATAAACCACGTTTTGCTAATTTGAGTGAACGCGATTCAAATATAACTTAGATTAATTTAGTGTACAAGCCCTTCGAAAAACTATCAAGCTGAACAATGCATCGGATACTAAGTATCATTGATCAATTCTCCTCGTCGAATTTCTCTTTCCTTAATAACTTGGCTACAAAACCGTTTCTAGTCGTATTTGCCATATCAGATGATAGATAATAGCGTCTATACATGGCCGTGGGGATGCAAAGAGAAAATCTACAAAGAAAATCTGTCAATATAACTTAGGAGCTGATGCATTGTTCAGCTTGCTAATACTTGACTTGACAGTTCGTTATAGGTGTGTTCTTGAGATGATCTATTTGGCTTTATTTTTATTCTAAAAGCATCGTGATTTATGTTTTCTGGATCAACCAAAAAAAAAAACACTGTCTCTTTCATCTACATCAGTTCTTTCGCGAGAAGTGAAAGTGACGTAAACAATGTGTTTACGTATGAATTATAAGGAGTGAAAAAGAAGCGCGATTTCACATGCCCAACTTTTGTAGATCGAGGATAGGACAAAGTTGCATCCATTTATAGACCCGATTTGAGTACAGTAGATCGAAATGACATCCAAGTACCTGGAATGTTTTCATGTTAAAATTATGAGGTTAAACCATTTTCAGTTATGCCTAATCAATATCCAAATAATAAGAATATCAAAGCTTACATGTTGACAGTGAAATATCGACTGCAGTTCTATTATTACATAAGATACGGTATAAAATGTAATTTAAGGTGTCATATTAGACCAAGGTTAGGGACATATACCCTAATACTTATAAGTTGCAATGTACCGAAAACAAAATCTATAAATATAATCGATTTGGCACATTTTTTTTTCGATCCTGCCGATGTCCTGCCGGATTCCAATCCAGCGCTTGCTTGCAGATTTCGTTTCCACTCCGTCGAAGTGTGTGGCCGACCCACCTCCACTTTCGCTCTCGAATTTCTGTTGCTATCGGTTTCTGATGACATCGACGATGGAGCTCGGAACTCGAGATCCAGTTGTGAGGCCACCAGTCACGAATTATATACCACAGACATCGGTTGATGAAGACCTGCAGCTTCTGAGTATTCTCCGCTGATACACACCACGTCTCGCTGGCGTATAGCATCACAGATTTCACGTTCGAGTTGAAGGATTTTGGTGCGATGTCTTATCTGGTTTGATCTCCATACGTTTCGTAAACTCGAAAAGGCAACCCTAGCCGTTGTGCTAGTAGAGCAACATCATCAGCCAAATCGAAGTCGTTGAGATGCTCCATGGTGATAGACTGCCAAAGCATTCCACGGTTCGGTACACGGCACCCACCATGATCTCGTCGATTACGATGAGGAACAGTAGCGGTGATAGTATACATCCTCATACAAGGCTCCGTTATGCAGAACTTTGCACGTGAAAGCTTGATAATGCGCTTCGATGAGGTTGACGATTTTATCCGGGACTCCCTTGCGTCTCAGGGTGCCTAACAGATTCGTATTGATTCTTATTGAGTCGGTCGAAAGCTTTTTCGTAGTCAATGAATACCAAATAAAGAGACTCTTGGATTTCATTGACCTGCTCCAGGATGATGCGAAGCGTGACAATATGGTCCTTACAAGATCTTTCGACACGGAATCCTGCCTGCTGCCGCCGGAGAGTCGCGTCGATCTTCTCCTGTATCCGATTCAGGATAACTTTGCACAGAACTTTGAGAACAATACACAGTAACATGATGCCTCACCAATTGTCGCTCACAGTCAGATCCTCCTTCTTTGGGACCTTCACTAAGACGCCCTGCATCCAGTCGGCCGGAAAATTCGCGGTGTCCCCTGGAGCCTTGTTGGATTTCATGATTCAGATAGCTGCTTGAATCTCCTGCAGTAATGGGGCCTCGGAATTGACACGAGTGATACGCCGCATCCTAGGCGGATCATGCCGAGATGTTGATGGCTGGTTGGCCGTCGAAACTTGAAGAAGTTGTTCGAAGTGCTCAAACCAGCGTTTCAGCTGATCAGTGGGGTCGGTAAGCAACTGTCCAGTCGTGTCGTTCACTGGTATCCTCGGGTTCATCCTTGCTCCACTCATGCGTCGTGAGATATCGTAGAGGAGGTGTACCCGAGCAAAGCTGAAGATAAAATTGAAATCAAAATTTGCTGCTATGATGTAACTTATTTTGAATACTCCAGTTGATCTCATTTTGGTTGACTTAACGGTTAACACAGCAAAAATGAGAGCACAATGTTACACTGTTGAATCAAACGGAAAATTAATCCTGTTATCAACGAAATCAATTTGATTACTGATTTTGCATTCATGTTGTTTAACTGAATACGGGCCTGGTGTAAATGGTTAGCATCCATGCTTCTCACGCTGAAAGACTTGAGCTCAAATCTCATCCCGGGCAAAATACTAACGACCTAAAATGTGTTATACAAAACAAATAAACCATAATCGTTAGTTCAACAACAGATGAACTTAAATTAAATTTAAAACAAGACGTTAACAGCAGAACTTCAAGTTAAGTTGTTTTTATTTAAAATGTATTGACTGTATAATGAAAGCACAATATAATATCACACTTCTGTCGCGGAAATTGAAATCAAAATTAGTTTTCATTATGATAGGAACTGCAAACTTTAATATCGATTTGCTTTCATTTTGTTAACCGACTTTGCTCGGGTATAGCGCCAGTGTTTGTGGCTTTCTCCCCTTCGTCGGCCAGGGAGTTCACCTACGCTCGCTTGTCCCGTCTGCAAGAGCGCTTGACTTCCTTTTCTAGAGCCGAGTACCGTTGATGGGCTTCGTTCTTGGCTCCTCTGGTTCTCAAAGCTCCTAAATCTTCCGCCAGGTTTCATCAGTGATGCACTCTTTTCTCTGGGTGCGCAGCTCACCCAGGTTGTTCTCGCTTGTTTCTATAAAGGCATTCTTGATGGCCGTCCATTTTTCTTCTACGTTGCCACCTTCTGGAACGTCCGCAGCTTGAGTCTCAAGTTCTTCAACGAAAGATCTTCGCTCTATTAAGCAGGCATTAATTATAATTTTAATTATATCTCAACACATAATTGACCAGCAGATGAAATTCCAATGTCAACATACATAATAATATAACCTTATGATTTCCGTACTAAGTAAACACCATAAACAGTTACTAAATTTATCATTTCCATATGCGTAGTTTGTGCGAGAAGTCGGGGTAGTAAAGAAAGAGTTCGCAAATTTACTCGTCTTATGTTAATGTTAGTCTGTTGCAACTACAGTCAATGTCCGAACGAAGGAGATCAGCAATGAAGACAGCTTTAGCGACGTCAAGGCGAATACTGAGAAATTGTAGGTTCAACAATTTACATCGACTTTCATAATAATGGAGGTTTACAGGGTCTCTCCAGGGTAGCCAACGAAGAGCAAAGTGAAAAATCTCCTCTGAATAGACTTAAAACGATTCGTGCCATTGTAGTAAAATGGCGCCCAAACTTCTGAACAGTATGCCAGTGTCGAAGGGACTAGAGAGCAATATAGCTTGAAAACGCACGAAATTTCTCTGAAATCTTTAGCAAAGCGAACATTAAAGCCAAGCTACCGTTTCCGTGTTAGGCCCAACAGTGGATGTTGCTGTGGCCCCTCGAAAATAGTCCTTGAAATGAGATTGCTGGTTGTTATTTTTTTCAACTCGCTCTGGGTCACTGTTATGCACAACACAATTCTCATCATTTTAGTGGTAATTTCACTTAGTAAATTGAAAAGAAAACGTTCTATAAACCGATGAACTTGTTGTTGTTGACAGCAAGACAAGGGTAGCGGTGAAAAGCGCTGTCAAAAACTGAATGTTACACAAATTCTGAATTTTGCCAATTATTTTGACGTAGGACTACGTCTGGGATTTCTATATGGAGGTACACTTCGTGGAATCCGAAAATGGAACATGTAACAAAATGATGAAAGATTTTGAACGTTAATAACTCAGCTGCCCCTGGTCCAATTTCAATAATTTTATCACCAATCGATTGGAAATATTTCGACGCAGACTTAATCATTTTTTCAAAATGTCACTATTGAAAATTACACAATTGTGCAACTGTTGCTATGATAATTAAAATTACCACCGATTGAGTGTGAAAAGCGATTTCCCTGATTTCAAAGTTGAATTCCATTCGATCTCACCAAACGGTGTTTATTCAATCACCCTTGGTGAGTGGTGGTGTTCTCGAGCACACAATGAAAGGCTTCCCGCAAGCAGCTAGCTGTCAAGGCTGCCCACAACTGCTGATCGGATTCAGTTCCAGTAATGTAATGTCAATGTACCCCGAAAATTCCCGGGGGGAGGGAGGTGACTGTCAAATACGAACAGTCGTTGCCTACCTCGCATAACTGGTTCCAAACGACAACAAAGCGATGGTTTGTTGATGTTTGGAACCAAATTCACATAGGGAAAATCAATGAGCGTAAACGGGTGAGGCCCAGTAAATGTATAGACTCTTTTGTTCTCCGACTGATTAAATGGATGACGAAGTTTGACGTCACACTCCTTCAACCGTTTAAACAGCGGGAGAACGAAAGAGATGATGCCTGTGTATGTGGGTAAGAGCGCGTAACACAATTTTCTTAAAGGTGATTCTCGACAACCACTCTACCAAATTGAATGCACCACAAAATGAAAGGTACCATGATTCTATAGAATATTAATAATAGATTTTCAATCGAATAATCGAACAAGACCCGATAATTACGGGAATCGGGGGCTAAGTGGTGGTTGTTGGTAGCCATATTACCATAGAGGTAACTCTAAGACCACTGGGTCCCGAAGAAAATCATTATTATTTTTGGCTCACTCAGTACCAGAACAACGGTCCCAAGCAGTCCCAAGCTATTTCACTCACCCCTGCATGTTCTGCATGAATCCACACACCCCTGATGTTATCTGTCAAACTTTCATAGCGAATCAAAACAAACATAGTGTAGTAATAGAATTTCAACTAGAATAGGGTACGTTAATCGTTTGCTTGGGACCAATAGGCTACTAAAGTGGTGAGCCAATTTAAAATCGTTAGTTTCGTATTGATTGTTGATATTACTGTTGATCAAATTTAGAATTAGTCAACTATTTCCGGAGATATGAGCGGTATATGAGCGATATCAGCTAAAACAATGTGTTGCTAAATTATGAAATAATTAGATGCCATGATCAAATTTTGAATTGGTAGGATACAAGAAGAGGTTGCAAAGAATGTGTTTGACATATTAAACCTGTTTATTTCACTTCATGAGAGTCACAATAGCGATTTTTCACAAACTCACTCACTCACTCACTCACTCACTCAGCGATCAGCAAATCGCTGATTGTGACTCATAGAAAGCAAAATTTACAGGTTTTATGTTTCCAACGCATACTTTGTAACCTCTTCTTGTAAGTTACAAGTAAAACATGCCATCATACCATCTTTTGGTTTTATTATTCCGAAAAACATTATTTTAGCTGAAATGAGTCTTTGCAACCTTGATGCGAATCACACGCAACAACCACCAAATGAAAAGTATCTTGATCCAATAGACTCACCCATAGAACATTATTGAACAGATTCAGAATCGATCAACTGATGCTGGAAATGTGGCAGGAACATATTCCGGGGAATGTTAGTCAGGATCGAGGTCAGGATACTAAATTAGACCGGCAAGGAATAATTCATGTGACAAAACAAATTACTTCAACATATGATAACCAAATCCGGAGAACTTAGAGATTTGGGCGTAATTGCTTTTGTAAACAAACATGTCAATCGCTGATTTCTCGCGAATAAAAGAAAAATCTCGGGAACAAACTATACCAAATTATAGAGGAACCATTCACCTACATGTTTGTGTTGTTAGTTTTTTAGATTGAGCTTTAATTCGCGGAAAATCGTCAAATGAAGTGTTTGTTTACAAAAGCAATTACGCCCTGATCTCGAAGTTCTACGGAAATCAATTGTGGCCATTTTGAGAACTGCGGACCCCATTGGTCAGTTCTTGTCATGTCCCAGATGCCCTCGGGGAATTAACCATACCAGACTTGAATTAAAACATGCCAAATAATGTATTCCGATTTCATCAAATCGAATAAATTCCAAGATATAAGGAAAACAATGCACAAGAGCAGTAATACGTTTCACTCAAAATTTGTTCTTGGCTTGCTTTCGACGTCCACATAAAGTGAAACAAAAACATGTTTTCTGATATGAAAAAAGTTGTGCCACCAACGATGGCTGATCCCATTGTTTACGTACGGTGGAGACATCTACAACTTGTAAGTGAGTACGTGAAACCAAGGTTGTCTGTTTAGATACTTAGGGGGTTCTGAATCAGTAGCTCATCGTGAGTTGCTGTGGGTCGTCTATGTCAAGCGCGTCATACAAAAGAGTATAAACAGAGAGAACCCCGCTCAAATTCCTATTCCGACACAAAACACAAGCTCCTGCTGCAGTTAACAAATAAGATTTATTATATAAGACCACGTAGTCCTACGTAACCATTGCGTACAACCCCATAGGGCCGTCCCTTGTAGTTTTTTGTAATGAATTCGCCTTTGAAAAAAAGAAATCGATTTATACAATTTATTTACTTTTATAAAAACACACATGCTGAGGGAATCCGTATTAGTAGCAAACCAAATGGCATAGGCGTAAAATGTAATTAATGATTTTAACAATACAATTAAGCCTTCTCTGCTCAATTTATGGTTTCGGTACTTGTGATAGTCCTTCGAAAGGCCTTCGGCCAATATGAAAAAAATGATAGAAATTTTAGTAGTTTTTGTAAAAAACAATCTTTTCGACTTCCTCTCGAAAGATTGCATATTTTTCACTCAAAATTGGTGAACTGAAACTAGAACTTAAGATGAAACCATGTCAAAAATTTCTGAAAATATCTGTTCAGTTTAAATGTTATCATGATTAAATTTTCTTTTTGAAGTTTAATTGATTTTTTTTTAATTTTACTGAAAATTACAAAACGTATTTTTCCAACATTACATTACATTTATTCAATTACAACGTTTGATATTTTATAGATGTTTAATTGACCATAGGAAAATATAAACTAAATTCAAGTTAACTTCAATAAGTTTCAGATGAAAGCGACTTGTCGATCATAGATCTGCAACATTTAAATTTGTGATGTCAGGTGCACCTTAAGGTGACCTTTGAGTAAAACATGTGAGCGAGAATATGGACATTTTTGGAAAAGTTCACGAGTCATAGTGAGTTTTGGTGATCTTTTCCAATAATGAATGTGAGGATTCATCGAGCTATCAATGGTGCAAGCTTCGTAGGATGCAAGGTATTGTTCTTTTTGTACAAATAACCGCATAGTGTAGGTGTTTCGCCATCATCGCCGTATATTGATATTGAGCGTCTTGACTACCGTATCAACAAGATGCTTTCGACCACCCATTGTGTGGATAAAATCGATTGAAGTGAGGCCCGAAGAGTAGCTGTTTTAGATGAAAACACGATCCGCAGGGATTTTTGCTGCGATTCATAAGAGACGAACTTAGTTTTGCTAGGTTTCAAGAGATTCACGATTCAGAGAATACCTACAGAATTTTTCGAACAATTCTCAAAACCGATGGGTAGCTGTTTTTCGTTTTTATGTTCTTGATTGCATCGTTATTTCACCAGTTTTATGCATAACAACAAATTCTCTTACTAGCTTCATTTTTGAGTAAACAACGTATTCCACCGAGTAGTAAACCGTAGCAACGATTGGCAAAACGGCAACACTCAACAGTGATACCGATTTATATTATATTAGCTCCTTGTCAAAGTGTGCCTTAACGCGCCGAACAGTGTGCCGTGCTGTGTATCGGCACAGTATGCAGAGTTGATTACCCCTTGACAAAACAATTAAGTGCGTCAAAATGCCATCTCCGACCATTGTGTTTGGATTCTTACCAGTATGCTAGACCCGTCTTCATTAGGGTAATATTCGGTATTTTTTATCCTGGTTGTATTTTTGTTTTGAAACAAAATTTTTAAAGTCTGAATCATTCTAATGGGATTAAGAGCACACATGAAGTGACAGACAGAACGGCTCGAAAACTTTGGTGATGAACCTGCTATTGCAATTTTTCAGTGTACAACATGGCAACACTACTCCTGGATTGTAACACATGGCAACACTAAATGTACTAGAATGTTTTGGTTCTATCTCTTTCACTCTACTCAAAACTGAAATGCATACAAAAATGACAAAATGATACACTCTTTGCACACCGTCAAAGATCATTGCACCCAAAAACAACTTCGCTCATATAAAAAAAAATCTAGCCCATCTGGTTGATGATGCCAGTACCGACCTGAATACCAAAAATACCGGATTAAATGACATCGACAGCAAAAGCAAAACTGCAACAACAGCTGACTGAAGGTGTCCCCAGGGATGATGAGAATATAGCACGATTGAACCTTTTATAAATTATCATTCCAACCCGAGCATGTCAATACTCATTCTATTATTTTTCTTTGCTGTTGACTACCACCGACAACACGATTGTAATGGAGAACAGAGTGGAAAGCACCCATCCCATAGTACAGACTTACAACTTACTTGTTGCATTGCTTCCAACATTGGTCCCATACCATCCGGCAAACAACGCAAAACATGTCGAGATGCTGTTGCAAGATGCATCCAGTGAGGATGATCCCATGACAACTTCACCGTCACCGAAGCCATGTACACCGAGTACATTGAAGAATTTCAGGGCCACACAGCATTTCCGAGTGTACTAGGTCTGGGTTTGTGTTCCATTCTCAACTTTGCTAGGTACATGCTGAATGAATATGCAAGGTACCCCATTATCGGTCCCCGAATGGGCGGATGTATTAAAATTTATGCATTTACTTTGTTTCGAGCGAGAGAGAGAAGAGTCACCAGTCGGTTGCACCAGATCAGAGCACCACAGCCAACCGACGGTGACGCTTTTGGTCCAGACACGCTATTACACACTCCAAAATTGGAGTAATTCTTGCGTTTGCTGCGCGTTGGCTTTACGCTGGCTTTGTGAAAAAAAAAAAACAATGTTCTCATCGTAAATGAACACACGGCGACACGGCGATGGCATCAGCGGGAGGTGGTGAAGTGCGAGGGTCGATGAAAAAAGTGTTGTTACTACTACTGCTGCTGTTGCTGCACATCATCATCATCAACAGCAGCTCTACACACCATGTTCAATTTATGTCATGGTCAACCGTACCGAGTGAATAAATTGCATTATTTTCTTTTCGCTCTTGTTGGTTGTTTTGTTGTTGCTGGCTTGGTGCTTGTCGTGCGAGCTTGTGTCTCATGGGTCTCAAGAGATTTTTTTTAATAATGATTTAATCAGTTTTGAAAGAAAAACTGGAAGAGAGATGTAAATTGAACTTCGATCCCGGTGAGGATTGAGTTTCATTTTCATTTCAGAAAAATATCCGCATTGATGCACTTACAAATAGTTATGAGTGGGGGTGGGGGTGTCGATTCAGAATCGAAAAATATAAACGTCAGGATCAGGGACGCCAGATTTGAAGGCATTTTTTTCATTTTAAAGACGTGTCTTCAGTTTTAAAACATTGAAATTCTGTGAAGACATATTTTATCCGCAGACAATTTGAAGGTCTTTAATCGGTTGTGAATATTTTTGAAGACATTTTGAATCTAATTCTACTACCATTTTATCACTTTCACTAATTCACTTTCGCTGTTTACTTTATTTATTTATTTATTTATTCGGCGTCAATCATATGTAGACCAGTTTTTAAGTTAACGTTTTTTAAGAGCTCATTGCCAAATCAATTGATTCATAATGTTCATTATAACAAGACATCATTCTATTTAAAGGCGTGTTCCTGGCATAGTTTGTTCTTTGGTTGTTATTATAAAACATATTTGTGTTTCTTTAGGAGCAAAAAAATTTAGATTTTCTAAAATCTTTGTGGCATTCACTCTTTGTGCTACAACATCGTCTATGAAAGCTATCATTGCGAACTGCCTTCGCTTTTTAAGTGCATCCAAATTGATCAACAAAAATCGAGACTCATAAGATGGTGAGGGTAAACTCGTCCAGCCTATCTTTCTTAGAGCAAATAATAGAAACTGTTTTGAACTGATTCAATGCGGTTTATATGAGTATCTTGATATGGAGCCCAGGACTATTTATTAAGGAAATAGTGAAAGTGAATTAGTGAAAGGGATACAATAGTAGTAGAATTAAATAGAAAAAGTAAGAGGTTGTATCCAACACACGACCGTAGAGTTGACGTAGGATTACGTGCTCGGTAACAATACTCGGCTATTTAGTTAGGGAAACCATCTTTTTCCCATCACGGAAACGCGCCGTTTACTGATAAAATTACGCATTTTCGTGCAGAAAAATTCAATAGATAATAAATACTTGCTAAAATTTACAATTTTTTTTCTAGCCTCCTGGAGAAAACCTTACCTAAATTCAAAGTGTTTCTGATTAATTGACAATGTCATGTGGTATTCGATCATTTATAGAACTTGTATGCACTAATTCAATACTGTTACGGATTTGACCACAAACGTTTGGCTGCTGGGTACATTATCAAAGAGCTTTGGGGGTTATGTGGCTGGCAGCAAAGCGAGCGAACGTTCAATGAAAATTAACTCTTAAACAACAGTAATGAAAAGGACCGTTTTGTCGTGATGGTTGAGTAATGCTGTGCTATAAGGGTGTTCAACACGGATGAGGCTTGAGGGCTGCATGTTGTTTGGAACGAGGGTGACGCGCTTCGCATAGATGACCGACAGCGACTCCCGAAGATGGATTACGATTCTTCCTTCTTCTTAGCTGAATGGACGCTCATGTGGGCTTCAGCTCGCTGCTTGCGAGCACTGCTGCAGCTGCTACTGATGACCGACCGGACGCCACCACACAGATGAATGAATAAGCACCGTTCAGTTCATATTCCGGATGGAATTCGATTTTGAAATCTGTGTTGGGGAAAGCGGTTTGTGCAGGCAATCGGTGAGAATTTTGATCACCATTGCAAAAGTTGGACATTTGTGTTATTTTACAATAGTGACCTATTGAAAATTGATTAAGTGTTCAATTAAGCAGATTCGTAGCAAAATTTCTAATCGATTGGCTTGTTTTGAATTAAAATCCATCCGCTGTGGACAGAGTTATAACTGGTCAAAACCTGAGCCCTTTTCGTAATTCGGCTAATTTTGATTTTTTTTTTAAACTGCACTCCCAATATGTTGCCCAAAGACGTAATCCTACGTCAAAAAAGAACGTAATAAGAAGACCTGTGTGCCACCACCGACACTTTTTCACACGCCGTCATCACCGATGATTTTAAATTGGCACGCTGCCGTGATCATTTTTGCTCATATAACAATTTTTGGTAACCAATCAATTGTTGTGTCAAAAAATACCTCCCATACAAAAAATAAGTCTAGTGACGCCGGTGGTATAGTGATAAGCGTGATTGTCTTTCACCTCAAAAGGCCTGGGTTCAATCCCAATCGGCGCCGCCGGGATTTTCTGAGGCATAACATCTCTGATCAGGCCGTAAAGCTGTTGGTCCCCGGTCCATGAGTTGATGGGTCGATAGGTAGGGTCCATGTGTGGGAGCTGCCTCCCTGGCGTCAGTAGCATTGGTATACTGAAATTAGCGTGGACTCAAATTTGACGTAAAATCGAAGCAAGAAGTAATTTAATCGTTTAAATTTTAAAAATCAATATGAACCAGCACAAATGTGTTCAATGATAATTGTAAACAGTTGTATTGGTTTTAAAGTGCACACAAATATCAAATTGTATTAACAGTAGGATTTGAAATTTCATTCGTTTTCGATTACAAGCAGCCATGGACGTGAAAATGGAGCATGTCATAAATATGTATTAATTCGTGTGTTATCTTTTAGAAACCGACTTCTCCTCAAAATTATGAAACATTTATTTTTCGCATCATTTTAGAGGAAAAAAGGAACCAATTTGGTAATTCCGTTCAATATCAGAGCTTAGACGCATCGCCAGGACTCCAAAAGTGCTGGAACTAAAACCTGCGTGCCAGCTGTGGTTCATTTTCGTGACAAATGTGGATGGTAGTTAAGGTTCAATTTACTTTGATGCTTTTTCGAAAACTTCAAGAGCAGTTTTTTTCGACGCATTAGTCCAGATTGCAAAATGCTCGCACTATTCGATTCCTTTTGCTATTCTACACAAAATGACGCGAGCTTTAAGCAATCTGAAAGAATGCGTCGAAAAAAACTGCTTTTGAATTTTTCGAAAATGCATCAAAGTAAATTGAACCTTAATGGTAAAGGGAGAGAGATTTGAATTGAACTATGCTAAGTTGAAGGTGGTATATGTAGTACAGCTGGAATATACTGATATCAACAAATCATGCAAGAGTTCAATCATCATGACCAAGGAATCAAAAATATCTCCAAATGACAAAATGACAAGCTATCAACGAACCGAATGATATCGCTATGTCAGAAGTTGGTAAGCAATAATGATATAATCTTCTTCATTCTTTTCATGACAAGCAGCCTGTGCGACACAGCTCACTCAGGGCGGTAGAAAGAAACGAGCAAATTGTTGGCAAGCTGCTTCACGAATATCACGTGTATATTGCAACAAAGCAGGCAAGCAATACATAGGGGAAATGACGGCTTCGGCATGACAGACTATTTTCGGCAACCCAAATTGAAACACTATTTTCACTGGATTTTCTTACGAAAACACTTCGCTGAATGCATGCAAACGATTCTTTATGCTTTCAGCTTCAATTTGACTATATTTTTACCACTGAGAAAAAGCAATCCAGCAAGGTTTTCTTGAAATGAAACACACGCACTACAAATTGTAGCTGATTTCTTGTTGCCGATAATAGAACAGCAGATTTACATGCAGTTAAAATGGAACGGTTGCCGAAGAAAAACTGATTGCCGACAATACTCGCTCTCACTAGAGAAGATTGGAGCTTTGTAAAAGCGTTTCAAAACAGTTTTTGACAATTCTTTCGACTGAAATTGTTAGAGCAGCTGGCAGCAAATGTTTGTAAACAAACCAATACTGCATATGTGTGCGTTCCATAGAGAAAAAGGCTATAGAAAGAAGGTCGCTGCTTAGGTTGCCGAGAATACGTAAATTCCCCTATATAATTATCCTTCTACCACTCCGATCGAGCTGTGTTTCAGTGAGAGTTTGTCGTGGTAGTCGTAGCAAGCGTTTGGTCTGTATCGTTGGTTGCTTTATGTGTTTGGATTAGCTAGGTATGTGTCATTACTTGGAACTCTGTTCAAGTCACGGTATCAGCACTCTAGGACATTTTGGAGACCCTAAAAAATCTGATATGCAATAAAATGGATCGTAGATGATGCGAAAAGAAATTATGAATTAATTTGTCTCAGTCTAGGTTGATTAGTAAATCATTTGATATGAACTCCAGAGCAATTAGGAGAATCTAGAAAATCTGGTATGAAAATGGGTCGTGCATCATGTACATTAGACTGATGCAAAATTTTAAACAGTTTCAAATCGGGTCTTAACTAGCTTTCAGAAATTTAAACTCATTTAGTAAGAAACTGACTATTTTTTAACTCGTTCGTTTATTTACTAGGCTCAGTCGTGTGTGAAACTTTGCGGAGCCAAAAATCAGTCATGTTTGAATTAACATTTTAAACAGCAGTAGTTCTAGGTTAGTATTGGGTACCAATTACTCGTGGCGGGCTCGAGGTTAATGGGTAACAATTTCGATTGGAAGGAGCTAGGTAGGCAACTGGTTTCTGAAGCATCCTTCAGATACTACTCTCGGACGGTTGACCAAATCCTGGCTGAGCAGGGGCAAGTAGCACAGAAACAAGAGGATAATAAGGCTGGGGCACAATTCCTGGAAATTGTTTGAAAAGGAGGGAATGGTCACATCAAACTCTAATATCAGACAAACAAAGGAATTCTTCGATCGCCTGCATGTAGGGAAGATCACGGGTTCCCAAAACATCTCTTCCTTCACGGAAGGGTTGTCTACCACGGGCCACTAGGGTATCCAACAGGCGTGCTCTGGAGGCGTCATTACCCGGGCAATACCAAACTGCGTGATCGATGTCATTATAACCGGTTCTACACCTACATATATTGCTGTCAACGAGGTTTATTCTGTAGAGATGTGCGCCTAGTGAGTAGTGGTTGGGCATAAGTCTTGACATCACGCGAATGAAGCCCCGACTTACATCCAGACCTTTGAACCACGCTCTCGAAGAAAGATTTGAAATAATGGAATATAACCACCGCCCAAGAGAATTACTTGTCCAATCGTTTTTCCAACTTAAAAGAGAACTCTGACGTACTAATGGGAAAAATTCATCATGTAAATTTCTTCTATCATATATCTCGCCTTGTTGTGCGCCCACGTTTGTAGAAGAGTCTGCCTTCTCATTGCCTGGGATTGTGCAATGTGAGGGGACCCATACAAAGGTAATCCTATATGATCTTTCGACCAACACACTCATCTGCTCCCTTACCTTTGAAAGGAAATAAGATGAGTGCCTACCTTGTTTCATCGAACAAATAGCCTCAATCGAACTGAAACTATTTGAGAAGATGAAGTAATGGTCTGTGGGCATGTCGGAAATCATCCCCAATGCGAAGTTGAGTGCTGATAGCTCAGCAACATAAACGAAACAAGGTTCTTGAAGTATCCGAAAGGCGGTTGAGTATTCATTGGAGACGCCAAACCAGTGGATCCATCAATGCGTGATCCATCAGTGAAAAATCTTCTATTGCAATTGACTTGTTGGTACTTTTCAGCAAAAATACGGGGAATTGAGATAGGTCGAAGTTGATCTGGAATTCCTTGAATAACCTGTTTCATGGAGAGATCATAGTCAATGGGGGAACTGCAGTTAGTAAAGCATACACGAGGGGGGTTATAGCACGGGAGGCTAATATCCGATGACATATAGTTAAGATACATTCTCACGAATCTAGACTGGATACTCAATTCGAGCATTTTTTGTCAATTTTCTATCACAAGGTTGTTACTGACACTACATTTAATCAATATTCTTAATGAGAGCTCCTAAAAACGGTTCTGCAGGGGTTTTACTCCTGCTAGAACCTCTACGCTTATATTGTGTGTTGAATGCATACAGCCAAGGGCAATACGTAGACAACGATATTGAATGCGTTCCAATTTAATTAGATGGCTGTCTCTTGCTGAGAGAAAGCAAAAAGAGCCATACTCAAGAACTGGAATAATTCCAGGTGAGCACCCCATCATGTCCCGGAAACTGATTGTAGAAGGTTGATCCTTTGTTGACACTTTTGTTTCAAATACTTAGTGTGGGTACCCCCAGTGCATTTAGAATTAAACCAGACTCCAAGGTATTTGAAGGTTAAAGATTGGGTAATGTCTCTGCCCAAAAGATTTAGACGCAATTGGGCTGGAAACCGCTTCCTTGTAAACATTACCAATTCAGTTTTTTTTTGTGAAAACTCGATTCCTAAATTTCTTGCCCAGAAAAACAGATTATTTAGGGAATTTTGCAATGGTCTTTGCAAGATTTCCGTACGTGGACCTCTCAAGGAAACCACGGCATCGTCTGCAAGCTGCCTAAGCGTGCATCGATTATCTAAGCAGTTATCATTATCTTTGACATAGAAATTATAAAGTATGGGACTCAAACATGAACTTTGGGATAAGTCCATGTAGCTCATTCTAGAAGTTGTCCGTTGACCTAGATTGAAGATCATTCGTTTTTCTGACAGAAAATTATACAAGGCATTATTTAGACTGCCTGACAGTATGTCTATGGAAACAGAATCAAATGCGCCCTTAATATCCAAAAAGACTGAAGCCAATTGCTTTTTGTGCGCAATGGCCAGTTGAATATAAGATGACAGCATCGCTAGACAATCGTTTGTTTCTTTATTCTTTCGGAAACCAAACTGCGTATTTGAAAGTAGTTTATTTGATTCAACCTAATGGTCTTGATACGATAATTTTTTTTTCTAATAATTTCCTCAAGCATGATAACATAGAGATCTGACGGTAAGAATTGTGATCAAACGCTGATTTCCAGGCTTTTGAATAGATATTACTTTAACCTGTCTCCGTGCTGGTGGAACTATATTGAATTCCATAAATAAATTATATAGGTTTAGCAATCGTCTTTCAGCGATATCGGGGAGGTTATTAAGAAGGTCGAATTTGATCATATCGCTTCCCGGAACAGAGTTATTCGATGAAAGAAGTGCCATGGAAAATTCCAGCATTGTGAATGGTTCATCCAGAGAACCGTTACTTCGGGCTGTATCCCTTAAAGTTGGTTGTGCTGATACAGAGTCTGGCACAAACCATTTGATGTTTGTATGGTAATCACAATGGGAAAACCAAAATTTATTGTTCATATCTATCTTACAATTCACCATATCGCTTTGCTTTAAAAAGTGATAATTGTACTCGTAGGAAATTTTCTCAGCTACAACTGTGTTGATGACCACTTGTTAATGAAATGTAAGGAACAACAGTTATTAATGATTCAAGCCACTTATATCTTATGATTATGCTCAATCAACTGTTCAGCAGGCATCATTGGTATTTCTGGCGCGTAGATTAGAGCACAAATAGTATGCCTACTGCACGCTGCAAAATACAGTATTGCCCACAAAACAGCTGCTTGATCATGCTATTAGATTATCAATCTCTTAAACGATTAATAACTATTTAATTTGACGTTTGGCTGAAAACGATCTTCATAAGAATAGCTATAGAACATTTTAACAGTTTAATATGGAAAAAACCTAGATGACAATCAGCAAAAAGTTTGGTTTTCCCATAGTAATTTCCATATAAACATCAAATGGTTTGTGCCAAATCAGTTTCTCACCAAATGAGCTCAAATTTTGGAAGGCTAATCATGCCCCGTTTTGGAACCGTTTGAGCTCTGTGGAGCGAAAATTTCAAATTTTGCATCCGGCACACCATGAACCTGTTTTTGGCAGATTTTGATACTATAGACATTGTCCTAGTCTTGTTTTATCTAGTAGACCAAATAATCTGGACTCCAGGACGATTTGGATAACCTAATACATATGGTATGCATGGGAAAATGGAAATGCATCGCAAATGGTGTAGATTGATTCCATGATACTACTCCATATATTTTTATACTACAGACATTAAGCTCCAGGACGATTTGAAGAACCTGGAATATCTGGTATACATGAAAATGGGTTGTGAATGATGCACATAGATATTATACCTCTTTTTGGACACATTTTGTTACCACAATTCGGAGATCCTAGAACATATGGTGTTCATGGAAACACGTCGTGCATGATGCACATAAGCACCATGATTATGTTTGGACAACTGTTGATATTACATACATTGTCCCAATCTTGGCTGATCTAATAAACAATCTAAGCCTCAGGACGATTAGGAGAGCCTAGAAAATAAGCTATACATAAGAATGTATCGCAAATGATATTGGTTCCATGAATCTGTTTGGAAATATAAATATACTAGGAACGTTGCACCAGGCTTGGTTGATCTAGTTCATCATTTGGTTTATGCTTCAGCTTGATTTGAAGATTCTGGAACATATGATATATATGATAATGGATCGCGAATGATGCATATTAGCTCCATGAATCTGTTTGGGTATATTCAATACTACAGACATTGTCTTGGTTGATGTAATAGAACAAATCTTCTGAATCCAGGACGATTTGGAGAACCTAAAGTCGATGTACCAGCATTGGTTGATCTAGTTCATCACCTGACTCAACCTCCAGGATGATTTTGGGAACCTAGAAGATCTTATCATGCACATAGGACAGTGGAATTTCGATACTACAGTCATTGTCCTAGTCTTAGTTGATCTAGTAAATCATTTTTTTCTGAACTCCAGCCTCGGAGTTCCTTAACCCTCCGTTACTCGCGCCAACTTTTGTAACACGAGTACTCGCGCGTTGTACTTTGTACAACAGTGTGAGTTTTCCATTGCCATTTTGCAGCCGAGCTACCAATCGATATGAAACCAACGGGTATTCCTTAAAAAACTTGTTTTTAACTAAACAAGCTAAACTTTTATCACAGCTAACCCCCAAACAATGCGGATAATAGAGAAAATGTGAATGAAAACCGCTTAAACGGTGTCGGTACTACGATGGATTTTACTTAATTGGTTACAACATGGAAAATCTCGAGATCCTGACCAGATAAAAAATTACTGTCTTGAGCAAAGTTGTTTTAGTGATCATAAACTTTTTGCTGGTGGAGAGTAGTTCAGAAAATTCTCACTACGTGGTGCTAGTATATACGTGCAATTTTTGCATATACAATAGCTCGAGTTCCCAACCAGATAGAAAGGTACTGTCGTCGGCATAGTTGTTCAGGAGGTCAAGGCTTTTTTGCATATAGACAGTAGTTCAGAATTTTCTCACTACGCGGCACTAGTGTACACGTGAAATTCTCATATTTTATATCTTGAGATCCTGACCAGATAGAAAGTTACTGTCTTTGGCAAAGCTGTTCATGAGATCATAGCCTTTTTGCTGGTGAACAGTAGTTCAGAATCTTCTCACTAGGTAGTAGTTGTTCAGGAAGACAAGATCTTTTTGTTGGTGAATAGTTGTTCAGAATTTTCTCATTACGCGGTGCTAATATACACATGCAATTCTCGCATATACAATAGCTCGAGATCCTTAGCAGATAGAAAAAAAAAGTTACTGTTTTGGGCAAACTTGTTCAGGGGGTCAATACTTTTTGGATAGTGGACAGTAGCCCCGAATTCTCTCACCATGTGGCGCTAGTAACCGTGTACAATTCTCGCGTATGCTATAGCTCGAGATCCTGAAGAGGTAAAAAATTACTGTATTCGAAAAAGTTGTTCATGAGGTCAATGCGTATTGCTTGGTGCACAATAGTTCAGAATGTTCACACTACGTGGCGATAGTACACACGCGAAATTCTCGCATGTAAAATATCTCGAGATTCTGTATACATGTGCAATTATCGCATTAGATATATTTCGAGACCTGCTAAACAGTCATCGGCAAAGTTGTCCACGAGGTCAAAACTTTTTCGTTGGTCGACAGTACAGAATTTTCTCACTACGCGGCGCTAGGATATACGTGAAATCTTCGCATATCTAATATATCGAGATCCTGAACAGCTAGAAATTTACTGTTTTTGGCAAAGCTGTTAAGGAGATTAAGATCTTTTGGCTGATGAAAAGTAGTTCAGAAATTTCTTCACACTTGGCAGGCAATTCTCGCATATCAAATATCATAAAATAAAAATACAATTTACATCAGCCTAAGTGGGATAAGACAAATATATTATGGAATTCTTTTACTGGTGAAGATTTTCATGCAGATTTGAGGATACATAAATTGGGGTGAGTCGTTTCACTTGTATACCTCTGATAAATAAGTGGTAACACGTATCTCAGATGGAAAACATTATCTTAAAATATCAATATCGCTGAAACATCCACCAAATGAATGTTTAGAGTCTCCCTTTCATTTTAGGCTAATTTCAAAATGTCTTATCGATGGGGTGTAGAGCAAAAAAAACCCTGTATTTACGTGTGCACAGACAAGAGACTAACTCAGAGAGTGAGGTACTTTTGCTCAGTTGAATGAAGAAATTTATAAAACCGTACATTCCCGATCGTAAGTTTGAGGACACCCCCAAAAAACATGCAAATGTGTTATGTTCATGTCTGTGTCATTTTACGTCCAATTTTCGTTCTTTTTAGAACATTTGAAGATTTTGAACGGAAATATGAAGAGGCAAATTGCTCAATATAATTTTCAAATTTTGTATACCAAAGGTTCACCCAAAGCTACACTATTTTTCAAAATTTACTCTGAAGAATCATGATTGATTTTCTCAGAATTGAGTTGAAAAAAAAATATTTGAAGTTTAAAGTAGTAGTAGAACCCTTATCAGGGTGTCGACTCAAAGTCGAAAATAAAATTCCCTGACTTTCCCTGACTTTCCAGTCGGTTTCAGAAATATTCCAGTCATCAAAACTTCGTTATTTTAACCTAAGAAGCTACAACGTGATGTGCTTTATTATACCGTAGTGTAAATTAAGGTTAGTTTAAAATGAGCAGCAGGGTAACTTTTCAAAGATATCAAGAATAGCATACTCATGGCACGTACTACAGAACTTGATACTAATACAATTTTTACAGAACATATGACCGACTACCTACGAAGGATGTGAATAGGCCTAGGGCTATAAATACATTCAAAGTGTTTTTATGTTACTTCATACGCGAAGTTAACGATTTGCAGAGTTGGTTGGAAATGCTAACATGAAGCTTTAGTGTGATGATTTATTAGCTAGAGAATGATCTTTAGAAGAGGGTTTTTCTTGGTTTTTCTTCTAAAGATCATTCTCTAGCTAATAAATCATCACACTAAAGCTTCATGTTAGCATTTCCAACCAACTCTATAAATACATATTATAATATAATAATGAATAACTACTGCTCACAACTAGGCTCACTATTCATTACTAAGTAATAATAGGAATATTTAATCAATGTCACCAAGCTCTCAATTTGTGTTCATAATTTCACAGCCAAATAAAAATCAACCCGTAGACGATCCTTTCTCTTAACATATAAATTATTGTAAAATAGCAGAGCAGTGATTATTCTTGCTTTGGTAACCGAACCTGAGGATGCACTGCTCATGCATTAGTCAGTTTCGTACTCTCTGGAACTCCATATGGCAACCACAGACATGGCAAAATAATGTAAGTTTAATTATCATTAACATTTTATTCTCTCATTGAGTTCACATTACAACGAGAAATTGCAAGTTGAATATGTGTTGATTTTCATTTTCGGATTACTTTTAAAAATGTTTATCATTTGAGCAGAACAATTTTCTCCTGCAAACTCTCGGCTTCTTTTTGAGCATCTTGAGTTTTCGGAATCGAGAGCTTCTTTCATACGATGGTCCTTGTCTACATGGAAAGCGAATGCGATTTTTCAAACTCGCTGAATAAGTTTATTCAAAAATTGTAAGTTTTCCAACCCGCCTGCATGAGTAACACCATCATAGATCTGACGTCACGCTACGACTGAAGGCCCAAAAGCAATGTGGGTGGAAGCGGAACAGAAACGGAAAGTTTGACAATTGTAACATATAACATCAAGTTGCCTAACCGCATTCGATTTGATTCTAACTAGTTTTCAATCCGACAAATAGGCTTACGCTGTCATTGCGCTTGGGCCTTGACTCTTCCCTCATGTTTTCAAAAAGATATTCTGTATTTACCGAAAAACCTCTCTCTGCATTGGCGTTGCCATGCGATAAGCAGCAAATCATTTTCACAACCAATAATAGTTCTGAATACGCCAACCAATAACCTGGGCCAAAAAACGTCCAGTCGTTGCTTTTTGCGATCTTATTGATCAAATGTGCATTTACCTGTGCAATATTGTTCAGATGATCAATATTAATGAACCTTTCCATAATGCCTCTAACCATTTGAGACATCGCGTTGCACAAAAAAGACACCATAGGGTTGTCCGTCTGAAATTCGCATTGAAATGGCTCAACTTCGACACCAACTGATTTGAAGAAACCTAGCTTAATACCACGTTCAGACAACTACAGAGTTATAACATGTTATAACGGTTGTCAAATAATTGCAACACAGAAACCACCATCAAGATAGTGCTATAACATGTTATAAATCTGTAATCTGAACTTACTATTAGCCATCAGCAGCGAGTCATTCAAACCGTTTTTAACATCTTGGTAGGAGCTGACGTTTTGTCTTTCTGGACGCCTTGAATAAATTTTCGTATTTGCGGAGTAATTTTGATTGCGATCACTGCTGTCAGAAATAAAGATTTTAGTAACCATGTTGAATAAATAAGTGACCAAATAGTGACTTAAAGTTGTAAAAATAGTGACTAAAAAGTGACCTAAGAGAAGGTACATCAAATAAATGTTTGATGTTTTAGACTTATTAAATTATTATCTCATAAACACTTATGTACGATATGAACCTTTAAAGCGACATATTCAATAGAAACTTTATAACCAAACCCACAGTATTAGTCACGGTGTCTATTAATTTCAAAAATCTGGAAAACCGGGAATCTTCAAGACATTTTTTGTTTCCCTAAAATACCTGGAAGTCTCAAAGAATTTGAAAAATTTCTTACTAAGGAAAATTTAAAGAAAATAATTAATTTTAAAATAAAATCATTTATTTTTTCTTGATATTTTCATTCACACTTAGAACTTTTAAGATTCACAGTGGATTAATCTTCAGTAAGAAATAAATTTAAACAAATAAATTTTTTTTTGGTTTCTGAACACCACTGTCTTTCTGTAACGTTTCCGAAATTTTTCTAAATTTATGGAATCTTTGTGCTCCCGAAATTTTCATGGAATTAGAACGAAATAATTAATATATTTCTATGATTTTCACTGAAGTTCTCAAGCTTTTTCTGAAGTTCTTAAAACTTCCCTTAAATTATCGGCACTAATTTAAAACTTCTTCAATAGTCTAGACTTTCTTGGTGTCTAAGTCTAAACGATTACTGAATTTCTTTAAAGTTATCTAGACTACCCTGAATTTATCAGTATTTTTTAAGAACCTGCAACTTTACTGAAATAAATTAATGGGCCTTGTAGTTTTGACAATGGTCCTTTAGTATTATAACCATTATTAACACTCGCTTTTCCCTGAACTTATCGATGCTTACCTGAAGTTCTCTTAATTTGTTTAATAATCCAGCAAATTTTCTGATACATATTCATAATTCCCTGACGCTTCTGACGTTTTAGGATCAATCATAGAATTCTTGGAATACCCTATAATTCCACGGAACTCCTTGTAACTTGCTGCAAATTTGCTGAAGTTAATGGGATTATTCTGAAGCTATCTGATCATCCTCGAAGTACTCGGAACTTCGCTGAATATCATTTAACTATTTATATATCAAATAACTAACTAAAGTTTCACATTTTTTAAGTTCTTGAAATCTCCATGATATAACACCCTTAAAATATTCTCACGTTTTCCGGATGTTCATAAAATTTCCAGGAATTCTCTCGGAGCCTTGCTGAAGTTTTCGGAAATTCACTGAGCTTCTCGAAACTTTTTTAAGGTTTCTAATATTTCCTTGAAATTATTTGAACGGCCCTTTGAAGCTTGAATTTGTACATGGAATACGAAACTTCAAGACATTGAATATTTTTGGACTTTGGCCATACTTACTTGGAAAACTGAGGTAATTTTATCCAGAAAAATGAATAGACATCCATACATAGAGAAAGACGATTAAACGTCACAACGTAAAGAATAATCAATCTTGAAATAAATTTACGCTAAAAAAGTTGAAAATAGTTACTTATTACAAGAAAAGGTGAATTTAGTAACTTGGCCTTAAAAAAAGAGACTTTTTAGTTACTGACTTGAAAAAAGTGACCAAGTCACTAAAAAGTGACTCGCTACCAGCCCTGCCTCTGAACAACAGCACTATTTTCCAACCATCGGTGACCGCAAAACTTTAACGGGAATATGGTAGATCCAGAATACATCGTTATAAACGCTCGTCTTGCTGGTACATCTTTGAAGATATTGTAGATACCACGCAAATATTGGACAACATCCCAACTGATACTGCGAACACTATCCTTGAATGCATTATGCAAAATAAACAGCCCACAGCTTCTCAGATCTATCAGCTTCTCGCCACCTTTTTTTACCTCTAGCAGCAACTGGCAAGGGCGTCCATAAACGCAGCGAGTAGATCTGATGCCCGGGACCTTCCCAAAAACATTGACGTCATGCATTGATAAAATTTCAAAGATTGTTTTTATGAGTTCCACACATGATTTTTTGCAATGTGATCAACATAATTTTTTCCCTGACCTACACTAAAATTCCCTGACATTCCCTGACTTTCCAGATCATAAATAGAATTCCCTGACATTCCCTGACTTTCCAGGTTTTTCCAGGTAGTCGACACCCTGCTTATGCTATACCATTCATACCATTCAAATAACCTAAGAAGATCAAAAATTGGACGTAAACTGAGAGAACTTTGAACAAAACACATTTGCATGTATTTTGGGGGTGTATTTATGCTTATGATCGGGAGTGTAGGTTACTCAGCGCTGAGTGAACTACGCTTGTGGAAATTTCTCCAGACAACTGAGTAAAACAATCTCACGACTGAGATAGTCTTATGGCTCGACTGGCTAACTTGTGTGTATATATTTTATACATTTTACATTACATTACACATTTTAGACGAACCGAGTAGATTCTTCTCGTTTAGATTTAGGATAAGGTGTACGTAACCATAAATTCGAAGTCACACTCCCGCAGGAATAGCGGTATAATGAAAGAGATGGTAATTTCATATTATCAGGCCTTTTCTTTATGACTTTGGATGTACCTACACACATTTTTTGCCGAGATGGGCACCACTGAGCAGCACGGTATTTTATTTTGCTGGATCTCAGCGAAAAACTTGCCACGTGGTGAGAAAATTCTTAACTACTGTCTACCAGCCAAAAAGTCTTGACCCTCTAAACAACTTTGCCGAAGACAGCTACTTTCTAGCTGATGATCTCGAGCCGAATATGCGAGAAAGGCACGTATATACTAGAGAAAATTCTGAACTATTGTCACCCAACAAAAAGATCTTGACTTCCTGAAAAACTATGGCGAATACATTTACTTTCTATCTGGATCTAGAGGTATTTTATATGCGAGAATTTCACATTTTCGCGAAGTGAGAAAACTCTGAACTACTGTCCACCTGCGAAAAGGCCTTGATCTCCTGAACATCTGCCGAAGACAGTACCTTTCTATCTGGTTTGGAACTCGAGATATTTTATATGAGGATTTCAAGTGTATACTAGCGTCGCGTAGTGAGCAAATTCTGAACTTTTGAGCACCACGCAATAGGCTTTGATCTCCTGAAAAACTTTGTGAAAGACAGTAACTTTCTATCTGGTCAAGATCTCGAGACATATCACATGCAAGAATTTCACATGTATGCTAGCGCTACGTAGTGAGAAAATTCTGAACTACTGTCCACCAGCGACAAGGATATGATCTCCTGAACAACTTTGTTCGAGACAGTAACTTTCTATCTGGTCAGGATCTCGATATATTCTATGTTGTAATCAATTCAGTAAAATCCCACGTAGTATGGTCACAGTTTACGCGGTTTCCATTTACATTTTCCATATTATCCGCATTTTTAAGGTGTTTACTGTAATAAAAGTTTAGCTTGTTTAGATCAAAACAAGTTTTTTGAGGAATACTAGTTGGTTTCAGATCGATTGGTAGCTCAGCTGCAAAATGGCAATGGAAAACTCATGTGTGTTGTACAAAGTACAACAGCGCGAGTAACGGAGGGTTAAAACTGACCTCGGTAGGGACCATTGTCCAATATTGCCCTAGAGAATCCCAAAACCTTTATTACGTTATATTAATAGTTGATAGGTCATCATCATAACGATAAATGAGCCTCATGAGCAAGCAGGCCACTTTTTTAACTGACCTGACCCAGAAACCCACCGAAAAAACAACTATTCTGATATTTTTTTTTTCATAAAACTAGAGATAATTCTCCATTTGCATTGAACATTTCAAACGAATTCTGAAAAACTACGGACATAGTGATTTTTGTTTTTTTTTCTGACCGAAATGGGTAAGAATTCAAGTATTTGAATTGCATTCTAAGAAATCAGTAAAATGCTCTCTACTGATATACTGCCCCATATTTTTCTTTTTCTAAGGGCCAAAATGAGCATTCTCAACCTCATTCTTACCACCTTCACATTAAATCCCCTCAAACATCATACTCTAATCTAGGCTACAGGAACAGCATTAATGCCACTAGCCATAATTAACATGTTCTTTTTCATACCGTCCGTCCGTCCGTCTGTCCTCATTACAGTCACTCGAGGAAAAATCCCATGGAAACGACAGCCCAAGACTTCTACTTCAAATGAACTCTTAACATAAATGCCACTCACATTCGAAACATATTTACGTCCTAAGTTTTTTTTTCTTCCTTTGAGTCTTCCGAAAGGAACGAGAAATGGAAACCATTTGTTCAAATAAGCACGAGCCTTAACAGCGTCGATGTTGGCCAAAGTAGATCATCCTCGGAAAACACACACCAAAGAAGCTAACTTATTCAAATGCGGTGCATCCTCTCGGTCCACCAGCCAACCTGCTGGCATAGCGTCACATCGAGCGCGGTTTGTTTACCGTTGAGGTCGGTAGGAATAAGGCTGAGCTAAAAGCAGCAGCAGCAGCAGCAGCAGCAGCAGCTGTAAAGAGCGTGAAAATAGAACAATCAATAAAGCGCATCCTCACTACGACAACCGAAACGCCGACGACGACGCTTTTCATCTACTAGCCAGCTACTAAGTAGGTAGGTATGTAACGCGCAACACCAACACTAGGACGAAATAGAACACACCGCCTTGTACGAAGCATCGACGACGACGACGATGCAACCATGACCTAGTTCTAGATATTCCGACGTAAAAGCCGTCAGCCGTAAAGTGGAAAAGCGTGTTAGTCCAGCTGAGAAAATCTAGCGCTCGGCGTGAATTAGTGAGAGCGAGACCGCGAGAGAGAGAGAGCCACAACAATTGCACTTCGTGTGTTTACTATTCGTGAGAACGATTTTCCCACGTGCTGCAGCGAAACGAAACGAAACGAAACGAAACGGGCACTCATTTCCCAGCGGTGGCTGTGCGCGATTTGTGAGTGAGTACTGCTGAGCTGATTGTTCGGGTGAGAGACCAGTCGTCGCTCAGTCGAAAGAATCGTGGTAGGTAATTAACCGAAAACCGTCACCCCATCCCCCCTCTCCAACGTAACTCATCCAATAACCACCGTCGCCAATTTCCACGCCATCTGTCTTACAAGTGCTTCGACGCTCCGCACTCGGTTGTTTATCAAGAACCAGTAATTGGAACATTCCACATGCGCAGAACGTGCTGTTTATTTTGCTACCACCCGGCGTCGATCCCCTGAACTACCGTGCGTCTCCATCAACCATCGATCGTCGTCTTCGTTGCATTGGTAGGTGGGGCCGGAAGCGGTGGGGCGGAATGTTTTCAGTTTTCTCGCAGATGAGGATGATGATGATGATGATGATGGCGGCGGTGGTGTAGTTTGGCAAAGAATGACAAATGGAAGAGGAAGATCGGTGATGATGATAATGATACTTGCGTCTGCTGCCCCAGCTAGTGGGTGAGGAGTGTATCATGGATGATGTTTATGCAATAGTTCGGTATCTACTCGCGGCTCATCGTCACTGCTGATGGTTGCCTTCTGTTTCGTGCAGGGTATGTATTTTTAGCAAGTGGCGATCCTCCGGTTTGTTTTTGCATGTCATACTTCCGAGGGACTGCTGTTCCGGTGAGTGGTTGTTTTTCCTATATTTTTTTTTAGATTGATTTCAATCCAGAGCACGATGGTTTCTTGGGGAAAGGTGGAGGATTGAGTGAATACTGCTATTAAAGGAGTTAACTCAATACTGCTCAGTAATACCATATGGTTCGAAGATACTAATACATTTTTTAAACTGGAGTACAGTAATCCCACCATTTATGTGGTGGGTGGTACCGTCCACCCCCGTTATTTATCGGCTGTTCTTCAACCAATCACGCCGATTTTTTGTTTGTGATTAGTGTCAACCTTAAACTAGTTATCTACATAAAATCAGCTTGAAGGACATCCGAAATATAGCGTTTGGTGGACTGTAGCACCGACCGCATATATGGAGGGATAACTGTATACAGTATACTGTTTAGGGCTGTCGTGGTAAATTGTTCATAAGTGCGCCACCCGCCTACCTTAAATGCCTAACAAGAGTGTCCGTAATTGCAATACATATTAGAATGTATAACTGCATATACACATAGAGGGCTGAGAATTATCCACGGCCCATACAAATTTAAACAATTTCGTATGGGCAATTGTCTACGCAGGGGGAGGGGGCTCAAAAATCTTTAAAAAGCGTCTACGTAGTGTATGAACAGCCCCTAATTAATTCTCAATTTATTAACACTGAGACATGCATAAAACTCATGCTCGATTCATTGATCGTTACAAAAATAACAAACGGTAAAGGGCCGGAGAGGAATACCAAGGGGAAGCGACTACATTTTTTGTTAACCAAAATTCTCACAAAAATTATTGGCGCGCATATTCAGTACAAAAGTCTCTAGAGGGAATCTGAAATATATTATTAAAGATAGATGCCAAAACTTCTTGTAGTTTTCCTGAATCTTTCCAAAAAAAAAATTAAGTTCTCAAATCTAATCTAGGGTTTCTGCACGTTTCAAAATGCTGATAAAGCAGTCATTAAAGTCCCTTAATGTTTCTAAATTTCTCGGAACTGTCTTCAGGGTTGCTTCCACTCACTTGCTATAAAAACATTATTTTCTGAATTTTGAAATCATTAGCTGTTATAATGATATTTTGTACTTGTTGGATACAAGAAGATGTTGAAAGGCAAGTATCTGACACAAAAAACCTGTCAATTTCAGAGTGTTACTATCAGCGATTTTATGATTCGTGTGCTTTCGATAATGTCTCTAGACTTCAGAGGTTCTTGAAGTTTTGAGGCTAAGCCAATTTTTTACATTCTTAAGTTTCACGACACTTCTGACATCAAATATGGAGTGCTTTAATGGGAAGTTTACTGGCCCGAAAATAAAACAATATTTTCGGTACGTTTTATTTTTCTAAAAATATTGGGAAAAATTATCAAAAATCCAAGAAAATCAATTTGTTCCTTAGATTTTTGTAAAAAATTACATGCAAAAATATTTTTTCTATCTCATCATTAAAAAAAAAGGACCATCAGCAAAAGCGAAAAGTCGATGTTTTGTGGTTTTTTGAGTCCAACTTTATGCCATAATGACTTATAAAAAATGTTTTTGCATGTGAATTTTCTTTGAAAAATTAGAAAAAATTTGATTTTTTTAGATTTTTGATACCTTTTATCAATATTTTTCGAAAAATCAAAACATAATTATTTTTTTCAGAGCGGTGAACTCCCCCTTAAAGATCATAGATTAAAAAAAAAAACATGACTCTTGGACTTGGACAACATTTTAGGATTCTGATACTCCGAAGCATTGTCTAAAGAACTATGATGATAATTCCAAATGAGTCTTGAGCAGATTCTAGTGAGTATTTTAAATCAAACAAACTCTGACGATAATTCCAATGGAAATTTAATAGAAACTTTAGTATTTCAAGAAAATTTAAAGAAGAGCTACAGGTTGATTCTATGTTAGTTCTGAAAAGACGATTATGATGATTGCTAATAATATTCAGGGGAACTCCAAAGAAAATTGGCAGCACAAGTGGATCAAGAACATCAAGAAGAAACCCGTCCGAAAGGCACTGGACATGATCAATAAGCTCAACAAAGAAACGCACGAAAAGTTGTGGAAGGAATTCTCTACCAACATCAAGCTCGGAATCATGGAAGACTCAAGCAACCACTCGCATCTGGCCAAGCTGCTGCGATTCCAGTCGTCCGACAGCCCCAAGGGATATACCAGTCTATCCGACTACGTTTTCCGCATGAAACACAAGCAGGAACACATCTATTTCATTGCTGGTGCTAGCCGTACTAAAATCGAGAAGACTCCATTTGCCGAACGTCTGCTATCGTGTGGCTACGAAATCCTCTATCTGGTCGAAGCCGTTGATGAATACTCTATCTCTGCTCTGCCCGAGTTCGATGGCATGAAGTTCCAAAACATTGCCAAGGAAGCCCGTTTCGATGAATTGAAGACCGAACTGAATTTCAAGATGCATTCCAAGTGGATCCGGACGGGATTCATTACTAATTTCATAATGATAAGACTACAATGCTGAAACTACGTCCAGAAATCACCTACAGCTGAAAATCTAATGAATCTTGATCGATCAATTAATCATAGAAAAAATCTGAAGAGAGTTGCAGTGAAATATGGATAATAATTCCAATAGAATCTAATTCTTATTATAGCTAAAAATGATCTTTTCAGCATTTTAAGCTAGTCTCAAGTCTAGTCAAGAGAATTCATAAAAGTATTTATTAGTATTTTTAAGAAATATCAAAAAGTTTAGGAGGATACGGCTAGGAATATTGAGCATATTTCCAAAGAAACCTCGAGTCCCAGGAGATGTTGAAGAAATTTCAAAGGGAATTCTATTAAAAGTTCACGAGCATTTTGAGAAGCCTAAAATCGAATTTCTAGAATGGTCAATCAAAGAACGTTGAAACTTTATCAGAAGTGAAGTAGGGGTATTTCAAATAAATTCTTAAAGAGTCTGGACCAGTTCTTGTTGATCCCAGTGGACCGTCTACGGCTGGTACTATTACGTCAAGAAAAAGGATGATTTGAGGGCAGTATATGAAAACACTGCAAGACAGCTTGTTGCAGGTCCACTAGCATGCTTGTTGTACACACCAACTGCTCATTTGTTAATAACTTTTCACTCAGTTGTTGAAATTTAGTTTTCTTTAAAGTAATTGATAGATTAGGATCATAGTCTACTGTAGACATGCAAATGTCAGGTAAGTCTTATCATTTGAATCAACACCAATGAATGTTAACACTTAAAATCCGAGATGTGCAGCGAGCATTTCTCACTTCATTTTTGCAACGCAAAATCAAATACAGTTTAATACTAGAATTAAAATCCCTTTTGTTTACAAATCTATAACAAGTTTAAACTCTATTCTATCGACTGCTTTAAACAGAACTATGTTTCGTCAACTCTGTGCAAAGTTATTGGCAAATGAACAGTTCGTGACCAAACTGTGTACGCCAAGCATGTCCACTAGATTCCTTTAGTAAGATCTTTCCTTTTTATCTATTTATACTTCATATCCATTAGTGTTTAAAGTACGTCATTAAGAGCATTAGTTTACCAAAACGATCCCTGCTGCAACCCTTTCCCCACATCCAACAACCCAGTGATTTATCGTGGAAGCACAGAGGACTTCTCGGTTTCCTTCACAGCGAATATCACGTCAACACATTCTTTCCCATTCCCAATTTGACCTGAATTTGGACACGGCCAGCGCTGGTATTGCTAAATATTAGATCTCCAGTTTTTACACATTGAGGATGAATGTTAGTCTGAAACATCATCTGTTGGTTCTCTGTGCAATTGCAGCTGATTTGGTAATAACAGAGCAGCAACCGTGGGCGGTCAATCATGCTCATGCTCAACTCCAAGAGCATTTTGAGAAGCATTTCAAGGAAATTCTGAGGAAAATGTCAATCGAACTCTGACGTAAAACAAGGGATAATACTTTTTTTACGTAGGATTACGTCTTTGGGCAACATATTGGGGGTGCAATTTCAAAAAATCAAAATCGACCGCCTTACGAAAAGTGGTTAGGTTTTGACCATTTATAACTCTGTCAATAGCTGGTGGATTTTAATTCTATACAAACCAATCGATTGGAAATTTTTCTACGAATCTGCTTAAATGAAAAGTATTAATTTTCAATAGGTCACTATTGAAAATTACACAAATGTCCAACTGTTGCAATGGTAATTAAAATTATCACCGATTGCCTGCAAAAATGCACTTTCCCTAACACAATTTTAAGCTATGCGATGTCATAGTGAAAAAGTTACAGCTATTGATTTTTTTTTATAATACGTTTATTTTTCCAGGCTCATTTGCTGTAGCTTTGCGGAGCCGATATTCATTGTTTAGATAACAAAATTACTTAAAACTAACGTTAGTAAAGCGGGGGCCGATTACTCGCGGCTATCTCGAGGTTAGGGGTAACAAATTGTAACAAATGGATGGCAGGATAGGGATTGTAAACACAAGGTTTGGAGATCAATGTGCTCTAGATCTCGAACTAGGCGACACTCTGATTAAAAAGACAAACATTGGGGTACACCGATGGGCAGCTAACAACTTGAGGGAACACAAGATGACACTAACTACTAAATCCTCAAATCTATCCATTTTAAAAACACATAAATTAAATTCAAATAGTCGAGGTCTCGGCTCGCCAAGACATCTCTAACGGGTATCGCGGGTTGTTTTCCTCAGGCCCTGAGGGATGTGGATAACTCAGATCTGGCAACACGGTGTAGGGTACATGACCAAACAACATGCTCGATATCATGATAACCACTACCACACGCACATAAATTGCTGTCTGAGAGCCCAATTCGATAGAAATGCGAGTCTAACGAGCAGTGATTGGACATAAGCCTTGATAGAACGCGTATAAAGTCGCGGCTCATGTCCAACCCTTTGAACCTTGGTTTGTTCGACACCTGTGGGAGAATAGAATGTAACCATCTTCCCAATTCACCATCATTCCATTTTTGTTGCCAACTGATGAGGACTTGCTGACGAGCAATGGAGAAAAATTCGTTGAAGGCGATTTCAGCTATTGATGTTCGGAGATATCAATCATTTTTCATAAATATCCTGATGCTTGGAGTCAGAGTCAGAGTCGGAGTTGGAGTCGGAGTCAGCCCTGCCTTTTTTCAAGAACTCCGTGAAATCCCGGAACTACGAGTTCGCAATATTTCAACCATCTGAAGCTTCCAAGTGTTTTTATTATTTCTGGAGTAATGGAAGGTTCCAAACCAGGGCGTTGCAATATCAGCTTCAATCGACAAAATCGATGCGACGAAGAGACTGTTAACTTTCTTTTTTCTGTTGAAGTCGAATAGTTTTACTGTATTGGCGAACCTCAGTCGGCGTCTACAAACAATCGCTTGTCTCTCTTTCTCCCGTCGTTTCATTGTTCTTTCTTTTAAGCTTCGGAGAAGCGGACGAGTGCTTGACTTTGATGGTTTCGTCTTCAACAGAGGTTTCATGACGTATATGGCGGAAAATGAAAACATATATTTAAAGCATTTCTCACGAGAAAACACATGAAGATTACACGTAATATGTTAAATGTATCATCCATCCACATATTTGTCAAAAAATAAGTAACAAAAAATGGGACATAACGCATGTTTAACAAATTGAAAGAGTGGTGATAGAGTGTCGGTGACAGGGATTGAAAGCCATAAGGAGGTTTTGTTTCCTCTCGATAATCCATATTTCTTTCATTGGAAGTGATGAGCAAAGCAACAACAGAAAATCCACAAACAGCCTGTCGTTCTAAGCGTGTTTCTTTTTTATTTTCGTTTTGAGCTGATGTCTAGTGAATGAAAAATCGTTGAATACGAAAATAGCTTTGAAAATGTAGAGCCCTGTTCCAGAGATCCCAGATATCTCCAAATTCAGAAGATGTAAAGTAAATTGGATTAATTTACTCATGAATGATTGGGAACATCTTGAAAGAAGGGATACTTTTGGATAAGCTTCACAGGGTAAATTGCTCAGCGCTTATCTACTATATACATTTCTTAACTAACTTGGCGAAAAGTTGCGTATCAAATGGACTTGTGCCTAATCATATTTTATAAAATGCTATGTACGCGTCCGGGAAGAAAAAGTAAAGCCGTATCATAAATTAGATCTTAACAGGTAATTTCGCTGTTTATAAAGTGTTGTGATCCACAGAGTTCGATGGAGGTTTAATGGTGCTGGGTTTAGCATTATGAAGAGTGCCATGATCCCTGTTTATGTGTTTTTATGTGGTTCTGTATATTTTTCCTACAAAATGGTAAGTTGACAACCTGGAAGGAGCGGAATACCTAGCTCTGGTCCTCACAAGTTCCTATATCACGCATTCCCGAGTCATATGATAACAAAAGACTACCAGCTGAAACATGGACACAGCTCGATGTCGTAGCCTGGGCAATGTTGCCAGTCTAGCAATAGCAAAGTGAAGAGGTGTGACGCGAACACTAACGCGGTAACCATTGTATGTATAGTGATAGAGGAAATGCTTCACCAAACCCGAGCGTCTGTCCACCATGGAGGTGCGGCTCAAAACGGCGTCTGCTCTCCATGTTAGGAGCGGCTGATCACCGTCCTAGTGCCAGCGTGGGACTCAAAACAGAGTTGTGCACTATGGTCCCCCGGCAATACAGGGGGTTGGTGCAGGCCCAATAAGCCGCCCTGGGAAATCGGCACAGACCTACGAGACGAAATAAGAACTACGATTGGAAACTCGGAACATGAAACTGCAAATCACTCGGCTTTCTGGGCTGTGACATTTGGCTGAATGCCGTTTGGCCGAATGTGTCGTTTTCCCAATGCTTGAAAAGAGGTATACAATTTTTGAACAGTACTAGATTCCTAAATGGCAGCTCTGTGGTATTTTTTTATTTTACACAATTATGTTTTTTGACTTTATAAATATAATTTTATTTTTGTTAAATTGTATATTGTATAAATTTTGTATTGTCGATGTTTTCACTATTCTTTTAAAGAAAATTTTGTAATTGGTATTTTTTTAGCCGCCCTTTTTACATGAGCAGTTCTTTGAGTTTTGATGATCTTATTATTTTTTACACAGTAAACGCAGCTTGTCATAAAATTAAGACAAATCATAATTAAAAAAATGGATATTTTTCCTTCTTTCAAACATGAGTTTTGTTGTGTGGCATTCGAACAAATGGCATTCGGTCAAACGACCCATTCGGCCAAATGACCCGGAACCTTTCTACGCACACAATATTTAACTCTACTTTGCGACAAAGCTGTAAAGTGATTATTATTTAGTAGTTGGAAAAAGTTGAATAAGCGCCTTTCATCTTCATACTCAGCTTAAACAGATGAATAAAACCGTCAACGAATATGGAATTAAGAGTTGCCTAATGTGACCAAAACTAGCTTCCTAAATTCGCCAGATTTTCTGGTATAGAGGTTGTGTCAAAGTTCCCGCATATCGTACAGTGTTGAATTACAGCTGTAGGCTGTGAAAACGAAATTGATAAAGTGTTCACATATACCGTACAACAAGGTAACATTGACAGATTTTTAAGTACATTGCAAATATTTTTGGAACTGCAAATCGCTCGGCTGCGGTAAGTTAATCAATGACGAACTTCAACCACGCAACTTTGAAGTCTTAGCACTGCAGGAACTTTGCTGGACAGGACAAAAGATATGGAAAAGCGGGCATCGAGCGGCTACTTTCTACCAGAGCTGTGGCACCACCAACGAGCTGGGAACCGGCTTTGTAGCGCTGGGCAAGATGCACTAACGCGTGATTGGTTGGCAGCCGATCAACGTGAGGATGTGCAAGCTTAGGATTAAAGACCGTTTCTTCAACTACAGCATCATCAACGTGCACTGCCCACATATAGGGAGACCCGACGACGAAAAAGAAGCGTTCTATGCGCAGCTGGAGTAAGTGTACGACGGCTATTCGCAACGGGACGTCAAAATCGTCATCGGCGACATGAACACTCAGGTAGGACGGGAGGCTATGTACAGACCGGCAGTCGGGCTAAACAGCCTGCATGCCGTATCGAACGACAACGGCCAACGATGCGTGAACTTTGCAGCCTCTCGGGGTATGGTAGTTCGAAGTACCTTTTTCCCCCGCAAGGATATCCAAAAAGCCACCTGGAGATCACCTGACCAACACACAGAAAACTAAATCGATCACGTTCTAATCGACGGGAAATTCTTCTCCGACATTATCAACGTCCGCACGAACCGCAGTGCGAACATAGATTCGGACCACTACCTAGTTGCAGTATGCATGCGCTCAAAACTCTCGAAGGTGCACAACACCCGTCGAAGCCGAACGCAGGGACCCAACATTGAGCAATTAAGGGACGCCGGAGTTGCCCAGGATTACGCGCAGCAGCTGAAAGTTGCACTACCCACGGAAGAGCAGCTTGGCGCAGCTTCTCTTGAAGATGGCTGGAGGGACATCAGTTCCGCCATAGGTAGTACTACTACAGCGGCACTAGGCACTGCGATCCCGGACCTAAGAAATGACTGGTTTGACGGCGAATGCAAACTGTTAGTAGAGGAGAAGAATGCAGCACGGGCGAGAATGCTGCAACACCGCACGAGATTGAATGTGGAGCGATACAGACAAGCACGGAACAGACAAAACTCAGTTTTCCGAAAGAAGACCGAGATCGCAAGGCGATGGAAAATCTGTACCGCGTAAACGACACACGGAAGTTCTACGAGAAGCTAAATAGTTCGCGCAAAGGCTACGTGCCACAAGCCGATATGTACAAGGACTTGGACGGTAGCCTTCTCACGAACGAGTGTGAGGTGATTGAGAGGTGGAAGCAGTACTATGACGAGCACCTCAACGCTGATGCAGCAGAAAACTAAGGTGACACAGCAACAGACATTGGAGCACGCGCAGAAGATGACAAGCTACCGGCCCCTAATCTTCAAGAAGTTGAGAAGGAGATCGGTAGGCTGAAGAACAACAAAGCAGCTGGTGTAGATAAACTACCAAGTTAGCTATTAAAATACGGTTGTGAAGCACTAGCTAGAGCACTGCACTGGGAAATTGCCAAGATTTTGGAGGAGGAGATATTAACGGAGGAGTGGGTGGAAGGTGTCTTATGCCCAATCTACAAAAAGGACAACAAGTTGGATTGCTGCAACTACCGCGCGATCACACTGCTGAGCGCCGCCTACAAGGTACTCTCCCAAATTCTATGCCGCCGTCTGTCACCATATGCAAGAGAGTTTGTGGGGCAATACCAGGCGGGATTCATGGGTGTACGCGCTACCACGGACCAAATTTTCGCGATTCGGCAGGTTCTGCAGAAATGCCGCGAATACAACGTGCCCACACATCATTTGTTCATCGATTTCAAATCCGCATACGACACAATCCATCGAGATCAGCTATGGCAGATTATGCACGAGTACGGATTTCCGGATAGACTGACGCGATTGGTCAAGGCGACGATGGATTGAGTGATGTGCGTTGTTCGAGTTTCGGGGACACTCTCGAGTCTCTTTGAATCTCGAAGGGGGTTACGGCAAGGTGATGGACTTTCGTGTCTGCTATTTACCATCGTGTTAGAAGGGGTGATCAGAAGTGCTGGGATAGACACGAGTGGCACGATCTTCAAGAAGTCCATCCAGATTCTTGGCTTCGCAGATGACATCGACATCATGACACGGAACTTTGTGACGATGGTGGAAATTTACATCAGACTGAAGGCTGAAGCTAGGTGGATTGGACTTGCCATCAACGCATCGAAGACAAAATACATAAGAGGAAGATGTGGTCAATGAGTTCGTGTATTTGGGCCCACTAGTGACCGCCGAAAATGATACCAGCAGAGAAATTCAAAGACGCATTATGGCAGGGAATCGTGCCTACTTTGGACTCCGGAGGACGCTACGGTCGAATAAAATTCGCCGCCGCACGAAGTAGACTATCTACAAGACGCTGATTAGACTGGTTGTCCTCTCAGTCACGAGACCTGGACTATGCTCGTGGAGGACTAACGCACCCTTTAGTTTTTTCGAACGAAAGGTGTTGCGTTCATCTACGGTGGAGTGCAGATGGGTGACGGAACGAGGCGAATGAAACACGAATTGCACCAGCTGCTGGGAGAACCATCCATCGTCCACATTGCAAAAATTGGGCGGCTACGGTGGGCTGGGCACGTTGTACAAATGCCGCACGACGACCCAGTGAAAATGGTTCTCGAAAGCGACCCAACAGGAGCAGAAAGATGAGGCGCGCAGCGAGCAAGGTGAATCGACCAAGTAGAATACGACCTGCAGACCCTTTGCAGACTACGATGCTGGTGAAGTGTGGCCATGGATCGAGTAGAGTGGAGACGATTTCTTCGGACAGCAGAGGACAACAAGGCCTTAGGATGATTGGTAAGCTAAGGTAGTAGATTAGATTATATTACACCGTTTCGGAAGCTTGTGAAATCTTGGTACTGTGAGGGCCTCGGTAATCAGGAATTATATCTTAAAATATGTTCCATCGAACTAGATAACACTAAAGGTATGTACAGGAAGATGCATATGACTGTTACTGGTGTTAGTTTTGAATAGGTTGTTATTTTTTTTGCTGTGAAACTGACTATGTATTTACCTTGTAAGACAACAATTACCTAATCTATTTTGGGAATATCCGCGTACATCGAACGGGTTAGGCAAAAGATGTGCGTCTGACTTTAAAAACTGTCGCATTAATGGCCCTTCGCTCATTTTCAATTTTCATACTACCTACCCTTTTCTAAAAATCATTCTTTAACTAATAAATTATTACACTAAAGTTTCATGTTAGCATTTCCAACCAACTCTGAAAATCGCTAACTTCGCGTTTGAAGCAACATAAAAAACACTTTGAATGTAATCTATTTTAATATCTACTTACGCCCTAAATCGTTCACTGTTCTGTAGCAAAACCTATTCAAACATTGCAAAACCGTTGTTCCAAATGTCAAATATTCATAACAACCAAGTAACGCGCTGTAACCGAAAGCAACCTTGCTCTAGAAGCATTTCCAATTAGCTATCAGTTCAATAGTTGCTACGCACGTAAACCTACATACGATTCCCATATGCCATACAATTGCAGGATTTCCGCAAACTGCACCGTGCTCAGTTCCGATTGCTGATGCGTCGCGTCGTCGTGTGTTCGAATGGAGCCGCATGGTGGTGGATCGTCGTGTCGTTACCTCGTTCCGAGCAAAGTCCGTATAGACATGCCCTAATCGCCACCGCATAAAGCTGCATAACTATGGAGGTGCAAATCTGTGTCAATTGCCTACTTCCGATCCGCGGCCCACAATTCGAATGAAGTTTCAGTGGTTTTTCTCACCAACCCAGCATCGATTGAGGCAGGGATGGGGCAGGTTGTGACTTACTTTTTCCGTTGTAATCGAGAACCAGATCCATCAGGATCAAGTCCGACCTCTTGATGGGCAACATTTTTCTCCCTATCCGACATGCATTCGCTCCGAATAACCCTAAATAGAGTGTGAAAATTCAAATGCTATGCAAATGTAAATCCTGCTTTGGCCCAGAAACCTGCGGCAGTCCATCACTCGGCAAAATAAAAACCCTCTCGACTGGAGCCCCGTGGGGGAAGGAACCCTTTTCCCCCGAGTGGAAATGAGAGAGGGAGAGCGAGCTCTTGACTGAAACACGGCTCTCGAGAGCAACATCTATGTTAGTGGGTCACCTAGTAACCGTGAACTAGTATCGCAGTAGGTAGGTACCTACCCTACACAACATGGTTTGTGTTTTCACCTACCTAGTAGGTGCGAGGCTTTTTACAGCGGAACTAGTTCACCCTTTTCGGATTCGATGACGAGTAGCAGCGGGGTGGATCCAGCTAGCTAGGATGTGTGTTATGCAGGGTAGAGGGGGGAAGGTTTATTGCATTGAAATTGAGCCACCGAGATTATGCTGCTAGACCTAGCAATGCTGGTGAAACGAGTGGCTATTCTCTAGAAGTGGGACTTCAGTAAATAGGATCGACTTGCTTGGTACGTATGTACAGTGAAATGGTACTTTGTGAGGATTTATAGAATTAATTGACATGAATATCAATTTTAATCGCATTCTGTTTTCTATAAATGGAGCGAAATGTGGGTCAGCACTGTATGGACGAGTTATCCTTACATATTGGATTCTAGATTTAAATGAGGTTGAACGTATTTAGACTCGAAGCGAATGACGTACTGCAATAGGTGATGGGTGAATTTAATGATTTTTTTTCATAATATGAAGTCTCCAAAGCTTGTTTTTATGATACTCTGAAATGCCACTAGAAGGGAATGTCTGGCATCTGGTATTAAGCTGAATGCCATCAGACCGAAAATGTCTAGACCAATTGAGCAAAATGATAAAGATGCAAAATGTAAACTTTATTATCTTATAGGGGAATTTACGTATTCTCGTCAATCTAAGCAGCGTCTGCACTTCTACTAGCATTTTCTCAGCGTCACGCACATATATGATCTGTCTGTTTGTTTACATTCATCTGCTGCTTGCTTTTCTATCCATTCCAAACGACAGAATTTTTCAAAACGTTTTGAAAGCGTTTTTACAACGCTCCAAACTTCTCAGGTGAGTGTGACTATTGTCGGCAGCCTCTTTTTCTTCGGCAACCTTCCCATCAGAACTGCGTGTTAACCAGCTGTTCTATTATCGGCAACTCGAAATCAACCCCATTTTGTAGTGCGTATGCTTTATTTGAAGAAAAATGTAGCATTACTGGATTGCTCGATCGTTCAAATATAATCAGATTGAAGCTGAAAGGCTAAACAATCGTTTGGACACATTCAGGGAAGTGCGTTGATGGGAAAACATAGTGAAATTAACGTTTAAATTTTGGTTGCCGAAAACAGTCAATGGGTGCCGAAGCCAACATTTACCCTATATCATCGATTCTCAACCTCGGGTTTGTGAACCCTCCCTAAGCGAAAAGCACTGGAAAAGAAACCATGTTGAGCGAGCTTGACTGCACAGTGGGGAAGCAATGATTATTAATATATTTATAGCATACTGAATATTCTTAAAATTATAAACGATTTTGTTTAGACATTTTGGATAAAAAACATTCTTCACAAAATTTGTAAATCATAAAAAAAAAACATTCGAGTTCGGGACATTTTCTATAGCAACCGCGTACGCGCTCGGAATATTGTTGTGTTTTGGTGGTATTTCGCGATCGATTGATTCGAAAACGCCACCCGCAGCTAGTGGCTAGTGTTAACTAGTGACAAACGTTGAAATCCGATTATACTCGGTGAAAATTTGGGTGATAATAGTGCGATTAAGGGGAAGCTCACCGGCCCAAAAATAAAAAAAATATTTTCGGTACGTTTTTATTTTTCTAAAAATATTGGGAAAAATTATCAAAAATCCAAGAAAATCAGTTTCTTCCTTAGATTTTTGTCAAAAATTACATGCAAAAAAATTTTTTCTATCCCATCATGAAAAAAAATTGGACTTTCAGAAAAACCGAAAAGTTGATGTTTTGTGGTTTTTTGAGTCCAACTTTATGCCATAATGACTTATAAAATATGTTTTTGCACGTGAATTTTTTTTAAAAAATTAGAAAAAATGTGATTTTTCTAGATTTTTGATACGTTTTTTCAATATTTTTAGAAAAATCAAAACGTAATTATTTTTTTCGAAGCGGTGAACTTCCCCTTAAAGTGCCTCACCGCGTGGGTACAGTGGACACAAAAAACGGCCATTGCGTCGTTCGACGGTTGTGTAGTGTGGTCCATTGAGGTTTCTTTGCTGTGTGACCCGAGTGGCAAGAGGTACAAAAGAGCGAACAAACCGATTTTTTCGGTTTTTGGTGAAAAGTTTTTCACTGAAAAGGAAAGTGACTGGAGTCACTTTTTTGTGATTTCGCTTTGTAGGCGTGACATTAAAGGAGCGTAAGGTAGGAAAATCTTTTGTTTTTCTTTATTTTACCGTCTCTGGGGTAAACAACGGGTGACGTTGTTACTTTTTACCTTTTTCCAATAGCGGTGGTCCTGGAGGGTCAAGGGAACAATGGCCAAGGTTAAGAAATTCAACGCGTGAATTTGGTGCACTGTCATACCTTCTGTTAACCAGTAAGGATGCAGAAAATCCATTAAAATCGGATCCTTTCATTATTGGAAAGTCGGTAGAAGATGCTGCAGGAGGGTCAATTGAAGGAGCATCGACAGAAGCTCAAGGAACTCGATACACGCTCAGAGTTAGGAATCAAGTCCAGGTCAATAAGCTGCTTAAGTTGTCCACTCTTTTGGATGGTACTGAGGTCGTCGTTCAGCTGCATCCCAACTTGAATGTGAGCCGTTGCGTTAATTCGTGCTTTGAGGCGATCCGCATGGAGGAGAAGGACGTCCTACTTGGTCTCATTAGCCAGGGGGTCATCCGAGTCCAGCGAATCACTCGCAAAAAGCACGGTAAACCAGTCAACACGTCAGCCCTGATCCTTACGTTTAACAGGAGCAACTTCCCGTCGCTTGTTAAAATTGGTGTCCTCCGTGTCGCTACCCGTCCGTACTACCCTAATCCTCTCTTGTGCTATGGTTGTGTCCAATACGGTCATCCCCGTGTCCGATGTCCTGGCCCGAAACGCTGCCTTAACTGTTCTGCCGACCACGAACTGGCGGAGGATGAACAGTGTGCAGCAGCTGCCCACTGCATCAATTGTGGTGGATCTCATCGTCCGAACAACCGTCAATGCCCGGTAAGTGGAAGTGATCCGTCTAAAAGTGGATCATAATCTGACGTACCCTGAAGCACGCAAGCGATTCGAAACAGGGACAGGAAGTTACGCCGCAACTGCAGCCCAGCAGACTGCCGACCGGAAAAAAATTGATACCTCTCATAACCATATCAAGCGACCATGCCCGACTGGCTGGCAGCTACGTACCACTCTTTGGCCAAAGCATGAGCAGAATTGATATCAATCCCGAGATGTTTTCGTCGTACCATCCGGGTCCTGACGGAATTCTATCGGCGTTCCTCAAAATGCACTTGGACAGTTCGTTGTCTCCACTGCTGCACGTTTTTCAACGGTGCGTGTACGTCGGCGTTTTCCCATCCTGTTAAAAGCTAGCGCACATGGTTCCAGTACACAAGAAAGGCAGCAAACAGGACGTTGGCAACTACCGTGGCATCACTTCGCTTAGCGCTTTTGCTAAATTGTTCAAACTCGTTGTTATAGAACTGTTACTCGCCCACTGCCAGCCGTATATTAGTATCGACCAGCATGGTTTCATGGCTGGTCGCTCCACTGCCACTAACTTGCTGTGCCTTACTGCCTACATCTCTAACAGTATATCGGATCGTGCTCAGACGGATGTCATTTATACTGACTTATCTGCAGCTTTCGATAAATTGAATCACCGCATATCAATCGCAAAACTGGACAGGCTTGGTATCCACGGCTGCCTTTTGCTATGGTTTCAGTCGTACTTCACCGATCGGTATCTTACTGTTGTCATTGGTCCCGTATGTTCGCTGCCACGTCCGGCATACCCCAGGGTAGTCACATGGGACCGCTGATTTTCCTGATTTACTTCAACGACGTGAATCTGGTAATTGAGGGACCACGATTAAATTACGCAAATGACCTTAAACTCTTCCTTCGAATTCCCTCTATTGAAGACTGTTGCTTCCTTCAACATCAGTTGAATGCTTTTGGTGATTGTATTCTGAATCGTATGGAGGTTAACCCGTCCAAATGCTCGGTTATCTGTTTTTCGCGCAAGAAAGAGACTATTATGTTCAAGTATGTTTTGTTAGGCACTGAAATGTAGCGCGTCAGCCAAATTAAGGACCTAGGTGTGATTCTGGACACACAACTCTCTTTCAAGTAGCACATCTCGTATGCCGTCGACAAAGCAGTCAAAATTCTAGGGTTTATCTTCAGGATTGCTAAAGACTTCACGGATATCTAATGCCTTAAATCATTGTACTGCTCCTTGTCTCGCTCCATATTAGAATACTGCTCGGTTGTCTGGACTCCTCCTTACAACAACGGTGTCGAAAGAGTTGAGTCTGATCAGCAACGGTTCCTGACATATGCGCAACGTTAACTGCCGTGGACGGATCTCTTTCGATTGCTTAGCTACGAAAGTCGTTTGCAACTGATCCATCTGAAGCCCCTGTCAGTCCGAAGAGATATAGCAAGGGCACTGCTAATTGCAGATATTTTGCAAGGACGCACCGATTGCCCTGTTCTCCTTGAGCAAATTGACATCAATGTTCAATCCAGAGCCCTACGGAATATGTTCAGTGCAATCGGTAGTTTACAGAGACGCTTCAACAGGGTCTCCACGCTATTTGACTTTGACCCGACTCGCCAGCTGCTTCGCCGGAGGTTTAGTTCGTTTTTTTCTAGATCAGTTGATAAAATATGACCAATAGCTCTAACAATTAATAAAAGAGCCTTATAGGTAGACACCGTAGAACCGGTTTTGGATATCCCGAAGTATGGATCCACATGGTCCAATTCGTTATTTATCATAGCCATTTCAAATCACATCTACTCAACGAAATATGGCCAACGGCACTCAAAACAACAATTATAGAGCCATATGACCATCTAAAAGCAGATTTAAGATGTTCCGAATATTTATGGCATAATATAGCTAAACTGAATCCGACAGATCTGAAGTCGATAACAGCATAATTTCAGGAACATAAGTGAAGGGGAATTGACGATAGAGAATATGATAAGCAAAGAAAGCACCGGGCAAAATTTGCAGCAGAAGCAGCAGTCATGGCAGCGGAATTGGGAGAAGAGCCTTAACAAGAACATCAAGCTACTCGATAGGAATTGGACCAAGGGCTAGGTCAAAGTAAGAACAAGTAGCCACCCAGGATGAAGTTTTATCATGTGTTAAGGGGGAAGGGAGGTTGGCGAATATCCACAGTCCATACAAAATATAATATGCTTATGCAGGGGGAGGTGCTGCTTAAAAGCTCTCAAAAACTATTATTGTGGAATGTTAATTGTGCCTAATATCACATCAGGAAGATGCATGTTTCCTCTAATCGCATATATGAAACTGACTGCTTTGATCTAGTTAATTTTCTTAATTTCAATATAGTTGTGCGTTTTTAAGGTTATTTGTGGCACAATTTTGCTGTTTTCAAAAGTTATAATCTAAGGCCATTAGATCATTTTGGCAATTTTACGTGATTTTCGCTAATTAAGACCATTTCAGTTTTTGCGTATTTAAGCAATTTGGTGATTCAGAGCCATATTCGAGTATTTGAGCCATTTTAAAAATTCATGTCAAGTTTTCGCTGAAGAAGTAATTTTGGAGATTTTTTTTTTCTAAAAACTGGCAAATTAGACTGAAAACTGAAACTGAAAACTGATTTTTTGTTAGTGGGCGTAGACATTTTGATCTACATGAGCTCCTCTTAGTGTTTCCAATTGCCGGCCAGTTTTGGTCACCCCGGAATCGGGAAATAGCTTATGGCTCTTCCCGGCAATTCCCGGGAATCTGGATATATATTTAAACCATATTTTAAAATACCAGACCAGCCTTAAAGATTACCCATCTGTCAGAATGGTTATTCTAATGAAGCAAACATCATATTTCAATAAATTTTAATAAATTTGTTTACTCCCGGAAGATTTGCACTAATTCCCCTTAGCATTTCTAATTCGCTCTAGTTTCCGTCGGAAAATTCTTTCAGGGCATCTTTTGGAAGTTTCTTACAACTTCCCCTTGAAGATTTTGACCGGCTTCCTCGGAAGAATCCTTATGATTTATCTCGGAAATTGCGTCTGACTTTGCACGGAAGTTTCTTCCAACATCTCTCGAAAGTTCATTCTATAGGATCGAACCTGACGATTGTTTGTTTTTCGAGGAGTTTTTTTTTAATCGATAATCGGTTGCTGATGTGGCCAAAACCAGGCCCAAGAGACAATTTCTAGTTTCTCATTCTAGGTCCCTATTATTTGCCGCTGAGAAGTTGTTCCGAAGCCAAGTAAAACCTCCACGAGGCGTCCCATCATTAGTTCCATCATTCGTTGAGTCGCAGCGTTGAACCTGAATATTGGCCACGAAAAGGCTTGCCAATGCACATTAAAAATCGACTACATACATCCGAACATTTGTTTATCTCAAATCGACGGAAGACATTCCGCGCAACTACCATAAACCGGAATAGTTCATGTCGAACTTCGTCAAGCTTCGTCTACAATTTGGACTTCTGCATCAACACATGTCATTGGCTAAACTTGGTGAGCTTGTTCCATTTTGTAAATTTTTATCTTTTCAAACCAGTATCGTTGGGAGATCACCGTTTTGTGGTGCGTTACTGGTATAAGATCTAACAGCCAACCTTAGTCGTGACAAGTTCAATCTAGGGAATCAGGATTTCCCAGTTATCAAAGGATCACATTTTAGTCCTTGTTACTTTTTATGACTTGATAATAGTGACAAGACTCGGGTAGTGACCACCGCCGTTATGCATTTCTATATTGTATATTTCAAATCAAAAATATTTTTATGTTCATAGATTTCACATAATCCTTTTCCCTTTGTCCTTCTCCTTTTCCTTTCCCGCTTCTCTTTTCAGAAAGCGAGTAATGGCGCTATAGCCATAAGTCATAAAAGGCTAGGACAAGAGTTAGTGCTCATGCCCCAACTGTCAGAAGAAAATGGAGCATCACTTAACCTTTCTTGTTTTGATGCTTCCAACGACCAACCAATCATATAATTACCAAAATCGGAACGAACGGTACGAGATGTCCACGTTTCATCCATTTATTGGATTCTGAAGCATCGTGTTTAAATCTTCGATTTAAACAGGCCCGATGTTTTTTGAATCATCTTGCCCCTTAAATGCTGCACAGTAGGCCTGGCCGTTTTGATATGTGTGACGCATCTTCGATGTGAAACATATATCAAATAGACAAGAAAAATGATGTAGGTATATATATCATTTTTCAGGATGTTGGCTGTCTCATAGCGTTCGTATGAGGAAACGGCAGAGTTGCCAGTCTTCTTGAATTGTTGTCTTCGCCTAAAGCCACTTGCAAAACCCATAAACGCACCTTTAAAAAAACGTGTAACGACTTTTTTCGCTTTTAAAAAAAGTCGACGAACCTGTTTTTAAATTAGGCTAAATTATGCCATTGCAAACTTGCCGTTACACGCTTTTTGGAGACATCGTGTTCGGAGTGTTAACTTCAAACAAAATTGCAGGACCTTCACCGAAGTTTAAAGAACTTCTAGGAAGTCCAGAAAGCTTCAAGTATACACGAGAACTTTGGAACACCCTTTAACATTTTAGGGTAGTTCCATGAACTTCAGACACATTGCAAACGTTGGGACAGTAATATATTAGAAACTTCAAGGAAATTCCAAAAAAATCAGAGTAGTTCCGAGAATGTCAGGGTCATCAAGAGCTTCGGGGAAGTTTAATTACATTAAAGGTTCAATAGATTGCAGGAAAATATTTAGAACTTGTGTAAAGAATTTATTATTTAATTCTTTACTTTTCATTCTACTAAGACAAATTGTACTTTTTACTATTTTTTTTTTCAAAGATTTGTTTTATATATTTAAGAAAAGAAAAAAAAAACTGTTTATGTATCTGTACAAGTATACGTCGGTTGACAAAATAAATAAATCAGAAATTTGAAATCAGATGAGATATCTTCAGGGCAGTTCCATTGACTTTAGGAAAATTGCAAGAATTTAACAGAAGTTGTCTAATTTCAGGGATGTTTTAAGATCTTTAGGGAAGTTACGTGAACTGCTGGGTAATTCTGAGAAGTTCAGTATAGTTCCATGAACATAAGAAAAAATAAGGGAACTTCAGGGAAATTCCGAGAATATCAGATAAGTTTCATGAACTTAAGAACAGTTTTATTTTAATTCAGGAATACAGCGGGAACTCTCAAGAAGTTCCGAAAATTTCTGGGAACCTCAGAGATATTTAGAACAGTTACACTAATTTCAGAGTAATTCCACGAATATTATTAGGAGAAATATGCAAACTTCAGGTAAGATAAGAGAACTTTAGAGCAGTAATTTACCGCACCAAACGTTCAAGAACTTCAAAGAAGTTCCGAGAATTTCTGAGAAGATTCTTCAGCAGACTTCTGGAAAAGTTTCGGGCTTTTCTAGGAAGCTTCAAGTACTACAAGACGGTTCCATTAGCATCAGGAAAACTGCAGTAGCTATATAAAAAGTTCTGAGAACTTCCAGGAAGTCAAGACAGCTTCAGAGATGTAAGCACTCTAAAAAAATAAAATAGCAAAAAATTTAGAGATGTTCCAAAAGCTAGGTATACAGATCTACAGGGAAGATTAGAGGTCTTACGGACAGTTCCAGTTACATCAGCGATATTCCGAAAATTTAAGGAAATTCCAGACTTTTGAGAAAGATCAGAAAAAAATCTGGACCGTTTCTAGAATTTCAGGAATATTTAGATATCCTTTAAGAAGTTACGAAAATTTCAGATTCAGGAAAATACAGAAAAGCTAAAGAAACTTTTTAAATTGTATCGGGAAGTCCGGAGAGCTTCAACAATATTTAAAGATTTTTCGGAAAATTCCATTTATTTCAGATTTTTATAGGAAGTGGAAAATTCCGTGAACTTAAGGAAAGTTCCAATACCATCAGAAAAGATCAGAGATCCTCAGGGCAGTTCAAATTACTTAAAAAAATAGTACATTTAAATAATTTCAGAGAAACTCATGAAATTTCCGAAAACTTTAGCAATTTTCCGAGAGTTTCGGGCAAATGCGGCAACATTTTAAGGGAAGTTCAAATAACTTCATGAACTTTCAAAAAGTTCCAAGATCTTTTTTTATCTTGATTTGTTTTCCGTCGATATTATTTTCTTAACTGTGTACCAATGCTTTCGATGCCAGGGAGGCAGATCCCACACCTGGACCCTACTTATCGACCCATCAACTCAAGTGATTAAAGGTTTTACTTCCCGTGATCAGAGATTTCATGCCTCAGAAAATCCCGATGGCGCCGACTGGGATTGAACCCATGAGTGAGAGGCTGTAACGCTTTCCACTACACCACCGGCTTAGTTCCAGATTTTTGAATCTTTTCAACTTTACGATCTTCAAATAAGGAATTAGTATGGTTTTCTTAAAATGAGATCTTGAAACTAAAAGATTCAGATTGATTAGAATTGGTAAAACATGTGTCATTTATATTTTAGAGGCACATTTCCAATGTTTTTAAATTGCTCGTTCTGTGTGGTACAAAATCTTGCACTCAGTTTGATTTTTGACAAAGGATTACGTCTTTCGGTAACATATTGGGGGTACAATAAAAAAAAAAACAAAACCGACCACTTTACGAAAAGTGGTCAGATTTTGACCACTTATCACTCTGTCAATAGCGGATGCATTTTCATTCTAAACAAGCCAATCGATTGGAATTTTTTTCTAAAAATCTGCTCAAATGAACACTTTATAAATTTTCAATAGGTCACTGTTGGAAAATTACACATATGTCCTACTGATCAAAATTAGCACCGATTGCCAGCAAAAAGCGCTTTCCCTAACATAGATTTCAAAATCGCATACCATCCGGTCTCGCCGAACGGTGCTTATTCAATCACCGAAGAAAGAAGAAGAAGCCGCATCGCTACTGATCGGATTCAGTAGCTCTTTGTGAGTCGCTGTGGAAAGTCTATGCCAAGCGCGTCACACTCGTTCCAAATTACATACAGCTCACCAGCCTCATCCGTGTTGAACACCCTAATAGCTTAGTATTACTCAACTATCACGATAAAACGGTTCTTTTCAGGACCAAAAGAAATTATTGCTGCTTAAGAGTTTATTTTCATTGAACTTGCTGCCAGCCACATCCCCTAAAGCTCAAATGCCGAAACAGTATTTAAGTGGTACATACAAATTCTCGCACTGACCGAATACCACATGATCTTGTCAATTAATCAGAAACACTTTGAATTAAGGTAAGGTTTTCTCCAGGACGCTAGAAAAAAGCAAAAAGATCTCTTATTTATATGATTGATCGCAAATATTTTGCGATTGGAAAATTTTAGCAAGAAATTCCTCCAATTTAATAGCTGAGGGTGCCTGACTTTGCTCGGGATTCAAAATTAGCTAGCATACCAAATTTGGTTCGATTTGCTTTATTAGTTCTCAAGTTATGCAGAAATTTGTTTCATTTGTATGGGAGCCGGCCCCCCCTTACAGAGGTACCATCTTAAGAACCTTTTCCTGCCTCAAAAACCCCTGCATACAAATTTTCCCGCCGATCGGTCCAGTAGTTTTCGAATCTATAAGGGTCAGACAGGCAGACATACAGACAGACAGAAATACATTTTTGTATATATAGATTGAAGCTTTGGACGTGACCAGGTTTACCAGCTTTGCAAGTATTGAAATATGTAAAAAAGGGGTTTATTTTTTGATATCGGACTCAATGGGACGAAGAGTCTCAAAATTTTATGAAATTTTATATAATGTTCATCCTGTAGTAAGTAGAGTTAAACATTATATAATCGAAAAGAAAAAAACTCTAGAAATTCGGGGTAATTAATTTTCCTGGAATATTTAAGATGAACAAAGCATCGTAGAAAGAGCTGTGTAGTAAAATGGTAAGGAAATTCTCTCAGCAAGTCATAAAGAATATTAAATCTGAAAAATGTTTTCCATGAACATTTTCACCGTCGAGGAAAATCGCAAGGAAGTCGCTTCTGCCAGTAGCCACATATGGACTTAGTAGTTTCGAATCTGAGAATAGGTCTGTTCCCGTACTTGCTTTTTTGCATTTGCTGTAGGTTGCTGCAGCTCACTGTTAGTTTCTGTACGAAAATAAGATGGTGCAGTAAGTACGGGAACATGCTTTTGCTCTTTGCTATACAGAATCTTACAGAAAAGTGAGTACGGGAACAGACCTTGCGTATGGAGATTTTTCGTTTTTGCTCGATTATCAAAAACCCTAGTCTATTTATGTTCAGGAAAAACAGAAAAGGAATAATCTCAGAGCACATTTGAAAACCATGTACAAAGAAAACTGTTTATAATCATCATAAAACTGTTAACGTAATCTTCCAAATATGGGATTTTTTTTCAGTAACATCATATTATTGTTGGCATTGTCTCAAAGTCTCAATCCCAATACAACATTCTACATGCACCGAAACCTTCCGCTTGACTGCAAGCTGCAGTTCCAGCTCAATTCAGTACCACTAGCGCCATCTCTGAGAAACTACCCCCAACCGCTGTGAGCACCGTCACATCCAAGTTATAAACCATAGAGCGTCTATACAAAACTGCACCATGCGTCGTCGTCGTCGTCGCCGTCGTTCAGCAACTAGGTCGCTTCATCGCTATCTCTTTCCTGCTGGTAGTATTCCTACCGTTTGTTCACTATCCTCCTCAGTAGACCGCATTCATGAAGCCAATAAATAAATCAACACTCTGCTGTTGCTCCTGCTGCTGCTCCACTCCACCACATTCTAAACAAAAGTCAACCACATGCTCTCCGAGGGGTCTCCCTCTACCATATGTACCTTTTGAACGACCAACTACTTAAGGGTACTAATCCACCTACCAGTGTACCGACGATGGCAATTCTTCCATCACTAGTTTGGTTGGTTGTTTTTTCGACTCAGCTAATGAAAAGCTTCAACCATCATTGCAAAAACATCATCAACCATCATCGTTTTGTTTTGAAACCGAGTCGGTCTCGCTTGAAGCTGAATCATGTGTAGCCGTAGCATTTAGTGCTATTCGGTAGTAGGTAGGTATCTATATAAAGCTTTTCTTGGTAATGGTGTGGCGGTGGCGGGAGACTCTCGTGCAGCAACTACTAACATACAAATTGCGTTAATTCAATAATGGGGAAAAAAATCGACCCGTTCTGCCTGCTTCAGACTCTCGCGGGGAACATGAAACATACTATGCTGCTCACAGTTTTCGTAAATAAACACAACCACTCAGGGGGAGCACTTTGCTGCTTGCCGTGGGGAAGTACTTAGGGGGAGAAAAGGGCCTGGGGTAAAATGGCCCCGCACGGTTTTTCGATGCATTTCCATTGCTGATTCTGGCATTTACTGTGCCGTTTACGTTAAATTCACGAACTTATAGTGAGACAGCGATGAAAAACGACGCGGGGCCACTTTACCCCAGGGGTGCGTTTTGCCCTGTCCTACCCTATTTACTTTTCCACACTTGCTGTGCCCGTGGAATTGTGGCAGAAAAATCGGAAAATACCGGTAGATACGGGCAAGACCTTTGACGGGCAGCTGAAGGACAGGCACGGTGGGGTTGGCTCGGTGCGGTGCTCGATGTTTTCAGAGTTGTTATTGTCGAAGGGGCACGACGTGGGTGCGTGTCTAGGGCACCCAAAAAAAAAGAGCCGGATAATTGCGTTCTGAGCTTATTTTAGACTCAAAACGGGAACGATTATAGTTGCTTTTCAACGTTACATCAACGATAGGTTACGGATTTTTTTTCTCTTGGAAATGAAATTATCCATAAGGCGTTCTGTGAAAGAACATACTCATACAGGCACGGCGAAGCGAAAATTGCACCAAGCACTGGTCGAAGAAAGAAAAGAGCTCTCGAGACGCCGGCGCTGCTGGCGCGATGTCTTCTATACTTACTATGTAGCACCTATGGAGCTACCGACTAGTGGTTCACCTTGAAAAAATGCCGGCCGTATAAGTATGCAAAGGAGCACGATGCGAGTGGTACTTTGCGTATTAATACAGGGCCACACGGTGCAGCATTTATCCAGCAGCAGAATGCGTTCCGATTCACTATGGCAGGTACTTCTCGATGCAGAACGACTCGTTATTAATAGCAATTAGAGGTTCTCAGCGATAGAGAAATGTACGTCTGATTCTAAGATGTGACTATAGAGAAAGTAAGAGCTATCAGAATTTGCCCACAGGTAAAGTTTATGATTATATGAACAAAAAGCTGCATAACTCATGAACCAAGCATCGTAGAAAGAACTTTGTGTAGTAAAGTGATAAGGAAATTCTCTCAGCAAACCATATTAAATAAAATTTGAAACATGTTTTCCATGAACATTTTCCCGGTGGAAGAAAATCGCAAGGAAATTCAGCAAAAAAAATCTTGGTATGGGATATAAACCTTTTTCTCATGATTTTTTTTGTCATGCTTCAATACTTCTTACCTTTCACTGGTGAAAATTTCAGATTACTACACGGAAAAACGACACAACTCAAAACCGAGATAGAAAGTACTTAAAAATATGTATTCAATTTTCACCACAGTTTTGGATGAACATTTGCTTTCATTGCTGAGTACTTTTAATATAATCTTGAAGTACAACCAGAACTCTTTCATTTAGTTCTCAAGAGAGAGTTCTTTACCGCTCATTTCCATTCCGTCAATAATATCAATAATTTCCCCGTGTTCAAATCAATAGCACGTTTGTTACGATGTGCTAGCTCATAAGCTACACTCGTTGTTCTCAAAACAAAAGAAGCACTATTAGCGAATCCACTTTTTCTACCATCATCCGTAGGACGAAGAAGATCTAATGGCTTTTCAATGTGTTAGGAATTGAATTGAAACTCGTAGGACGAATTTGAAATCAAGAAGCTTGGTTAGATTTTTAACAATATCTCTACAATTTTGTTATTCTTTATGACATCCAATGGTACGTTTGTAATGGTAAATTAGTTTAAAAGTCATCTTCGACGGACAGTAATTTGAAGAGAAAAAAAAACTATAAGGGACAGCCCTATGGGGTTGTACCAACAATCAATACGAAATTAACGATTTTAAATTGGCTCACTATTTGACTAGCCTATTGGTCCCAAGGAAATCGACTAACGTACCCCATTCTAGTATAAATTCCAGTACTACACTATGTTTGTTTCGATTCGCTATGAAAGTTTGACAGATAAAATGAGGGGTTAGTGGATTTTTCTATATTTCGAGGGGTGAATCGATTAGCTTGGGACTGAAGATAATACCAGAGCTGAGCCAAAAAGTTGAGCTCGTTTCTTCGGGACCTTCTAGTCTTAGAGTTACCTCTATGGTTGTACGCAATGGTGTGACGTAGGACTACGTGGTCTTATATAATAAATCTTATTTGTTAACTGCAGCACTACCAATAATCGCATAGCAGTCCCATCTTTGGTTGATTTCATATTCATATAAGACTGATATGCGATTATGGGCAGAGCAGGAGCTTGTGTTGGGCTACAAAATGGTGAGTTGACAACCTGGAAGGAGCGGAATACCTAGCCCTGGTCCTCACAAGTTCCTACTTCACGCCTCCTCGAGTCATATGATAACAAAAGACTACCAGCTGAAACATGGACACAGCTGGGTGGTGTAGCCTGGGCAATGTTGCCAGTCCGGCAATAGCAAAGTGAAGAGGTGCGACGCGAACACTGGCGCGGTAACCATACTACAGTGATAGAGGAAATGCTTCACCAAACCCGAGCGTCTGTTCGGTCTGTGCGGCTCAAAACGGCGTCTGTTCTCCATGTTAGGACCGGCTGATCACCGTCCTAGTGCCAGCGTGGGACTCTAAACAGAGCTGTGCACGATGGTCCCCGGCGAGACAGGGGGTTGGGGCAGGCCCAACAAGCCGCCCTGAAAAAAAAACAAAGTTGCAAATACCGAAGAAAGAAATACGGATCGGAACAATCGGCACAGACCTACGCGACGAAATAAGGACTACGATTGGAAACTGGGAACATGGAACTGCAAATCGCTCGGCTTCCCGGGTTGCGATAGGTTAATCTATGACGAACATTCGTAGCACTGCAGGAACTTTGCTGGACGGGACAAAAGGTATGGAAACGCGGGCATCGAGCGGCTACTTTCTACCAGAGTTGTGGCACCACCAACGAGCTGGGAACCAGCTTTGTAGTGCTGGGTAAGATGCGCCAACGCGTGATTGGTTGGCAGCCGATCAACGCGAGGATGTGCAAGTTGAGGATTAAGGGCCGTTTCTTCAACTACAGCATCATCAACGTGCACTGCCCACACGAAGGGAGACCCGACGACGAGAAAGAAGCGTTATATGCGCAGCTGGAGCAGGTGTACGACGGCTGTTCGCAGCGGGACGTCAAAATCGTCATCGGTGACATGAACGCTCAGGTAGGACGGGAGGCAATGTATAGACCGGCAATCGGGCCAAACAGCCTACATGCCGTATCGAACGACAACGGCCAACGATGCGTGAACTTTACAGCCTCCCGGGGTATGGTAGTTCGAAGTGCCTTTTTCCCCCGCAAGGATATCCACAAAGCCACCTGGAGATCACCTGACCAACACACAGAAAACCAAATCGATCACGTTCTAATCGATGGGAAATTCTTCTCCGACATTATCAACTTCCGCACGTACCACAGTGCGAACATAGATTCGGACCACTACCTAGTTGCAGTATGCATGCGCTCAAATCTCTCGACGGTGCATAACACACGTCGAAGTCGAACGCCGCGACCCAACATTGAGCAACTACGGGACGCCGGAGTTGCCCAGGACTACGCGCAGCCATAGGTAGTACTGCTGCAGCGGCACTAGGTACTGCAATCCCGGATCGAAGAAATGACTGGTTTGCCGGCGAATGCAAACTGTTAGTAGAGGAGAGAATGGGCGAGAATGCTGCAACACCGCACGAGATTGAATGTGGAGCGATACAGACAAGCGCGGAACAGACAAAACTCGGTTTTCCGAAGGAAGAAGCGTCAGCAGGAAGACCGAGATTGCGAGGCGATGGAAAATCTGTACCGCGTAATAGTTCGCGCAAAGGCTACGTGACGCAAGCCGATATGTACAAGGATTTGGATGGTAACCTTCTCACAAACGAGTGTGAGGTAATTGAGAGGTGGAAGCAGTACTACGACGAGCACCTCAACGGTGAAGCAGCAGAAAACGAAGGTGGCACGGCAACAGACCTTGGAGCACGCGCAGAAGACGACAGGCTACCGGCCCCTGATCTTCAAGAAGTTGAGGAGGAGATCGATCGGCTGAAGAACAAAAAAGTAACTGGTGTAGATCAACTACCAAGTGAGCTATTAAAATACGGTGGTGAAGCACTGGCTAGAGCGCTGCACTGGGTAATTGCCAAGATTTGGGAGGAGGAGATATTACCGGAGGAGTGGATGGAAGGTGTCGTATGCCCAATCTACAAAAAGGGCGACAAGTTGGATTGCTGCAACTACCGCGCGATCACACTGCTGAGCGCCGCCTACAAGGTACTCTCCCAAATTCTATGCCGCCGTCTGTCGCCATATGCAAGAGAGTTCGTGGACGGGATTCATGGGTGCCCGCGCTACCACGGACCAAATTTTCGCGATTCGGCAGGCTCTGCAGAAATGCCGCGAATACAACGTGCCCACACATCATTTGTTCATCGATTTCAAATCCGCATACGACACAATCGATCGAGATCAGCTATGCACGAGTACGGATTTCCGGATAAACTGACGCGATTGGTCAAGGCGACGATGGATCGAGTGATGTGCGTTGTTCGAGTATCGGAGACACTCTCGAGTCCGTTTTGAATCTCTAAGGGGGTTACGGCAAGGTGATGGACTTTCGTGTCTGCTGTTCAACATCGCGTTAGAATGTGTGATCAGAAGAGCTGGGATAGACACGAGTGGCACGATATTCAGGAAATCCATCCAGCTCCTTGGTTTCGCCGATGACATTGTCATTATGGCACGGAACTTTGAGATGATGGCGGAAACGTACATCAGACTGAAGGCTGAAGCTAGACGGATTGGACTTGCCATCAACGCATCAAAGACAAAATACATGAAAGGAAGAGGTTCTAGGGAAGACAATGTTAGCCTCCCACCCCGAGTTCAGATTGACGGTGACGAAATCGAGGTGGTCGATGAGTTCGTGTATTTGGGCTAACTGGTGACCGCCGAAAATGATACCAGCAGAGAAATTCAAAGACGCATCATGGCAGGGAATCGTGCCTACTTTGGACTCCGGAGGACGCTCCGGTCGAATAAAATTCGCCGCCGCACGAAGTTGACTGTCTACAAGACGCTGATTAGACCGGTGGTCCTTTACGGCCACGAGACCTGGGCTATGCTCGTGGAGAACCAACGCGCCCTTGGTGTTTTCGAACGGAAAGTGTTGCGTTCCATCTACGGTGGAGTGCAGATGGATGACGGAACGTGGAGGAGGCGAATGAACCACAAATTGCACCAGCTGCTGGGAGAACCATCCATCGTCCACATTGCAAAAAATGGGCGACTACGGTGGGCTGGGCACGTCGTAAGAATGCCGCACGACGACCCAGTGAAAATGGTTCTAGAAAGCGACCCAACAGGATCAAGAAGAAGAGGCGCGCAGCGGGCAAGGTGGATCGACCAAGTAGAAGGTGACCTGCGACCCCTTCGCAGACTACGAGGCTGGCGAACTGTGGCCATGGATCGAGTAGAGTGGAGACGACTTCTTCGGACAGCAGAGGACAACAAGGCCTTAGCCTGATTGGTAAGGTAAGTAGGAGCTTGTGTTTGTGTAGGAATAGGAATTTGAGTGGAGTTTTCTCTGCGTATACTCTTTTGTATGACGCGTTTGACATAGATGGCCCACAGCGATTCACGAAGAGCTACTGATTCCGATCAATAGCGGTACGGCTTCTTCCCCCTTCTATGAATGCTCATGTGGACTGCAGCTCGCTGCTTGCAGGCAGCCTTTCGTTGTGTAATGGAGAGCAATGTCAACGCCACTTGCCGAAAGCACTGCTGTTAATGCCAACGACCGGACAACACCACACACGATTATTGGAACCGATTTCGATCAGCGGTTGTGGACAGCCTTGATAGCTACCTGCTTGCGGGGAGCCTTTCGTTATCAACTGGAGAACACCATCACTCACCACGCGGTGATTGAATAAACACCGTATGGTGAGACCGGATGGAATTCAACTTTGAAATCTGTGTTAGGGAAATCGTGATAATTTTAATTATAATAGCAACAGTTGCACATTCGTGCTATTTTCAATAGTGGCATTTTGAAAAATGATAAAGCTTTAAATTTAGCAGATGCGTAGAAATAATTTTGATCGATTGGTGATAAAATTATTAAAATGGATCCAGGGGCAGCTGAGTTATTAACGTTCAAAATCTTTCATAATTTTGTTACATATTCCATTTCCGGTTTTCACAAAGTGTACCCTCATATAGAAATCACAGACGTAGTCCTACGTAAAACACAAAAAAAAATGTTCCCACAGTACAATCTCAGACAAACAGACATAGCACATTGAATATTTCTCCCTGTAAAACATCGTCGCTAAAACATTACCGCCATCTGTTGAGTACACTCTGGTGGGCACTACATTGAACAGATGGCGGTAGTGTGTAAATGTCAAACGCAAGGGAATTGACTATGCGCGCCACAGGTGGCGGTACTACCAACTACGATACTTTTAAATTGTCCGTTAAATGCTTGTTCGACGAACAACTTGCAAGTTTTATGTCTGTTTGTCTGTGGTACAATTTTAATACGAAATTAAGCACATGCAATACCAAAACGACACCAAACAGGTTTTTTTTTGACGTAGAACTACGTCTTTGTCGACTATACTGGGGTGCAAATCAAAAAATATGTAGGGTGAAGGAGTGTTAGGTTTTGAACGCTCGTAGCTTTGTCATTTATGGATGAAATTAAAATCCAAATACGCCAATCGATAGGATATTACATTACGAACCTGTTGAAATAAATATTTTTCCAATTTTTCTGTAATTAAACTTTTGAAAATATACAAATGATAATTTTATCACTGATTTCATGAAATAAGCCTTTTTCCCAAACCCAGTCATCATTAACGAATACCACTTGGTTGCACATCCTGAAAAGATGCAAATCAGCGCTGCTCTCATGCCACTGCTCATTACCGCTTCGGACGGTGTGGCACTAGGTCCTGCATCAAGCAGGACTAGGTTAGCGGCTAAAGGTGGATCGCAGCGTATCCACCACAATGAGGAATAAGACTTGAAAAAACGTGCATGTAAAACCCCCTCCCGCTTAACAACCCCCTCCCCCTCCCCCTTAACAATAACCCGAAAAAGACATGGACTTTGACGATAATTTTTTTTCGGGAAATAAATCTTAAGCAATAATGTATGAACAATTAATTTTCTACATGCAGAGCCAAAATTTTCAAAAAAATATTGCTTAATAGGAGACATACACTCGATGAATTAACAACAACTGACGGTGAAACATATCTGGTGCCTCTATATATGCAATTATATTAACATCCAAAGTCCATCCTATTTGACATATTCTGCACAAAACTTTCTGCTCCGCCCCATTCATAAAAAAACTGCGGGAAATCCTATCAGGTTCTGAACCTGAAAAGATATAAAACAGCGCTGCTGTCATTCTTTTGCTCATTGTCGCTTCGGACGGCGTGGCCCTTGGTCCTGCAGGAAGCAGGACCAAATCAGCGGCTAAAGGTGGATCGCGGCGTGACCACAATGAGGAAAAGTAATAAATGTAAACCCCTTCACAACAATCTCCCCCTCCCTCAACAACCTCTCCTAACCCCCCCCCCCCCATCAACAACCTCTCCTAGCCCCCCCCCCCCCTCCTCAACAATAACCCGAAAAAGACATAGACTTTGACGATCTCTTTTTTCCGGGAAATAAAATTTAAACAAATCATAATCATTATCAAAAACAGAAATTTTTCCCTTAATTTCTTCCCACACCCAAAACTTTCAATCTTTAACAAAAATTGCTTGAAAGACATATTCAATGATACTAAGTTGGTGAATTACACACAACTGACGGTAAAACATATCTGGTACCTCTATATATGCAATTATATTAACATCCAAAGTCCATCCTATTTTACATATTCTCCGCAAAAGAAACGTTCTGCCCCGCCCCCATTCATAATAAATGGCGGGAAATCCTGTCAGTTGTGGGGCTTAGAAAGTATGTTTTGTGCAGAATATGTAAAAAAGGAGGGACGTCGGATGTTAACCTAAATGCATATATCCTGCATCATAGATAGAGATAGATAGTACGATTGGGCGATCTTCAGAGAAAGATCGATCTTGACGGATCGATCTTATATTTGGCTCTAGAATCGATCCACTGATTAAATCGGTACCAAAGAATCGATCTTTGGTAGATCGATCTTTTAATTTTTATTTTAATACGCTTGTTTACGTTGGTACCCCAAGAAATTATTACCTCTATAATATTCAATTAAATGTTGTCGTGACGGTAAGGAGCAATGAACACAGGAGGGAGGTAGCAAAAAGCTTCAAATGTTGCTGTATTCGTAAATATCGGAAACGCAAATAGTGACGTCATTGTAGGGAGCGATGCTGATGTTGACGTTATGTTCGTTAAATCTACTACGCAGTATGTGGTGAGAGCAAATCGTTTTTTCGATGTAAATACACTTTAAAAATTGAACACCTATTTTTTTTTGAAGATCGAATAGATCGATTTTTTCGATCATTTCGTGGACAAAGAATCGATCCGAAAAATCGGATATCGGGATGAAAAGATCGATCCAAGATCGCCCAATCCTAATAGATAGATAGGTTCTACGTCATACTGCGGTCGTGTCTAGGACACAACCCTTTAATTTTTTCGGGTTCCAAATATTATTTTTTGATATTTTGAAGGTGTTTACATGCATTTTTTTTATATAATTCATTGGTATTTCACTTCTTATGTGAGGCTGATCAACAAAAAAAAATTAGTTTCGATTTTTAGCGTTGCGTAGTTAAAGGATGCCACCTAAGCTCTGCAGCTATTCCAAAAGAGGCAACATAGCAATACTGAACACTCTTTGAATAAGTGTAGGGCACAAAGCTTTCAGAGTTATTCCAGAAGATTGCTCATGATGGGAAGCAATGTATTTTAGCTGAGCTAATCTGAATCCTTGAATACGAGCCTACAAAAAATATTCCAATGGATCGTTAAGTTGTGATCTCTATTAAATTATGCGTAGGACATTGCAATGACTGTCATACTCGGACATGTTTGTGCGTAGAACGTCTGTCCTACCCACTTATAGCGCCAGGATTTAGTAAAAAAAAGAAAGAAAAAAGTTCAAGATTCTGATACTTTAAAAGGTGTTTTGAGTTGTCATGCTTACAAATATATGTCTTACTATGAAATTACTTACTTATGAAATATGTTATCCCCTAACATAATCAATAGTGGTATAAATAACACATTTTAATGTTGCAATCGTTATTTATATAACACATTTTATAATCAACCAAAATTCTCCTCATTAGCAGCATCATGTAACATTACAAAATCAACCATCCAAAAATAGAAGGCAGAGTCAGCTCCTCTCCCCCGTTAACGGTTTCATTAAATACAATTCGTGTGAAATAAGTCATAAGTGGCTATAATTGGAAGCGCTCCTGGCTCAAGACGACGACGACCACGGCGCTGCCGGTGTGGAACCCGGTCAAGTGTGTATAGAACGAGGAAGAGAAGCACACAGAAGAAAAACGAAACTAGACTTCTGCCATGGTTTGGGCATCGAGAGAGCATGGCTCTAGTCTGGAATTCCAATAGCGTAGTAGCGTGGATGTTCTCTGCTAACCCATTCTGATCAGAATGGCGGGAGAACCGGTTTTCCTAGCCCGGTTTCTAGTAGAGTGCTATGGAGATTGATTCAATTTTTGTGTTGCTCCATATGTTTCGTTTGAGACGAGACACGATGGGGTAAAACATTACTTCGGCCTGATTACCCATTTTTGGTCTATCGAGCAGAAAACATCAAATATTTGCATGATTTCGGCGTTAACGAGTCAGTTATGGTACGATACCTTAGTTCAAAAGCTACAACACAAAGTCTTCAACGCTTTCCGTCCCGTGGTAGCACCGGTGATCCACAACTTTTTTCGGTCCGTCTCATGTTTGTCAATGGACCATTGAATGGTCAATATTTATTCAGGCTTCTCTGTTTACTAATTATACTCGTCCATATGTATCGTGAGAATTCAACTGAGCAACTATTGAAAAAAATACAATTGAAATACTATTTATTTTATACAAACACTTTTTTCAATGAATTAGCAAATTATTAGGCTTTATGGAACATTTTTTTGTTCTAGCACTTTTTCAAAAAAAAAAAAGGTTTTTGCATCTTGAAACAACGAAAAACTTTCTGGGAAGGGAAAGGTTAAGGGCGGAAAGAATGCATATTTACACCCATTGTTCTCATAAACAAAAGAAGCATTCCAATGGAATCCATTTTCCCATTCCACTTTTGCCTTCATCCGTATGACGAGGTACACGGTCAATTAGATTATCCCAAATATGAGTTCAGTTTACTCATAATGGCAAAAAGAACAGGAACTCAGCGATGAGTGGAAAACCTCAAAATTCTGCTGGAAAATGAGGCAAATTAACAAATATTTTTCTCAGTCTAGGAGTAGTACCAATAGACTGGTAAAACGTAGAAAAAACATGAGGAAAATTTACTTATCGCTGAGTTCTTGCACTTGTTGTGATTTATGAGTAAACTAAAATCGAATTTGGCCTTGTATATCTAACGATGTTCATACTATTTGTTTATATGAAAATGAAACCCACAGAAGTATTAACAATATATAAGCAATTTGTGACTCTTTATCAAATCCAACGGTACATATGGAAAGGTAAATAAATTTATAAGTCATCTATAGCAGCAACATTCCATTTTGTGTAAAAATTCGCTCGAAAAAGAGAGTTAAAGTGCGGCTTGTGCTTAGTGGCCCAAAATTCGATCTAAACCCTACGTATCAATGAGTTGGATGTGTAGCTAAGTCGATGCTGTGGAAATCTGAAGAGTCATACCCAATAATTAGGTTGTTTCAATTCGAGGGATTGGTTTTGTTGTAGGAAAAGTATTCGAACTTCATTTGATTCATTTTGACTTGATAAAATCAGCAAATTTCACTTTTAGATTGTTGATTGAACTTCTTATGTTAACACGATAATTTAAGCCTTAATGAGTAGTCATTCACGCCTGGTCGCCAAAATAGGTCACTTGCTAATAATTTCCTTCTAAGGAGGGGTCCGACTCTGACATTCGTTGAAGAAAAAAGAACCACGCCACAACTTTCACCATGTTGGAGAAGTTCCACCTGGCCGACCAACTGACCGACCGACCCGGCGCGTGTATTTATGTTCATGTTCATACTATTGTCGGGTCGGTGGGAAGAGTTCTACGCATAGGATTCGCATATCGGCATCCGCAATAATGGTGGCAGTGGCAGGAGAAACTTTTGATTTATGTTCCAGTTTGCTTCCGTCGTCACGCAACGCTGGCCGCTCTCCCTTGGGCAAGGGGAACATGGAACTGCTGCTCGGGGGGCAACAACAACGGCTTCAAACATTTACAAATTCTTACTTTAGACAGAGTTTTTCGTTTTAGTTGCCTCTGATTAAACATTCCGGGGACTTTAATTGGCACAGGAACACGCAATGGTTCCGATGTGGTTTATGAATTGAGGAAATAAGAAAAAAAAAACACGAATAAAAAGTCTTGTTGTACCGAACTGGAAAACGAATGGAATGAGAATCTTGTACGGTAGCCAGGGCCTCTGGAAGTACTTAGATTGTAAAAGTGAATGATTGGGAAAATTTAAGATTCTTACACAGTTATGTTATCTTCTTCTTCTTCATCTTTCTCTTCTAGACTTTTCACGTTTCTCTCGCGAGCGTTTTGCTGGCTTTCAAATTGGTGTTCTAGATGCACTTTCACAGTTATTAATTGAGAGTTGTATATGCCAACCAATGCATGTACTTGTTTATTGTGTGGCAGTATAGGCAGTATATTGTAAAGGCAGGATAGAAAGTCCATGCTGGAGGTGGCTGAGTTCGCTTCCCGATTCGGTCTAGGAATTTTTTGGGGTTGGAAAATTTCTTAACTCCCCTGGGCACTTACCACACAATTATACTAATGCAAAGGTGGTACAGGCATCGAAAGCTCTCAATTATTAATTGTGGAAGTGAATTTAGAACACCAAGTTGAGAACACGCACTAAGCTAATATGCGATGAGCAATACACTTGAAATGTGAGATCAGGGAAATCGAGAAAAATTACAACCCGAAAGATTTCCGCGACAAGACCGGGATCGATTCCACCGCCATCCTTTTCAAACAATTAGTCTTCAAAGTGATGGAATTTTTTATATGAGCAGTCCCACGCCAAATGACAAATCGGAAAAACTCGACCTTCTCCGATTTGCATGGAACTTTGCATAATTGTTTGTTATAGGCAATGAATCACTCTGCGACACAGTCTTCAACAAATAATTATGTTCTGAGCAAAATATAAAAAAAATAAAATCTAAATATTTATGTCCAATTTTTTAAATTTTTCGTTTACGTGAAAATTTAAAAATTGGACGTGTTTAAAATTCCGGACACTCAAAAATAGACAAAAATCGAAGAACAAAAACTTCTGAAATTTTCTTTAATTTTTTACTACAACGGTGTTTATGCATTTTCTACTCAGAACCAATGTTGAAGATAAATTAATAAAACAGCAAATGGTTATCTTCCATTTAATTCCAGTTAATGAATTTTGGGTATCCATGACAGCTACGAATTTTAACTACAATGTGCAGTCCCACTAAAGACTTATCAAAATTTAGTACCCCTTAAGTACTCACCTCAAATCGCGATTAAGTCTATGTTTCCGGAGATAAACGGGTTTTAAGATTTGGAAAACCAAAATCATGATTTGGGTCAAATTTACTGAACAAATCGTGTACACAAATTTCGATCACATAAACACCTCTCAAATCGCGATTAAAACTATATTTCCGGAGAAAAACGGGCTTAAAGATTTGGAAAACCAAAATCATGAATAAGGTCAAATTTACCGAATAAATCTGATATAAGAATTTCAATCACACAAAAACAACTCAAATCGCGATCAAGGCCATATTTCCCGAGATAAACGAATTTAAAGAATTGGAAAACCAAAATCTTGAATCATATTTACCGAAAAAATCGGGCATGAAAATGATGATCAACAAAACATACCTCATTTATACCGCGATTGAAGTTATATGTCTGGAGATAAACGTTTTTAAAGATTTGAAAAAAAAAACCAAACCCATGATTCAGGTCACATTTACCCAAAAAAACCGGGTATGAAAATTTCAATCATCTAAACACCCCTAAAATTGCGATTAAGGCAATATTTCCGTAGATGACGAGATGTGGAAAAATAAAATCTAGATTTAGGTCAAATTTACTGAAAATATCTTTCAGTAGAACAATTTTGATCATCTAAACACCCCTCAAATCACGATTTAGGCTAAATTTCTAGAGATAAACGGGTTTATCTGGTTCTACGATTTTTATCAGTATTCAAGTGTCTTTGGTTTTGAACATCCTAAAATAACCCAAGCAACACACATGTTCTATAACAGTTTATATACCCTTTGTATGACTGGTTTAGATTGTAAAGCAGTTCACACAACATAATTAAATGAGTTTGTGTTACTTCGGAAGTTTATTTCAGGGGCTAATAGATTTTATTATTGCAAATCAAAGAATAGCATTAAAATTTTGAAACAATCATTAATGATAGTAAACATCCTCAACCATGGAACATAATACTGTTAAAAATTGTTTTCGATGTGTCTCGCTCTTAATAACTATATTAAGACTGATTACACTCGTTAAACAATAGTGCTTCGATCAAGCAAAAGTAAACCAACAATAAGCAATTAACGATTAAATTTTATTTTATTTTTCTCTGAAAAAAGGCACTAACTTGTGAGCGGTGGAGAAAGGATCGCAAGTAAAAATTCAAGATGAACAGCATGAACAGAAACTGAATTTTGGTCGATTTAAGGTTCAATTTACTTTGATGCTTTTTCGAAAAACTCAAGAGCAGTTTTTTTCGACGCATTAGTCCAGATTGCAAAATGCTCGCACTATTCGATTCCTTTTGCTATTCTACACAAAATGACGCGAGCTTTTAGCAATCTGGAAGAATGCGTCGAAAAAAACTGCTTTTGAATTTTTCGAAAATGCATCAAAGTAAATTGAACCTTAAGGTGTACGAAGCTGATTATAACCAGGCTGAATAAATAGTTAATTAGTAGTGCATAAAGCAAATGGTATCCCCATAATTCAACCACAGTAAGTTAGCTGATCTAAAGACTGAACAAGGTTTATTTAAGGGGTTGTTCATAAATTACGTAGACAGTTTAGAGGGGGGGGGTTGACAACTATCCTCGGCCCATACATATTTTAAATTTTTTGTATGGACAATTATCTACGCAGGGGGAGGGGGGGGGGTGAATAATCCCAAAAAACTGTCTACGTAGTTAATGCAAAGACACTCATAATTATTAAACAAATAATACTCATGCTCAAAGTTGATCATACAAGTGTATCCGCGGCATTACTTGTTGCATTTACGACATTTTAGTTCGTCTAAGTTTACTGCCTACCTTACTAATCCCAAACAGCACCAGCAGTAGAGACAAGTAAGAGGAGCTTTTTAGAAATAGCTCCAGGTAGAAGTGGACTGCGAGGACGTTGGAAGTATTAACATTTGGATTCCTATGTTTTGTCTGTCCACTACTTTATGTTACACTTAATTTTCAGACCACATTTCAAAAAAATAATTGAATTCTGGCACTAAAATGCATCAAAATGACCACCGAAATGAATCGCGAACTTGTGTCCACATTGTGTATACTGCATTTGAAAATGAGAGGAATGTTTTACTGTCACCATTTATTGTTTTCAATTCTGCATTGCTGTATTATAGTCTTCCGGGTTATTATTCACCTTAAAATTGACGTTAATGATCATACCTTTTGCCACATATATGTAATATGTAATATGTATGTAAATCAGTGACTTCCGGTTAAAATCCCGAAATGCAAAGGTAATTTTGAGACACGTGGTAACACTATAGATATGTAAATCCAATTAGTCAGCAACATAACAACAAGGGTTGGAAAATACTGTTATTAAATGCCTTAAAAAGCTTATAATTTATATTACTGTTAAGCTTTCCGCTGATTTAAATCACCAGATTTAGATGTTTAAAAGCTGAACAAATGTTAACGTGGTCTATGTACAACAATGATTCAAACAAAGGCTGAATTAAAATCATTGAAACAACATTTATTAAGCATTAAGTTATGAACTGGGATGTAAACAAAGGCAAGACAGTTAATATTCTTCAAGAAAAATTACTTGAAAGTTGAGAGTGATCGAGTCCACACCACTCAGGTTTTGACAGGCATATCGGATCGCTGCACATTTGAATTGGCCGTTATAGATTTTCGAGCAGAAGTTAACTTTCAGTTTAATGTCAGTGTGTTGGTGATAAGACCACCACCATTATCAATTAAATGTGTTTCTCAACATTTTGCAAGAAATCTACCGTTTTATTATTGGGTGACGGCTCAAAATTCATCACGGAAAGTGATGGGATACATTGCATTGCGATACTAACAAATCTATAATATAAGGAGCTTGGAATTTAACGCATGCTCTTGAAAACGAAAAACGGTCACCATAAGCTTAGTAAGACACTTTTATCTGTTCTTTAATCAAATTGCTTTTGGAATTATTAATAATGATTGTAAAAAGTGGGCCGAAGGGTCTTAGACTCTCCAATTTTTAGATGTTTTTCCATAGGAAGGGTTTATGATGGTAAAAAAATTAATTTCAATAAATTTGGGGTGGCCAATTTTCCCGGATTTTCCACCTTCTCTTTTTTGATTATTTTCAATTGTTTAAAAATTGGCTAACTTAAATAAGTTTCAATTCCGTTTTTGTTCATAATTCTGCGACAGTGCAATTCATGCAGTAAGCTCCAGATGGCAGAATAAGGTCTGTATCCACATTAATCCGGACACCTTCACATCACTGTAACTTTCGAAATATTGCACGTAGGAATGAAATTTTTTACTGAGGTATAGCTGGAAGTCATTGATGAAAAAGACTATGATTGGTGTTTACATTCCATGTTTAGTGTTCAAGATGGCGACGTAATGCAAATTCTGACTTGTCAATACGGGAACTAGCAAAAAAAATTGGAAATACCTCAATCCACTGTTCACAGTGTGCTCAAATCATTTTCGGAACCTTTGACGGTCGAGAGGAAACCGAGAAGTGATTAAAACATTAGACGTGCTGATCCTGTCATGGACCGAAAGGTGAAGAGTATATTCAAGGAAAACCCGAATCTATCTGCGTTTGGGGCTGAAGTTGTTTAAAGTAAAAACAGGCTGAAGTTGTATAAAGTAAAAACAGGACGAAGAAGACATTCAAATTTCCTAATAAAAAAAAAACTTAATTGGTAAGCAATTTGCACGTGTGGCCAAAGAGTAAATCTTTCGTCACTACAGGCACAATCAACAAGGAGATTTACCAGAAAGAGTGGCTGCAGAAGCGATTGCTACCCTTCATCAAAAGCCACAAAGAAAACCCTTGATTCTGGCACGATTTAACATCATGTCATTATGGTAAAACTGTGATGGAGTGGTGCGATGCAAATCAAGTGAATATTGTACCAAAACCAGAAATCCACCAAATTGTCCAGAGTTACGTCCAATCGAGAGATATTGGGCTCTGATGAAGCGGAAGCTTTCAGGAAAGAAACAAGGAATCAACGATATCAAACACTTCCAACAAATTTGGACAAAGACGGCCACCACGGTATCTGAGGAGTCTGTACAAACCCCAGTGCTGTGCAGTGTAGTCGACTACTACTACTGATTAACAATTTCGAGAGAACTTGGAAAAATGTTGAATTTGAAATGGCTTTAATGTTGGCCTCTATGGATCTAAGATCTAACATAGCCCATCGCTAAAAATCTGCTAATTATCAATATTATCTAGATGATCGCGTCATTGTGATGGTACTTATGGATATTTTTGGTAGCTATTAAAAATTTAGTCGATTGCTGAATTTATGTATGAGTCCAAATTAGAGGCATTTAGGCCGACATTACATCCATTTCCCCTACATGTTCAGGTGAAAATTGAAAAATCGTAAAATTTTAATTGGCCAGCATCCTTGGCAAGGCATTGTTTGAAAATATGTTAAATTTGAAATGAATTTGGTCAACATATTCAGGAAAAAAATTCAAAATGGCTAGCACCCCTGGTAGACAAGTTCATCGAAAGGTTTTTTTTTAATGTTAAAATGATAAACATGTCCAGATAAAAAATTTATCAAAATCGATAAATTTGAAGTAGCTTGCGCCCTTGGTAAACATGATTAGGAAAATGTTAAAAAAAAATGTTATTTCTACATTCCTAGAAGATAACTCTTCATTGGATATCTTTGAGAATTTGTTAGAATGATGAATGATGATAGATGTCTTCAGATTTGCTTTCACTTGATTCCCTTGAATAAGGTTATCCTTCTCTCTGGTATTTCATTGAAATATTTGTACATAAGAGTCTTCCAAATTATCTGTTTACCACTTATGGAATCCCCTCCTTTACAATTATCTTAGTATTCATAATAATTCCCGCGAGGTTTCCGTTAAATTTATTTATATCATTTCGTTGTCTCCAAGATTTGATCAGGACCATTCAGATGCAATATCCGTTTGCGCTTTCTGCTTCAGACATACTATTGATTCCAGCCTTTAAAATCGAAATAAATACAACTATTTGTGCGGTCTTCAAATTATGTTAAATTTTAAAAAAAAAAAAAATCCTTCTTTTTTATGCAGCAAAGTGCATGGAAATTTAAAACAGAGAGTAACTCTTCCACTAATGAATTCGATAACGCCATATTGAATCACTTTTTCATACATTTAAATCACGTAAACTCGTAACGTAAGTACAAACACACTCACACAAGCGCACAGACACTTGTGACGTGAAAATGTTGTTACTTTCATCATCAGCTTCAGTGAACATAGCATGATATGTTTGTCAATTTTAATACTATGATTTAAAAATGGAAGTTGAAGAAATCGAAGCAGCTACGCGATTTTGCATATTTTGTAGAGTGTACCTCGGAGTGTACATGCTTATCACTTATTTTTTACGTGAAATTCCCGTAGTATCAACCGACATGAAAATCATGTGCGGCACGTGGATATATTTGAAGTAGGCTGTTTAAGGGGTTACCTGCCACCGATTCTTAGTCCTGACTACTTCAAACTAGGGTAACAGGATTTTTCAGTAATCAAAGGAACACATCTTAGTCCTTGTTACTTTTTATGCCTTGTTGATAGTGATAACCCAATCAACAATTTTTGTTTTATTTAAGTTTTATAGCAGTTGATATAACCAAATTATAAAACCTTCACTGACGACCACATTGCTTTAACAATCTCCTGAGAACCGCAATACAGCCATGTCATGGCCAATTGGCCCAGTTTTAATGCAGTCATTAAAACTTGATAAGCGAACTACTTTAGGAGCATAGGATTTATGTCAGTTTTATCACACTCTAGACGTGATTGTTAAAAATGAAAACATAAAATCTCCTCCAGGTCAGAAAGTTTTAACAGCCTTCTAATGACTACCATAAAACTATATTACAACCGCATAAATCGCTCCTGAAGAAGTTGATAAAACATGATACGCAAAACATTTTGACAACTTTGAAGGTTTTAAGTTGGGGTTTTTGGATGATAGTTAATATTGAGAAATATTTTATTGTGGGTTTATTCTTTCGATGTTTGATGTGAAATCATGATCCTTGTCAGTTGGTAATAATGGCTGATATTATTGTACATTGAAAATAAGACGACTTTATTATAATTTTAAACCAATCTGTATATGCTTCACAGCATGCCGTGCAATATTTATGGTGATTATTATACCAAATATGAGCATAAATTTAGTGCACCATATGAATACTAAAATATAGGAATATTTTTAATTTGTCTGCATTAGCACCATGCATTAAAGAGTCATTCAAAGATTATCTATTTAGTACAAAACTGTTACTACTGTTGAGCAATAACCAGTCACATATTATTTAATTATACATAGATGTATGAAAGTGTTTTATTGCCTATCAATTAAAGCGTAATTATTCATACTGTGTGAAATTTGTTCATACGGCGACATTTTTTTTTTTGTTATAACTTGCTACTCCTTAAAAATACCTCAATATAACATAATCTCCTAGTTTGGAATTCTATAGCATAACATAAACCTAATGGTTGTATCTTAGCATTTCGTAGTCCAAATTGAGAGCGTTAAGTTATATTTAAGCTATATAACTAGCTTGCTGGTTTTATTCGGTACAGCGAATCAAAACAAAACAAAAACCATGACCACCTGTCAAAAAGTCAACATTCCAAGCGATCCTCCTATTTTCGCTTGTAATCAAGATGTAAGAAATGCTTATTGGATCCACTAAAAGTTTTTTCAATACAAGGTTTAAAGCCGTGATGTCAATACTGGCCATCTCCAAACGGATTTAGTGAAACTGTCGGCGTTGCTTTAAGAAGGGTTCGTGGATCTTTCGGAAGTGTATCGGAAAGCCGCTTGTTCAATATTTTTAAGAGCTCCTTCACCGCACTGTGCCTTATGTAGGGATCGTATAACTGTAGTTCCTCCAGGAGTTCCATATTGTCGATCGTCTCATCTTCATCGTGTTCAGAAGCACTGAAGGGGTTTTCATTTCATATATCTGAATAGATTTGTTTTTTTTAATGACAAAAAATTTCAGAGTATTTTTTGTTGTAGCAGTATATTTTTTATCTGTGAATCTTAGGCCTCTGATAAAGATGATAGTTGTAATGAAGCTTTAATGAAGGTCTAAGACTGCTTCAAGTTTTATATCGGTCATAAAAAGTGTACCATAAAACATAATTGTATGTTTTGTTTTGGTTTTATTCTTCAGTTATAAGTAGTGATGCAGAACCACCTTACAGCTACCGTTAAAACTATGAAGTCTGATTTTAATTTAGTAGTCATAAAACAGTTTTATAGACGACTTGACGGCCTGATTTTATGACAAGCACACAAAACCGTAATACAACCACAGGCTGGAAGGGATGCTATGATAAAACAATGATAAAATAAGAATAAATCTTCCAAGCATTTAGATTGTTACTTGGGAAGTCCTTGGGTTGCCTGGACCGATGATGATCTTAAAACAAGGAAAAAATGAGTTAGTTAGTCTTCACCTATGTGATTCCTAAAATTATATTCATTGTTCTCTAGTTTGAAGTGGTTAAGACTAGGGTTCTGATGCATGGTCATTATCGGTGTCATTCCCTAATTTTGTTACTAAGGAATCCAATGTTGACTGACAAAGGGGCGCGCCTTTGGGGGGTGTCTCAACACTCCGATGGTTATAAATATCGGGACCTTTCAATTAGAGTCGGATCCTTGCTATAAATACAAGACAACTATGACAACTATAAAAATACGACATGCACTAAACTATGTAAATTCCGTTTAAATTCCGTAAAGATTCGATTAATTTGCACGCAGTTCTCTTTTCAATTGCATTGAGAATAACGTATTTTAGCCTTACAATGCATTCTGCATTCTTTAGGGTCAAAAGTTAAGCGAAATAATAAGCTCTGCTTCAAGTAATGGTATTATCATCCGATAAAACTTGTGATGTTTCAATTTTCATTTGTTTTGTTTTTCTATTGCCTATGACCTCGACATATCATCTCCGAGGTTTCGAATAAAAAAACTTGGGATCCAGTTTCTTGCCTTTTGTTACTTTGTCATCGTGAAATTTTTCCAAGCCTAAGATCAGGGTGCCTTCCATTCATTTTGGCTAAAAAAATGTTTTATGAAATTATGGAATAATAAGATATTATAATAATATTTTGTTTCTGTAAGGAACAAGAAAAGATTGTGGAGTTTGTGTTTGACACATAATACCAGCCAATGTTGCTGCACGAGAGTCGCAATAAACGATTTTGTCATTTATCTCACCCACTCTTCGCTCTTCACTCTTCGCGAAGAGGCGATCAGAAAATCGCTCATTGTGGCTCTGTCAAAGCTAAGTTTACAGGTTTTATGTGTCAAACACAAACTTTAAAATCTTTTCTTGTTCCTTACACATGCAAAATAGCATCATAATATCTTATTATTACATTATTTTCTAAAACATTTTTTTAGTCAAAATGAATGGAAGGCACCCTGCCTAAGATGATGAAAAATTTTCTAGGAAATTTTAAGCTATAAAAATTTTTCCAAATCCCTGAATTTTGAACATTCTTTGAAGCCTTTAGCGTCTGGGGTCAAGTTTCGAACGCGGTTGGATACGGTTGTGTTTTAAGTTTGTTCTCTATTTTGTGCGTGCATTCGCTTTCATAGTTTTCGGCTGCATTTGCCGGATTAGCGCTGGCACTCTGCCTCCCGGACGGTTATACGTGTATGAGTGGTGGTTTTTTCGCTTTCCGAGAAGTTTTAGAATCGAGAAAGAAAACATAATTCATCATGTTTGCAAGCAACAGAAGATTTGACGCTATCTGCGTTGTTTGATTTTTTCTCCTGGTCCAGAAATTTGTGACATAGCGAGCGATAATTTTAATTTTAGTTTATTTACGCGGTGATGATGTTGGTTCACTCGCAACTATTTTCGAAAAAAAAAAAAAAATTAAGAGTTTTCGAACGGAGGTGTACCGAAAAGTGCTTCTGAACGTGTTTCGTAATTGGGTGTGCTGAAATTCGTGCATTCCCGGTTGATTTTGGAAATCCGTATCACAAAATTGCCCACCGATTCCATTTTTTTTTGCCGTTCGACGACGACGGGTGTGCTTTCGCGAGAGTGACGTTTATTTGATCCGTTTCTTTGCACGGGTGTATTTTTTTTTAGCTAACGTAAGTGTGCCTGCGATTTGCATTGAGTGTCGGAGATTGTAAGTAAGCTGAAGGATGCCTCGCTGGATACGCCCAAGACTGGACGGGCGGTAGCTGGTGGCCGGAAACGGTTCCTGGGGAAAGCACTGGATGCGAACCTCCTCCCAGATGACCATGGCAATTCAGGAAGTATTACAACAAAGGTAATTGCTGTTAGATATTTTGCAAACAGTGACAGATAGCGGAAATGAAGAACCAGTGGAGGTGCTGCGCGTGTTTATCCTAGACAAATGGTAAGTTACAAATTCGCTGTTGTCGTTGTCGTAGGCGCCGTCGTAGTCGTAGGCAGTACCGTTAGTATATTTAAAATTAACCACCAACCGCTGAAAATATGAATTATCGCGTATTTCTGTTGTTCATTACATGCCAAGTGAAATTCGAGAACGTAATTTCATTTGATTAGCTTGTTTAACCAGGTCTTAAACAATCGTTACGTCGGTCATAGCTTGTTATGATTGCCTGAACCATACGTAAAGAGAAAATCGAAACATTTAACGTCGCGTGAAAGTGGATCTTAATGAAGGCCTCTTTCGTAGCTTTTAGTTTAAGGATTTCAAAGATCGTCGGTTGCAGTGGCTTGCGTACTGAGCAGAAAAGCGCGGTCCCAGGTCCTTTCATATTAAAAGTGTATGGTAAGATCGTTTTTTTATCGTGTATTTTGTAAAACTTTTCGTTGTCGTCGTTGCCGGGTTTGAATAGTTATAAAAACTTGAGTAACTCTATAATGTAATATGAGGAGCTCGGTGGCCTTAGAACAACCGGTTTTGCTTACTGAGCAGAACATCATGAGTCTAATCTCAAGCTCATCCACATTCAAGATTCGTCAATCGTTTTATTTGTTAACATGACTACATGGTAATAACAGCAACTCGATGATTAAAAAGGAGCTCGTCTGCCTAGTGGCAAAAATTTTTGCTTACTGAGCAGAAGACCGTGGGTTCAATCCCAAGCTCCTTCGCGTTATATGATTGTTAGGACATCAATTCAGCTTATCGTTTACCAAAACGAACCCTGCTGCAAACCCAACCCTATTATCGAATATCCCAGTGATTCCTCATGGAAGTGCAGAGGTGTTCTCGGCTTCCATCAAAGCGAGTGTCACGTCAACACATTCCTACCCCTTCCTTTCTTGACCTGTGTTCGGGAGCGGCCGGCGACATAAAGGACATAAAGGATGAGACGTAAACGAACATGTCATGTAAAATTAAGTGCTCCGAGACTGAAAAGTTCGGTACTCGACGAACAGTACGTTTGATTGAGCTGAGGTTTGCGTCTATTACGACTCAATTTTATGTCCAAAATGACGCTCGTATATGTCAGTCTCAGAGCACCTAAAATTGCATGATTTTTTTTAAGTGTGTGGGTCCAATCCCAGTCGGCGGGGGAAGAAAAGCTGTTGGTCCCCGGCATGCTTGGCATGCACAGTTGTACACACCAACTGCTCATGTGTCAATAATTTTTCACTCAGTTGTTGACATTTGTTTTTCTTTAAAATAATTCATAGATTAAGATCATAGTTTACTATAGATATTCAAAGAGTAGGTAAATCATAACATTTGAATCAATGCCAATGATTTTTTACACTTAAAGTCCAAGATGTGCAACGAGCATTTCTCAATTCATTTTTACAACGCAAAAACAAATATAGTTTATTACAAGAATTAATATCTACTTTTTTTACGAATCTACAAGAAGAGTTTATCTACTGCTTAAAAAAAACTATGTTTCGTCAACTGTGTGCAAAGTTATTAGCAAATGAGCAGTTCGTGACCAAAACTGTGTATGCCAAGCATGGTCCCCGGTCCATGAGTTGATGGATCGATAGGTAGGGTCCAGGTGTCAGAGCTGCCTCCCTGGCGTCGGTAGCATTGGTACTCAGTACGGAAAACAAGATCGACGGAAAAAAATCAAGGAAAAAAAAAGATCATGAAATCTTTTCTTTGTTTCTTTTTTATATTCTTAAATCGAACATTATTCCCGGCTTTCTTCATTTGTTTGTATTGAAGATCGCAAATTTCTGAGTCCCAGCATTTAAAAATTATCAAAATCTCTAAAATTTATTAAAAAAAAAATCAAAGTCTCTTAGTTCTATCCCAGAATCTTAAAAATTTGATCAAGATTTTAAATCATAAATGTATTTAAAATGGTCCTTGTACGTGATCATTCGAAATAGACACTTTTAATCATACCGTGGAGACATTATGCTACTCCACAGGCTCCGTAAGCGATTGGATGTTTTAAAAACCTTTAACCAATGCACGGTAGTTTAAAGGCCACATGATACCGTGAATTAGGGGCCACCTGTGTGATTGACTTCTACCATCGGAACAGATGTTCCGTTGTGGTATTCTTAGTAGGTCTTAATGACCCTTACCGACACTAACTGAAGGGACTTCATAGAAGTTTTGGCAAAATTGGGGAAGCTCAGTACTTTTGGTAGAAGTTGTGGGAATTTAATAAAAACTCAGCTCAGGTTTGTTGAAGTTCAGCATATTTCTTAAAAACTTTACGGTTTGATTTGGTACCTTACTGGTAGTTTTGAGAAAAAAAATGATGGTGCATTGAAAATGTTGACGGAACTTTTAGGAATTAGGAATAATTTCAAGAAGACTTTGTAGATATTCAAGGAATATTAGAGCGATTTCCCACCCCTCAGGTTTTGTTGCGTGGCAAATGCCACCTGTAAAGAACGGTGCTGCTCATCGTTCAGCAGTGATAAAGTGCAAATGTTTTTCACATACCTTATCAACTAGATAATATATTATTTGAAACAACCAATTTTTTTTTTTAGACTTCAAGAGGCGGGCGCATCGTTATTTTAGGGAGACTTATATTGAACGGCACACGTCAATATTAGGTACACCTACTTAGCTCAAATTTTAGGAATGCAGCATTGATCAAATCCTTATGGATGGAGATAAGCGCAAAGTTAGAAAATTTGATGCAAATACCGAATTACTATGTTTTGACTTCGTGAATTTTCAAATCATATCCCATGAATCTGAAATAAACAACTACAATTAAAATATTATGCGAAATTTGTGTTTTACTTAAGTTTTTATAAGTCTGGTTACAGACCTTATGTAGTATGAATAAGTAAAAGCCGTGTATTTGAAAATGGTCAACCTTGCATACAAAAATACGTTTTTGATTCTTGATGTTTAATCCTGATGATAAATGCAAAATGTGCATTTACTGACAGAACCCGAAGGGAGCACAGTGCGTAGCGATGCTGTGACACACGTTTCCAAGAAGCGTGATTGTTCACAGCATCGCACTTGGCACCCTTGGGGTTCTGTCAGTTCACATCGATAATACTGCCAATCCGCTACTTTCAACAAGAGAAATTGTGCCACCATCAATCAAATTCGATCACTGTTTATAAGTAGCCATATCCAACTGACCTATATTGCACAATTTAAATCCGTATCAAATATCTGGATCAATCCTGCAGCAACGTCCTTCCACCCACACCCTCAAAACTGGGTCAAGTCCGTGCCGAAAAGCCGAGTTACAAAATCCAGCTCGGAGATAGGTCACTGCCGACCGGCTTCCTAGAATAAGCTACATATTTTCATGCATACAATGCACCGCACGATCCATAGGCGGAGCCTGTCTGCTGCCAGAACTATTTGGATCCCGGAAGCATGGAAAATATAATAAAAGAGATTGCGGATGTGGCAATCATATGCACTAACAGTATCACTCCGTGGCTGCAGAAGCAGCAGCAGTGTGATGCTTACAACAATGTGTGAAAGAGCACGCGGATTGCAGCAGCAGAATGCTCGTTTCAGGGTGTTTGTGTTTCCAACTCATGCTACACAACTGGACCTAGGGCTCTGAGGCGTCATTTTTGTGACTGACCGAACTGGTGGAATGGGGTGGAGGGGCATTGGTATATTACATTGTAGGCAACACAAACGGAATTGTGTATGGTAGAACAACATAGTCTTTTTTGCTTCTCCTGGCCATTGGAGTTGAGACTTGTGTGTATGTGTGTGTGTTGGTGTGGTCGCATGCGCAGTTCCGACACTGACTGTTTTCGGGGTTACACGTTCGTCGGTTGGCTGTTTGTGCGAATCGCGTTGTTGGTTAAGGTCAAGTTGCTGTCCTTTGCAGCGAGCGGTAGAACGGAATGTAGGTTTCCGGTAGCGAATGCTGGCTGCTGCTCGGCCCAGTGTCCATTGACCAGAAATAGATTGAAGCTGTTTACTTATTTGCATATAACTTTATCCAGGATTTGTTGTTTCAACTCATCTTGTGCTCGATGCTCCATTTTTTTACTCTACATCGATTACTTTCTGGAAGTCAACGTAGAGAATTTCCAAGCCAAATAGCAAAAAAAAAGTCAAGTACTTGATAACCTACCTAACTAAGAATAACTAAACCTAATTATCAAGATCGCGTATGGTCTGGTGATTTGATCTCAGATAGGCGTCTCTGAACCATTCGAGCGGTGGATCTCAGAATTCCGAGTTCACGGGGGACTGTTGAGGATCAGCCTAAGGATCTTGATGTGGAGTTTGAGATGATGGCACTTAGCGCAGCTCTCTCAGATTGGCAGGGAGGATGATTGTGGACGGCAAGCTTGTTTTTAAGGGAAAGGGTGAACTTTCTGTTGATAACCCAAGTAACATTGCATTATTTATGGAGGTTTAAAAGTATGCTACAAGTCTAAATCATGATCTACAGAACCCTTATAAAACCGAAATTATTACTTGGGAAGTGTGTAGAGCAACCTAATCAAGATGTTGCACATTGAAACGGACCAGCAACTTGCTATCAAGGGTGAGACCAAGGTACACGACTACATTCGACCATTCAATGGTAGTATTATCAAGGTGGACTTTTAAGGTACCAGGCGAGACAAGCCGAGAAGAATTGGAGTGCGGAAATAGCATGGTCTGTGTTTTAGCTGCATTGATACAAATTTTCCAGCTTTTGAAATAACGTTGACAAAATACTACCACCCGGAAGAGGAGGAACATCTGGCGTGAAGATGTTAAGGTGATACTCTTAGGAAGCCTTAGCGTGAAACTTTAAAGCCACAAATGCCAGCTTCCACAAAACATACAAATTTGAAATTGCTACTTCTTTTTTGCTGTGCTACTACTGTTTTGAGGAAGCTGACATTTGTGCCTTTGAAGTTTCACGCTAAGGCTTCCTTAGAGTATCACCTTAAAGAGGATAGGACCAAGGAGGCAGCCCTGGGAAACTCCAGCATCAGCGTTGAACGTATCAGAAGGTGAATTCTTCAAGAAGACCTGGAATTATCTGCCCGACAAATACTTTTTGATGATCTTAACAAAGAAGCTCGATGCAGGTTGTTCACTATCATGCCAGACATTTTCGAACGCCTTCTCATCGTTAAACAATGCCATCGCAGATAAAGGGTGATACGGTCAAAATTTGGTCAATATCAACTTGACGTATTTCTTTCAATTTTGCATTTAAAAAACCTGAACACCCCTCATTTTGAAGGTGTGTGTGTGTAGAATGTTGCTCCTATTTTGATTTTGGAATTCACTCTTCAGTTGTCAAAATGCCGTCCAAGCAAGAAGAGCAGCGTATCAAAATTTTGCTCGCGCATCGCGAAAATCCGAGCTACTCGCAAGCAAAGTTGGCAAAATCGCTAAAAGTTGCCAAATCAACCGTTACAAATGTAATTAAAGTGTTTGGGGAACGTTTGTCGACAGCCAGGAAGTCTGGATCGGGGGGAAATCGAAAACCGGAAGCCGCTGAGACGACAAAGAGAGTTGCCGGTAGTTTCAAGCGAAACCCTAACCTCTCTCTCCGAGATGCCGCAAATAAGCTGGGTGTATCGTCTACAACCGTGCATCGAGCCAAAAAACGAGCCGGACTATCGACTTACAAGAAGGTAGTGACTCCAAATCGCGATGATAAACAAAATACGACGGCCAAAGCGCGATCCCGGAGGCTGTACACGACGATGCTGACGAAGTTTGACTGCGTGGTAATGGACGACGAAACCTACGTCAAAGCCGACTACAAGCAGCTTCCGGGACAGGAGTTTTATACGGCAAAAGGAAGGGGAAAGGTAGCAGATGTTTTCAAGCACATGAAACTGTCAAAGTTCGCAAAGAAATATCTGGTTTGGCAAGCCATCTGTACCTGTGGCTTGAAAAGCAGCATTTTCATAGCTTCCGGGACTATCAACCAAGAAATTTACGTGAAAGAGTGTTTGAATAAACGTCTGCTGCCTTTCCTGAAGAAACACGGTTGTTCCGTACTGTTTTGGCCGGATTTGGCATCTTGCCATTACGGTAAAAAGGCCATGGAGTGGTACGCCGCCAACAACGTGCAGGTGGTTCCCAAGGACAAGAACCCTCCCAACACGCCAGAGCTCCGCCCAATTGAGAAATACTGGGCTATTGTCAAGCGGAACCTAAAGAAGACCAAAAAAACTGCTAAGGGCGAGCAGCAGTTCAAGGCAAACTGGCTTTCTGCGGCGAAGAAGGTGGACAAGGTGGCTGTACAAAATCTGATGGCAGGGGTCAAGCGTAAGGCCCGGCAATTCGGATTTGGAAAAGCGGAAGCCTAACTGAATATTTTTCCTGAATTTTATACTAATTGAACTTGAAAAAGAAATTTAATTTGATTTTTTTAAATAAACGATTTCACCGATTTACACGCGTTTTCCCTTGACCAAATTTTGACCGTATCACCCTTTATATTGGAAACGGACTTGATCCGCTTGATGCTGTTAGCAGCCCGTGCGAGTTGGTGGATGGAAGAGTGGCCTTTCCTAAATAAACCCGAATTGCTCTTTAAGAAAGATGTTATTATCATTTGAAAATACCAGCAGACGGCTGAGTATCAAGAGAGGACAAGAGGCTGATGGAGCAATAGCTTTTGGCACTGGTAGGGTCTTTACCAGGCTTGTGGATTGGAATGACTTTGGCTAACTTCCCGCATGCAGGGAAGTATCAAAACACCAAACTTGCAAGATGCTCGAAGAAGTCAACCACCAGCGGCCTTCATGTTCTTGGTTGATTTAATGGCTGCTATCATCTCATCAGCCAATATTCTACTTTCGTCAGGGACAACTACGGGGTTGATAGCGATTCTGTACATTGCCTCCGAAACTTCAGGCTCGTGGGGACTCACCATGGTTTGGTCAAGGTTATGTAAATTCACAATGTATTAAGCAAGAGCATTGGCCTTTTCAACTGGGAATCGATCCTTGCCCCGTAACGTGGGTAGATCACCTTTTCGTGGTACGTTACGGGATGTAAGATCTACCATCGATTCCTAGTCCTGACTACGTCAAACTAGGGGGACAGGATTTTTCAGTAATCCAAGGAACACATCTTAGTCCTTGTTACTTTTTATGCCTTGTTGATAGTGACAAGACTCGGCATTGTCCACCGAGGATGATCTTGAAACAAGGAAAAAATTAGTTAGTTAGTCTTCATCTATGTGATTTCTAATCTTCTATTCGTTGTTCCCTAGGTTTGAAGTGGTCAAGACTAGGGTTCTGATGCATGGTCATTATCGGTGTCATTCCTTAATTTGGTTGCTAAGAAATCCAATTTTGACGCCTTTGAAGGGTGTTTCACCACTCCGAAGAGAGATATAGAGTCGGATCTTTGCGATAAATGCAAGAATGACAACTGTGAAAAAATCGAATATTCCATCATTTCTCAATAGTGATGGAGTAATACGACATGCACTAAACTAAGGACATGGGATATACTACAATAGATCAAATTACTGGTCGCAGTGGTGTTAGGTCCCGAACAAAGGAAAAAAGGATTGATCCAAATTCTGATTAAGAGAGGAAAGGTGAGAGATGGACCTCGGCTTATTTTTTTTTTGAAATCTTTGGTATGTAAATATTTATGCTTTGTGCTCTTATAGGCTTTGTTTTGTAGCTTTTGAGCTGTAGTAGCGAAACAAACGTATAACTGATTTGTGCACGATTAAATCATTGATACTATTGATGTTTTCTACTCGATAGAACGAAAATAGGCGATTACGACTAAGTATGGCTCTACCCTATGTGGATAATTCAACAGAAGCAGATTTCCGTTGTGCTGATTTTATTTGGAATCTGCCACACTCTTTCCCAGATTTCCAACTCCAATCCATGAGCCAAAAATTCTAGGAACTCCATCCGATCAAATCAAGGAGAAAACATGGCCACCATATGGTTCCACTCGGCACCGGCTCTTGCAAGCCGGAGGAGTTCCAGCGAACAGCGAAATTGAGTGCAAATTTATTCCTTTGCACACTGCACTGCACGGTGGTTCAAAAGCGCTAAAATGTGCGTTTTATTATTTACGTGATAATCGAGAGACCGACGGAAAACAAATCAAAGAAAAAATGTGAGAAAATATAATCCAATAATTTAAATATATTGTAGCTTTTTCCCTTGATTTGTTTTCCGTCGATCTTGTTTTCCACCAATGCTACCGACGCCAGGGAGGCAGCTCCCACACCTGGACCCTAACTATCGACCCATCAACCCATGGACCGGGCATCAACGGCTTTACTTCCCTTCCCAAGGAAGGCGTGATCAGAGATGTTATGCCTCAGAACATCCCGGCGGCGCCGACTGGGATTGAATCCAGGACTACTGGGGTGAGAGGTAATCACGCTTATCACTACACCACCGGCGCCGCTTGATATTTTAGCTTGTGTTGTATCAATCTGGGTTGGACGACTTTTGTGCGGTAGTTCCATTGACATCAGAAAAAAAATGCGAATACTTTTAACTTCTAAGAAGTTCCAAGAATTTCAGGGTATATCCGAGAACATCAAGAACGTCTAGAACTACGGGGAAATTTAAATATGCATCTCGAAAGGTAAGTTCCGATAGCAATACAGTTCCATATAATTCACACAAATTCACTTAGGGGCCATGCAATAATTACTTAAGCACTTTTTTGGGATTTTCAGAACCCCCCTTCCCCCTATTAATATTTAGTGATATTTATCAAAACCCTCCGTCCCCTTTTTGTAAGATCTTAAATTCGATATTTGAATGGTCTGTAAAGGCCGTTCACACCAAAATCTGGACTGAGTTTAACGATTTTTATTCAGTCAAATTACTGCAAAATGGGTTGAATTTTGTGCTTTTCTCATAACCAATAAGGGTAAGAATGTTAATCACATGCATTGCTTCTACGAGAGCTTTTGGTTTTCATTTTAATTTGACGAAAAACAATCATAACACTAAGTCCAGATTTTGGTATGAACGGCCTTTACATGGCTTGTCCATGATATTTTTGAGACTCCCTCCCTCCCATGTAAGAAAAAGTAAGAGAATTTCGAACACCCCCCCCCCCATAGGTGCTAACGTAATACTTGAATGACCCCTTAATCGAATATCAAAGAGCTTCAAGGCAGTTCCATTATTTCAGAAAGATTGCAAGAACTTTACAGTTGTTGGTAAAGTTTATGTTATACGTTTAAAGATCTTTTAAAAAGCAACGTCAACTTCAAGGCAGCTCTGAAAATTTCCAGGCAGTTCCATGCATAGCATGAAAATAGATTGAACTTTAGGGCAGTTTCATTAATTTCAGGAGAATATCGGGAACGTCCAAGAAGTTCCGAGAATTATAATGTATAGTCCATAAATCTTCAGGGAAGTTTAGTGAAATTAAGGATAAGCTCAGAAACTTCACAGAAATTCCAAGAAGTTCTCCCATCTTCAGGAAGGCTAAGAGATCTTTAGGTCAATTTCAGATCATCATTAGTAAATTAATGAGAACTTCAGGGAAGCTTCAAGAACTAAAGATAAGTTCACAGCAATTGTTGGAACTTTGAAGAAGATATGAGGAGTTAATTTCAAGGAAGTTTCATAAACAAACTGCGAGAAGTTGAGGAAGTTTCGTAGATTTCTGGAAAGTTTTTGGACAGTTCAGGGGAGTAGAAAGAACTTCAGTGCGGTTTCATTTACTTCAGTAAAACTGCAGAAAGTTTTACGCAGTTCTGCGTATTTAGGAATATCCAGAGAAACTCAGGGAAGTCGTGAGAACTTCGAAGATGTAGAGAGATCTTTAAAAAAATGAATTCCAAGTACCTCAGAGAAGCTAGGTCTACAGATCTTTGTGGAATCACGGACATCTTATGGGCAGTTCCAATAACTTCAGAGAAGGTCCACAGAAAAGTTCAGCCCTTCGGAGAAGTTTTAAGCGTAGGTGTGAGATCTGTTAGTGTTAGTTCTGATAAATTCAGAACAGTTCCATGGACTTCGCTAAAATTTCGAGAACCCTGAAAAGTTCCGAGAATTTCAAAGTAGTCCAGAGATCTCCATAAAACTTCATTGAAAATTTGGGAATTTCAAAGAAACCTCCCTTAGCTCAGTCGGTAAAGGTGCAGCTTCAAAGCCAGACCATGCTGAAGGTAGCTGGGTTCGATTCCCGGTCTGGTATAGGAATCTTTCGGGTTGGAACATTTCTCGACTTCCCTGGGCATAGAGTATGATTGTACTTGCCACTCAATTATACTAATGAAAAAGTGGTACAGACATCGAAAGCTCTCAATTAATAACTGTGGAAGTGCATCTAGAACACTAAGTTGAGAGCACGCAATAAGCTTATATGCGATAAGCAATAAGCTTGAAATGCGAAGAAAAAGAAAAAAGAACCCAACTAACAATTTTAGCTGTAGATTAGCTTACGCAGTCAAAAATTGGCCTATACAACTAATGCTAGCCTGTATAAGCTAGTCTGCAGCTAAAATTGTTTGTTCAGAAGAATCGTATCACCGTTACTTAATAAAAGATGGAGGAACTTTAAAGAAGTTCTGAGGAAAAAAGGAAATGCTGTTAATTTCAAGGAAGTTTCATTAACAAACTGAGAGAAGAAAAGGAAAATTTTGAAAAATTCTGGGCTATTTTGGAAACTTCAGGAAAGCTTGAAGTACTTCAAGGCATTTCCATTTGCTTCAGGAAATTTTCATAAACTTATTCGAAGTTTTAAGCACTTCAGGAATTTCCAGTGAACTTCAGGGAAAACAGACGAACTTCAGAATTAAAAAGAGAACTAAAAGAAAATTATGAAACCCAAGTTCTTTAGAGAAGGTAAGTCTAGAGATCTTTGGGGATTTACAGAAATCTTATGGACAATTTCAATAATCTTAGAGAAGTTCCGAAAACTGCAGGAAAGTCCAGACTTCCAGGAAAGTTTTAAGCATTAGCGTAAGTTCCGATAAGTTCAGAACAGTTCAATGAACTTCGCGAAAATTTCGGGAACCCTAAAAAAGGTCCTAGCATTTCAAAGTAGTCCAGAGATCTCCAGAAAACTTAAGAAAACATCTTCGAAAGTTTAGGAACTTCAAAGAAGCCACCTTTAGCTCATTCGGTAAAGGTGCAGCTACAAAGAAAGACCATGCTGGAGGTGGGTGGGTTGGATTCCCGGTCCGGTATATTTATTTATGTCGTCAATCAATCGTAGACCAATTACAATGAATGCTTATTAACTATGTCTTAAATATTATTGTCTGGCTAACCTTGAAAAGAATGCTTTTTAGTGTTATTTTATTCATTGTTACATCAATTGATTGGGAATATGCGTTATAGCAGGTCATAATTCTATTCAAAGGCCCATTTTTAGCATAGTTTGTTCTTTGATTGTTAATGTAAAACAAATTCCTAATCCTCAGAGAGCGAGTGGGAGCATAAAAATTTATATTTCCTAAAATTTCCGGAACATTAACTCTTTGAGCAATAACATCGTTTTTAAATGTTGCCATGGCAAAGTCTCTTCGTTTATTCAGTCCATCTAAACTTATTAACAAACATCGCGATTCATAAGATGGAAGTGGTAATCTCGTCCAACCTAATTTTCGAAGGGCAAACAACAAAAACTGTTTTTGAACAGACTCAATGCGGTTTATATATGTATCCTGATACGGAGCCCACACTACGCTACAGTATTCAAGAAGAGGTCTCACATAGGCCACATACAATGTTTTAATAGTGTAAGGATCATTGAAGTGCAGACTAAATCTTTTGATAAACCCTAGCATGTTACTTGCTTTATATATAATGTTATTGTCATGACAACTTAGAGTCGAGAATAATGCCTAAGTCCCTTACTTGATTACACCTTTCAACTGTTTTCTCACCAAGGGAAATTGTGTCATTTACTATGGCATGCTTTCTTGTAAACGATATAGAATTACATTTAATAACGTTTATCTCTAACAAATTCTTCTTACACCAAGTGTAAAAAATGTCAACTTCTTGCTGAAATAGCTGCATATCAGATGCTTTAGATATTTCCATGAAAAGTTTCATGTCTTCTGCATATATTGAAACATGAAGCAGCTTCAAAATGTATTCTATATCATTGACAAATAAGATGAATAGTAGTGGACCAAGATGCGAACCTTGTGGCACACCAGATGTTACATGAACGACAGACGACAATTTTCCTTCAAATCTTACTCTTTGCGTTCTCCTTGACAAGTATGACTCGATCCATTGCAGTAGCCTGGTATTTCCAATCTTTCGGGTTGGAAAATTTCTCGACTTCCCTGAACATAGAGTATGATTGTACAACAACAATTGAGGCAACAATTACACAAATGCAAAATGGAACAGACATCGAAAGGTCTCAATTAATAACTGTGGAAGTGCATCTAGAACACGAAGTTGAGAGTATGCAATAAACTAATATGTGATAAGCAATTATCTTGAAATGTGAAATAGTAGAAGACGATTAAGAATAAGAAGAAGAAGAAAAAGAAAAAGAAGAAGAAGAAGACACATTAAGGTAATTCTAGAGAATTTAATGGATGTTCAGAGATATTTCTGATAGCCCTAATAACATCAGGAAAGTCACTATTGAGGAAGTTTTAAAAAGATGATGATTTTGTTTCCATAATTTCAGCACGTTCTCATGAACTTCAGGAAAACCTTAGTAAAAATCTTCGATCGACATTTATTATTTCGTTTTAATTACAGGTACATTGAGGGGACTTAAATTAATACCAACAATTTTCAGGCAATTCCAAAGAATTCAAGGGAATTTAAGCAATTTCCGAGAGGGCGTCTCTATCTAAGATGCAGGAAGAATTTCGATTTGCTGTTATGATATGCGCATAAGCTTAGTAGATCGAAAGAAGATTGATGAAGGTTTTGAAGATTTCCTGCAAATAGTTGGAGAGCGATGTGAGCAAAAGGATTTAGATGCAAGAGCAGAGTTGGGAGAAAAACGGTTACGTACCGGTGCGGTTCACCAAAGCACAAACACGTGTTCTTGACTGCTACACACCGTGTTTGGTTTAGATGCTGGTTGTGTTTCCATCGATGCTTGTAAACCATCTTGGATTTCAAAATGGTGTCAGACATCGATTTCTGGTACACGTCGTCCCGATTCCAAAAATACTCATATTGTGGGGTATGTGACAGTATTTCCTAGTTTTTCTCCAACCGGAAGTTGCCATTTAGGATTTCAAAATGGCGTCAGACATCGCTTTCTAGTCCCTAACCGTCATTCTAATTCCAAAAATACTCATATTGTGGGGTATTTGACAGTATTTCATAGTTTTTCTCTAACCGAAAGCTGCCATATTGGATTTAAAAATGCCGTCAGACATCGATTTCCGGTCCCTACCCGTCATCCCGTCACCACGATTCCAAAAATTCCCATATTGTGGGGTATTTGACAGTATTTCCCAGTTTTTCTCTAACCAGAAGCCGCCATCTTGGATTTATAAATGTTATCAGGCATCGATTTATAGTCCCTACACGTCATCTCGATTCCAAAAATATCCATATTGTGGGGTATTTGACAGTATTTCCGAGATTTTCTCTAACCGGAAGCCGCAATATTGGATTTCAAAATGGCGTCAGACATCGATTTCCAGTTCTTACATGTCACCACGATTCCAAAAATACCAATTTTGTGGGTTATTTGAAAGTTTGGCACTTTGAATTTTGATCATCTAAGCTTTAAATCACTTGCACAATCGGCAGCACTGCACCTCCATTTACAGCTTCTTCGCCCAACCGTTTAACCATGTTCAGCAAAAACCAGGTTCGGTTTGCAAAAACTGAACCGAATCCGTGGTTGATATTCCAAACTCGTTTACACGTGTAAACGGTGCTGATGGACTCGGTTGTGTTTTCGAAACCGAGGTCCGGTTTTGGTTTCAGTTTCGTTTACCGTGTAAACGAGTATTTCAAGAGCTTTGGAGTAGTTGCAAGAACTTCTGGAAGATCAGAGAACATTAGGACAGTTCGATTCATTTCAGAGATATTAAAACAAAATAAAGAATTGATTAGACTTTAGGACGTTCCTAGAATCCCAGAATACTTGCGGGAACTTTAAAGATGATTGAGGAAGCTTTAGGGAAGTCCACAAAACTTCAGGGAAATTTTAAGATTTCAAGGGAAGTATCGTGAGCATCAATGTTTTCATTCTAAAACGTAGGAAGAACTTCAAGGCAGTTCTATTAACTTTAGGAAATTTTTTTAGCTTTTAAGACTTAGGACTTCCAGTGAACATTAAATAAGTCCAGGAAATGTAAGGAATTCCTTGGTACTTCGAAGAAGTATAGATAATTTCATAATTTTTTGCAGAACTTTAGAACAGTTACGTGAACTTCAGTACAGTTTTATGCCGACCTAAATTCAAACAAGTTTTCCTCATATCTCAGGGTCAGTTTGAGGGAAATAAAATGTATGTACAGGCAGGTATTAATAAATTTCTATATTATAAGTAAAGGCGCTCCTTAATGGGAGCGCATGGCTTTTAGGTGGGCAGAGCGCGCTCATCTAAGAAATCAGTGAGTCATCAGTTCTAAATTTACCATGACAGTACTGATCTTCATGCGTTGCGAAGGTAGCTCCAGCTACTCCATAAGAAGTGAAGCTGGTTCAAAACGATGGGGTGGTAGACTCTCTGGAGCTGCCTCCGTGACATCCGCAAAAAACACTGGAGAACTTGTTTCTTGGCTGGAGCTACTTGCTGAACGTTCCGACTGAAGCACTTTCTTCTACAGAAGGAGGCTCATGTTTAGAATTTTGTTGAAATTCTTCGGTACGATTTTGCTTGAAAATGCTGGAAACCTTGATCCTTTTCCATGAATCCTCGTTGGAAAAAGTTTTAGTGACACTGGTTGTTTACAATTTTGACAATTTGAGAATGAGTAGTTATCCCTGTTTTAAAATAGATATTTCATAGCTAACTAGTTTTATTGTAACTTGAGACAACCGCGAATTTTTGGTCCAGTTCCTTTAACTTTAAATACACTGAAATTTCCGTTTAACAAGTCTTCTTTTACGCAATATTCAATTTTCGGCCCTCTTTTTACGAAGTAAATCCCAAATAACGAGTTTTCTTTTTACGAAGTAAATTTTCTAATAACGAGTTTTTTTTTTTGATTTTGGGAAACTGGGAAAACTGTGAAATACCCCACAATATGGGTATTTTTGGAATCAGAGTGACGTGTAGGGACCAGAAATCGATGTCTGACGCCATTTTGAAATACAAAATGGCGACTTCCGGTTACATAAAAACTTGGAAATTCTGTCATATACCCCACCATATGGGTATTTTGGAATAGGAGTGACGTGTAGAGACCGGAAATCAATGTCTGACGTCATTTTGAAATACAACATGGCGACTTCCGGTTACATAAAAATTTGGAAATTCTGCCAAATACCCCACAATATAGGTATTTTTGGAATCTGAGTGATGTGCAGGGACCAGAAATCGATGTCTGACGCCATTTTGAAATACAAAATGGCGACTTTCGGTTACATAAAAACTTGGAAATTCTGTCATATACCCCACCATATGGGTATTTTGGAATAGGAGTGACGTGTAGAGACCGGAAATCAATGTCTGACGTCATTTTGAAATACAAGATGGTGACTTCCGGTTACATAAAAACTTGGAAATTCTGCCAAATACCCCACAATATGGGTATTTTTGAAATCGGAGTGACGTTTGGGGACCAGAAATCGATGTCTGTCGCCATTTTAAAATCCAAGATGGCGGCTTCCGGCAACAGAAAAGCTTGGAAATTCTGTCATATACCCCATATGGGTATTTTTGGAATCGGAGTGACGTGAAATTTATGTCTGACGCCATTTCGAAATCATAGATGGTGGCTTCCAGTTACAGAAAAATTGAAAAATACCACCACGTCACCCCGATTCTTAAGACACCCATATTGTAGGTTATTTAACATTATTTTTATGTTTTTATGTAACCGGAAGTCACCATATTGAATTTCAAAATGGCGTCAGACATGGGTTTTCAGTCCTAATAAGTCACCCCGATTCCAAAAACACTTATTGTGAGGTATTTGACAGTATTTTTCAGTGTTTATGTAACCGGATGTCACCATCTTGTATTTCGAAATGGCGTCAGACATCGATTTCCAGTCCCTACACGACACTCCTATTCCAAAATACCCATATGGTGGGGTATATGACAGAATTTCCAAGTTTTTATGTAACCGGAAGTCGCCATCTTGTATTTCAAAATGGCGTCAGACATCGATTTCCAGTCCCTACACGTCACTCCTATTCCAAAATACCCATATGGTGGGGTATATGACAGAATTTCCAAGTTTTTATGTAACCGGAAGTCACCATCTTGTATTTCAAAATGGCGTCAGATATCGACTTCTGGTCCCTGCACATCACTCCGATTCCAAAAAATACCTATATTGTGGGGGATTTGGCAGAATTTCCAAGTTTTTATGTAACCGGAAGCCGCCATCTTTGATTTCAAAATGACGTCACACATCGATTTCCGGTCCCTACAAGTCACTCCGATTCCAAAAATACCCATGTTGTGGGGTATTTGTTAATATTTTCAAACACCTCTTTTAACGAAGTAAATCCCAAAGAACGAGTTTTCTTTTTACGAAGTAAATACCAAATTACGAGTTTTCTTTTTACGAAGTAAATCCCAAATAACGAGGTTTTTTACGCACTTATTCGATTTACGAAGCCTCGTTTTGGTTCGTAAATGTAGGTTCCAGTGTATAAGACAGTGATAATGCATAACGAAAATGATAACTTGGCTCTGTAAAGTTAATTCGATTGAGCCTATACAAATAAAGTTATCATTAAAAAAAAGAAGTTTAATTGTGGTTGCTTATAAAACAACGATGGGATTGGTTGGATTAGTTGTTGGATTTTATAAGAGATATTCAAAATAATTGTTTTTTTTTCGGAAAATTCACAGCAATCATAAAACTTTTCATTAATCAAAACAGCATTCGAATTGGGCCAAACAATCAAAATTTTTCGTTTCCTACCTTACCAAAAACACATTCTAGCAAGGAAAATAATTTCAAGCATGTGAATTAATTCATCAATGATATATTTACGATTGTCATACTAATGGTTGATTGAAATTAAAATCTTATTTTACTTCTGGCGACCAACACACATTTGGTAAAAATATCTTAAAATATGCAAATGTAACGTAGCTATTAGGCGTACACTTGGCCATGATCACAATGTACCTCGTATTTATGGCTAAATATCACGTGCATCCTTCGTCTATCTGCATAAAAGAGTGTTGTTGCTGCAATAAAACCATTATAAAATTCGAATAAAACCAAGCAGCTCTAGATTTGTTACTTGGAATGATCTTCAATGCGTAACAATCACTATACTAAATGAGACTGTGCACAACATAGCTTGTGTACTAGGGCTAATGTCCCTAATGTCGGCCTAAGTGTCCCTAACATTGGGCTCATATATAAAATTAGAAAGAATACATATTTTTAATAGTTTTCCAATAGCAACCAAAAACATGAGTATGTATTGCCCGGAAAAATTAAGGAACAGGATAATTTTTGAAATACGATTTGTGTCCAACGAAAGAACCATTCTGCCCCAGTGTGCTCCGGAACGCCTTGGCGACATAAATCCCGCGCTGTTTCCACTTCCCCATCAGCACAGTGCACTGCAGTCGCAACGGTGTGACAATCGCAAAGGACGCCAACGCATCCGTTCGAGAAAGATTGATTGGCATCCGCTTTGGGCACGTTCGGAAGTTTTATTTTTGGGTGGGTTGGTAGCGAAATCGTAAACAGCCGCAGTAACAATAGCCGGAAGGATAGGTCAGGACGATACGTGCGGAGGTAGGAAGCTGGCAGACGCGCCAGGGTGTTGACCTACTTTTAATGGTGATGACGATGACGTTGCTGCTGATGATGATGGTGGTGATGATGACGATTCGCGCAGTTAGCAACAAGAGACTCCGGCGGGAACAACGGAAGAGCCTGTGAGAGGGATGGCTACATTGTTGCATGGCCGCCAGGATTGTCGAAGTCCTAGTGTATACAATACAAGCGTACACTCACATACACAACCACTCCAGCGATTTCGGTAGTCTTTGTCGGTGCCATGTGCCACATTGTACAACTACCGTTACATTTCCCGATGGTGGCTGGGTACCAATGCCCTATGTAATAATATCCAAGGGGGAAATAGATCCTCTTCCACAAGTGCGCGGAAAGTCCGCACTGCCGCGGCCTGTGCTGTGTATGTCAAGTTCAGAACAGCCATGTGTTCACATTCGTATTGAAGTTAGGGTTTTGGGAGCAGTGTCAATGGGGCAAGCAGCAGCCGAATGGAATAGACTGAACTCGTTGGTTGGCTTGGTGGTCGAGTTTATCGATTTCGGGCCTTGGTTGAACAAATTTGGCGAAAATGTGACTATGTCGTTCAACACCACCACCACCACCAACATTGCCATCCAGTCCTAAGGAAGAACCATCGACGATGGCAAGTGGCACATCATGCTCGGTGTAATCCAAAGCGGAAGCATTCGATTGTCGGATGATTTATAGGACATTTGGGAAATTGATTTTGTGGATGGTGTTCGGGTGAACCGGTAAATCAATTGACCATATCGGCGGGTAATGGCTTTAACGAGTCGGACGCTATTTATAGAGGCAGTTTCAGTTCTCTAGAAGATCCGGTAAAAAAAATGACCTCGACTTCTATATTGGCATCCATTCTTCTACCACTCTGTTATGGCCTTATGTCCTTAGCATTTCTTGCATTCACAGGTACACACCTAGTATTTTATTCCAAGTTCGGTAATTTATTTCACAGCTAAGTATGTAATGATTTTACCGAAATACTTGAGTCCTGACCGACAAGTTCAATAAAAGCATATTTGCAAGTCATACTGTATGGAACCGTAAATTTTTGCTTTAAGTGTGCTATAATATGGTTGTAGGAATCATCTTAATGTGAATTGTGGACAAATTGAATCCGGTAACTTTCAAAGGATAGAACTTTCGAAAATATAGACAACAACCAGTGGGCCATTTCAGCCTGATATTCCCTGATTTTCCAGCAATTTTCAAAAAACTTCAAAGTGCAGTGTCTACCAGTTTTTTGGGAACACAACCCCATCAGCTATTACTTTCCTCATTTTTTCATTCAATAACACATGGACCTCTAACCCAGTACCATTTCAAATTGAATAAAGCATTCGATACACTTCATAGAATGCAAAAAAAAATGAAGTTCTATCTGGAAGTGCCTTGAAAATGTCTTTATAACAGACATAAGGTAAGGTAAGATATGAACCACGAGATGAAGGATCCAGACACTCCGAGTTTCTCAAGTTTGCTCAAAAGAATGTTGAGGTCTGCTCGGTCAAATGCAGCCTTGAGATCAGTGTAAACCACTTCCATTGTCCGAACGCAGAGTGACACGAATTCGGTCAAATTGGTTGTAGCTGACCGTTTTGGGTAGAATCCATGCTGAGCCGTGGAGATATAATTTTTACAAGAGCTGAAGAGCGCCTCATTGATGATGATCTCGAATACTTTGGAGCAGCAACATAGTGATGTGATTCCTCTGTAATTCTGGACATTCCTTTTATCACCTTTCTTGTGGACGGGGAACATTTACGAAAATTTCCACGCCTCAGGAAATTTACTCTCCTGTAGTGACAGATTAAATGACTTCACCAAGGGAGTGAGCAACGACTCCGAGCACAGCTTCAGAACGAACGCAGGAATGCCGTCGGGCCCGGCAGCAAACGAGAGTTTCAGCCTTTGAAGAGCTAGATTGACGGTATGTTCACTGATGTGAAACGGATGGAGCTCAAATGCATCTGTTGGAGAATCTCTTATGGTAATCGTGACTTGATTTGGTGATCCGGTTCAGGTTCAGCGGTTTGCTCAACGAGACGAACTGACAATGGCAAACCGACTTCGTTCTTTTTAGAGTTTACAAACGACCAGAAACGCTTTGGATTTCTGCGAAGAGATGATTGCGTACGGAAGACATATCGTCGATACAGGAATCTGTTGCATTTCCTATAATCGATACATGCGCGGTAGAACTCCTACTTCGTAATGTACGAACGATGTTGGCAGTATCTTCGTAGCGATTTAGCCCTATACCGTTTCAGTCGACGTAAGTGACCGTTAGACCACGGTGGCTTTGGTGCGGGGCGGGCAATAGGTACAAATTCAGCCATGATATCCCAAATCATAGGACTAAAATATTCAACGGCATCGTCAACACATCCAGCTAATTCTAATGGTCGCCAATCGATACCGGAAATAGCATCACTAATCGCAACATAGTCGGCTCGACGGAAATCCAGTGTACGATTATTTTCGGAACAATCCTTAAAAACGATTGGTGCTGAGAGAGGTTCATCAGGACGTCTAAAGCAGGGTGGTCTGCACCAAGAAAGATCAGAGGTTCTATGGCTTCCGAAACGGTGCATGCCAGAGTTGCAGCTTCGTTAGACAGAACAAGGTCTAGGTCTATATGGAAGCGAATACATCATATCAAGAACCGGTACGGGTGGTGTAGTGGTAGGCGTGACTGGGGGCGATATCCTACGTAGGTGTGGAAGCTGCCTTCCAGCACATTCGATTGCCGTCAATGAATGCATGACAATAGATGTCCGTCGGTGATTGGCACTAGGTTGCGGAACAGATACCGACGTTAGATAAAGGAAAGAAGAAGAAATTATATCAAGAAGACTGGCAACTATGCCAGCATTCAAGGGAAAGATACAATAGCGCTGTGCTTGAGCTAAGGTGTAAGCAACGCATAGTAAAATGAGCAAATACTCAAAACGAATTTATCTTACATCCAATATAAGGCTGGATTTATTACATCATTTACATGTGTTTCATACAACAAATGTGATGGCAGCTCTTGCAATCGACTGCAGCGTACAAGCAAGATTTACAGAATGAATATTTTTGTTAAAAACCTTCCCCTTCAATGTCGTCTAGACGCAATGCATTTGGGAAAACACATTTTGTACGAAAAATAAGCCAACATTAAAATAACAAAATTATTTTAAAAACATTTTTTTTTTAATTTCACTGAATCAAGCTAAGAGTGTACCCAAGTAACACATAAAACATCTTTTGAAAAAGAATTAGAACGGATTGTTGTATAAATGTATTATAAGAGATGCAGAAAACATCCTACGTTATATATGAGGTTTAAGGATGTTTTCTTCATACTTCTTCGATTCAACATTTTCCAAAATAGTTTTCTTTTGCTTTTATCTTAAAATGTTATTTGAACGTGCATCTTACTGTTTTAATACCACTATAAAACTTGTCGTATACAAAATCAATCCAGATTGACGTAAACATTGACGGTGCCATTGAGCCGGACTGTCTCTTCATGCCGTGATTGACAGTTTCTTATGAGGTATTCGGAGGTTTGTTATGAAGAAAGTTGAAAATACTTTTTTATGACATCTCATAAATTAATACAATTGAAAATGTGCAGGTTGTCTTATAAGAAGTTGAAAATACGTTTTAATAACATTCTGGCTATTAGATGTACGCTTTGCTACTAACAAAACGTCTTCATGACGGATCGAAGGCGTGTTGAACGAGAAAATAATTTTCATGCCATTGGCAAGAACATGATAGATACTTATAACAAACCTTTCATCAAGCGGTGTTGGTCTAGTTAGGTAGAAACAAGTCTACCACGCCAAGGACCAGTGATCGAATCCCATGCTCAAGATTTTTTTATTGTTTTTTTTTGTCGCTGGTTTTTATGATGTTTCCAAAATACATGTTATAAGACCAGTATTTAGTTGTATAAGCTCCGCGTCTTGCGCTTTTTAGGTTGTATAAATGTATTAAATGATGTATATTAAAGTATTAGTGATTCTTTGCGTTAGTCATTACAAAGTATTTTCAACTTCTTTATGACAAGCCGTGTTGCTTGGGTATAGAACAAGGGGTAGTCACTCCGCACACCAATCTTGGGTCAACATTTTTCTCAGTGTGCCGCAAGTGTACCGTTGGTGTGCCGATTATTCTGGCAGTACCGGGCATAGACCGCCGCGATGTTTCAAAAAATACGAATAGTATGGTATATTTGGCAACCCAGCATTTCTGATAGCTTGAATGTTTAGGTTTGCAATCGAAACGGCCCCGGAAATGTCGAATATCGTGCTCGATAAGGATTTCTTCTACCGACGAAAGATCCTCTACCTTAGCTGATGATGATTCGCTGCAGAAGGTGGATTGCATTCTGACGGCGGTGCGTAGACGAGGAAACCATTTACAGCAAATCAACCTCGCTGAAGACTTGGCTGCTGGGATACGAGCTGATCGATACGATTACGGTGCTGTGCGAAAAGTCAATCTTTTTGCTGACCAGCAAGAAGAAGGTTGATTTCTTGAAGCAGATCAAGAAGGACGGTCAGGTAGCAGCTTGAAGTTCAGTGCATTCAGTGACAAGAACTATCTGGGTGTCCGTTACAAGTCCTACTACTCAAATGTTGTCCGAACGTTGCTGGTCAGAAGTACTACACACCTTACTGCTCAGCCTGGAAGAGCAACTGCTGAAGGTGATGATTCCGGGCAAGAAGCTCTCGGAGGTTTTCGACGTCGGAATGGTTTATGCCCAGAAGAAGGATTCCAATCTAAGACGTTCGGTTTTACCACCGGGTTGGTGTTCCGGGAGAATTCGATCGTTGTACCTCAACAAGTGAAATTAAGTTTAAAAATTGTAAGTTAATTAGGTTGCGTAGAAGCAATAAAAATTCCGTGTGATTGTGCCGTGCTGAAATCTCACCTCAAATTTACAAACGTCGCATTGGTGGTAAGGCTACAGTTGTTACCCTTCATCGCCATCAAAGCATATCCTTCGTTGCCTCAGTAGTTGGAGCAGGAGTTCAGTAATCTTCTCCTTTGAGTTTTTCGTATCCAACCATCAGCACTGCATGATCCAATCCATCCAAATTGCTCTTGCATTCCAGTTCGTAGTACACTCCATTTGCGTAGTAGCTGAAAGACTTGTGACCGGCATCGATAGCAATCGACAGCCCTCCGACATCTACATTTCGAATTTAAATGTGAACCGAGAAGTGAATTGCTGGTCTGAGTTTTTCTAGTATATTCAATTAGAGTATGTTTCTGAAATACACAGTCAAACAGCACATAATGTTGTGCACAACTACAATGACAGCTGACCAGCAGTGTTACCATTTTATTTAATGAACAATCCAATGCCTACGAGATTGTGCCGAAGGTGTGCAGATGGATGTGCCCGAGCTATGCCGAGTCTACTTTCTGCACACTGTGCTGAGTGACTTACCCCTTGGTACAGAATCATTGTGCACTGTAGCAAAAGAACGTAAGAATTCCATAAGAACCAATTTTGAATATTAGCCACAAGAAATCGATGTGAATTTGTGAATTTGCCTAATGAAAAATAAGGTCGACAAAAAAAAAATCATTAAACGGAGCAGACCGATCCATGCACGTTGATATTACGGGTCCTGTGTCTGGACCACTCGCCCGTCAACGCTAGGGAAAATGGAATGACTAATAGCGTATAAAAGCTACCTTATGTTAGACGAAAATCTTTCATAAGTCTTGCTTATGAAATTAATATGTGTCGTTCATAAGTCGAGCCTTATGGAATTCTTAAGTTCATTTGCCTCAGTGTAGTAAATGGTTGCGAGGATAAGTTTATTTGTCTACATCACGGTTTCGCCAGAGCAAGCACGTCGAAATTTAATCCTGTACGCTCGAAACGAAAATCCCGGTCTATCCGCTCCTGGCAGTTTTCAATCAAATTCCTGGGCAGGTGGACCGGAAGAGTGCCCCGGAAGAATGTAAAATCAAAAAGAAGTCGAAAGTCCCCAACAAGTTTCTTATCTGGCAAGAAATCTGCACTTGTGGGCTGAAAAGTGAAACTTGCGCCGGAGCAGCATGATATGGATTGCCTTTTTGGCTGGACTTGGCAAGCCGTGGTACAGCGAAAATGAGGCCACAGTGGTTCCCAAGGAGATGAAGTCGGCCAATACTCCGGAACTAAGGCCAATTGAGTAATACTGGTCAATTGCGAAGTACATACTGAAAAATTTACCGGAAGGATTTCAAGCGGGAATTGAATTTGTCAACCAAACAAGTGGTAGCAACCCCAAGTAACCAAAAGTTCTGATAAAAGGCTATTTATGGCTTACGCAGCTTGGTTGAAGGTGGTCTATAGAATTCTTAGCAGCCTCATTTTTAAGTCGTTATAAGAACTTGAAAGTTCCGGTACCATAATTGAAGTGCATTCTAAGCAGCCTCTGGCGGAACTTGAATGGAACTTTCAGAAAATAAATTAAAATAGGTTTTTTTTTTTGTCCTCTACACCAATAGTTCGCACTTTTATGAAAGTTATTTCTAAAGGCAGGTATTAAATGTGTATTGATTTATCAGCATTAGTAGTAGTAATGGAGCTGTTTGAAGAATTAAACACAGTCCTTCGGCGTGAGAGTCTCAGCACAATCCGCTACGTCATCTGAAATATATTTAAGAGAGCTGTTGTCCCGCCTATTGTTGGAGTTTTCTGAGCCACCTGACTGACTTGAATACGAAACACAACACCTTGATGAATTTTAAATTGGTGTTTGCCCGCATGGTATTCCATCACACTTGTGGCGCACTGGTGAGCAATCGTAGATCGCATGCCCGAATACACGGGTTCGAATTCTGTGATCATTTCATATTTACGTACATTTAATTTTGTTACAAATAAAGACTTGTGCGGATTGCTTCATTTGGCTTGAAAGTTCTGTCGGAACTTTATTTGAACTTTATGGAACTTGAAAGTTCTGTCAGAACTTTATGGAACTTGAATGTTCTGTCAGAACTTTATTCGAACTTTATGGAACTTGAAAGTTTTGTCGGAACTTTATTTGAACTTTATGGAACTTGAAGGTTCGGTCGGAAGTTTATTTGAATTTTATGGAACTTGGAAGTGATTTTAATCGTTGAATGCAGAACTTTTGGTTACTTGGGAAGGCTCGTGCAAAAGATGATGGGTCGTCGCAACAAACATTGAAGACTGAATAAGAGCTTTTTCAGGCAAAAATATGCTTCTTCAGACAAACAATAGCTTATTCAGCTTTTAATCAGCTCAAATTGTTTTTTGGGGTGTACGAAGAAAAAATCGAGTAATAGCTCATGGTAAGAAAGAAGAATGAAATAAAGGTCTTACAACAAGCATAATACCTACTCATGTATAGTTGTTACATTGAATTATGAAAGATAAACCGCATTTTTGAACCCCAACAAGACTTTTGCGACCGGAATTTTTCGTGTTCAACCCGTATATCAACTCAATCTCATATTTGGTCTGGCCAAAGTCCGCGCTCGATTTAAATTTTTGGAATATTGTATGGATAAAAGTCAAAGAGAAAGAGAGAGATAAGGGCTCTGGAATGGCCAAACATGAATCACCCTGACCGGTGAATTTCAATGACAAATCGGGACAAGTATACTTCGCTTTCTTTTCGAATAACAAATAAGATTTTAGACACCTTGTACTGGACTAGGACTTAGGATAAAGTCACTTAGAAGACATGATAATAAACGAATTTCACAAATTTTGAATAAATTTAAGAAAGTATTTTAGAGCAAATTTTCGAGGAAGTTTCATGATGAACAACAACTCAGTTGTAAGGTTTCATAGTCAAATATGTGAAAAATTCCATGACGATTGTTGAAAAGTAAGAGGTTGTATCCAAGACACGACCGTAGATATGACGTAAGATTACGAAAGGTAGTTATGATATCACAGCAAAAGTATAGTAAATATTAAATTGATTTCTTAACTCGTTATCAGTGAACAATTTCGATAGGTTGAAATTCGGAAGCAATTTGAGTAACATTGTAAGTTTTATCGAGGTTTCAAAGCATTCTTCAAGTCCAAATCATGGTTTACAGAACCCTCATAAAACCCGAATTGAATTTTTTTGAGGTACTCTGTCGATGTTCATGAAGCCAAGCCAAGCCAATCCTGGACAATATGTCTTAGATTCAAGCTCTAACTCTTTAGCCATTTGTGGTCCTTAAAAGGACCAATGGGTTGGAAGCTTGAAAGCTAGTAAAGAACAATAGTGTGGAAATTTTTCCTCGATGTTTTTGGAAATGATAGCGGTGTGGAAATGAAATATGTAGGTATTAGGGAAAACACATCAATCACAGAATCTGAGCCTACCGGACGGCACCTACGCTTAAACGTTGTAATGCAAATTTTTAGCCCCTTCTAATAAGGGAATTCGGCAAGGTTTTTTTTTGCACAATACTCTTAATAGGAGGGGCCTAGAATTTGCACCAAATGCATAAAGATTGGTACCGTCTTGCATGCTCAGTGCTTGGTATCAATATTTGGTGACTGTGTTAGGGAAACCACTTTTCCCATCACGGAAACGCCTCGTGTTTTTGATGACAAAATTACGCATTTACGTGCACAAAACGCACGGAATTTTTGTTTTATTCAATAGATAATAAATAAGGATCGTTTTGTCGTGATGGTTAAGTAATGCTGATCTATTAGGGTGTTTAACACGGATAAAGCTGGCGAGCAGTATGTTACTTGGAACTCACAAACAGGCTGCTTTTTCATGATATACACAGTGTGATATTGAATAATCAATTAATTATCTCAACATTTAGTGGCAGACCATTCATAAATTTGGGTAACATCAAAAATTCTATAATTCATATTAAATTTCCTATGCCGATCGAAACAAACGTTATGGCGGCACTACAAGGGTGATTGAGTAAACGAAAGAAACGAATCGTGCGAAGCGGAATGAAAGCCGAGTGAAAAACGAATTGCACCAATACATTCAGGCCTACAATTCCACACCTTCTATAGACCAGGTTGAGCCTTGATAGTTAGCTGCTTGCGGGAACTGACATCCGATTGATGACCTTTTCAAATGTCCAAAACATACTCTTAAACAAATTTATGGTGGTCCTGAAACCCACAGCTACACACGAGGAAACTGATTTCCACCCATAGCGGTGCGGCTTCTTTCTCCTTCTATGGATGCTCATGTGGGCTCTGCAGCTCGCTGCTAGCAGGCTGCCTTTCGTTGTGTACTGGAGAACAATGTTCAACGCCACACGCCGAAAGCACTGCTGCTATTGATGCTGCTGCTGCGGACACCGACGACCGGACACCACCACACACGGTAATTGAATGAGCACCGTTCAGTGATACAGGATCAAATTCGATTTTTAAATCTGTGTGTTTTTCAATAGTGACCTATTGAAAATTTATAAAGTCTTTATTTTATCAGATGGGTATATAAATTTCCAATCGTTTGGCTTGTTTAGAATTAAAATCCATCTACTATTGACAGAGTTATATGTGGTCAAAACCTGACCTCTTTTCGTAATGCGGTCGATTTTGGTTTTTTGAAATTGCACTTCCAATATGTTGCCAAAAGACGTAATCCTACGTCAAAAGGTCCAGGATTTGTGAAAAATACTAAGGGAATAGAATTTTGAGGGTGTGGTAAATTTTCAGAGGAATTCAGAGAAGAACTCCCATAGAATTCTGAGCTAAATGCTGAAGTGAATTACCTGTGAATTCTAAGGAGAGATTTAGCAAATGGAGCGAAGTTTCAGTGAATTCTTAGAGAGAAATAAATTTATATTCAATAAGAATCTGAGGACGAATTTTAAGATTTTTTTTTATTATTCTGTAGAAAATTCTTGGATTGGTGTGTTCAAGGTATTCCCAGTGAAAATCTCTAATTTATTATAAGAGAATTCAGAAAAGAACGTTGAGAAGGGAACTGATTTTCAGGGAAATGTTTGAAAGCAATCCATTAAAATTCAGTACAGAGTTTTGAGCGAATTTGTAACGTAGGTAAACAAATTTGATGAACGTAAAACCAGATTCATGATCTTTACAAAATGCTGCTTGAGACTGCTGCTGTTCAATCTCATTCGGTTTATCCTTAATTTAAATGCATACAGCACAATCGATAAATATCCTAAATTCCTGGAAAAACGGAAGAACTGGGAAATTACTAATCATTTTCACTTGCATAATTCCTATTTAGTGTAAAACGCTTATAAAATTGCGCTTTTACGTTAAATCATGTCGGTGTCATTCCTTAATTCATGAGGAATAACTGCACAGAAGACACCAAGACACGATACAACGTCAAAGCGATTCCGCACTTTGGAGGAGTCCAGTTTCAAATGCAAAATACAATAAGAAAAATCAATTCAATTTTTCACGTGGAAAAGGTTTGTTGTAAAACTAAAATTTGAGAAATAAAAATTGTCTAATTTATAAAATAATTTGCCATAACATTACATTTTACAGTTTTACATTTGATTGCAATATTTTCACACAGTAGAACACAATTCGATAATCTTAACTAGAACTTAGCCTAGGATCTTAAATTACCCAACACCTGTCATCTGAACCAACCTGGTCGCAGTCCCAATCCCCGCAAGCGTAGAACTTTCGTCGACAACAACAACAATCATCTCCACAGAGCAATCACAACGATTGCAGCAACAGGGCTATCCGCAGTACCCATTTGAAATGTAAGACAATTAGAATAGAAAGGAAAAATGTGTACTCACCATCGGATCCCTCGGCATAGGACCCCTCCGATGGAATTTTAATTTCGATGGGCTCATGCAGCGCCACTCCTCCTTCCGCTGACGATGAAGCCGATGTTGACGACGTTGAAGCCGTTCCGTTGCTGCTGGTGGTCGTCGTTGCTACTCCCAGTTCTTGTAGGTGAACCACGTCAGCACCACCACCACCAATGTTTCCAGCACTGGGTGAAGCCGAACTGCACGAGGACGACGGATGCAGATCGATCAGTGCGGCTGCAGCCGCTGCCACCGTGTCGGACATCAGTCCGGTGGATGTTCCTGGTTCGGAATCCAGAATGGAAACAGCAGCAGCAGCGGCGTCAAACGGGGATGACTCTTCCGTGTTGATGACGATGGTAGTGGTCGTAGTCGTCGTTCCGGAGGAAGTCGGAGCATTGCCCGATGAGCACGATGTTGATTGAACGAGGTGATGTTGATGTTGGTGGAGTTGGGCTTGCTGCTGCTGCTGTTGTTGTATGGTGTGATGCTGTATGGGGCGAACCTCTACCGGACTAGTTGTGGTGGTGGTACTGATTAGGGGCTGGTTGGTGATGATGATTTTGGTTGAATGGATTGGTTGGGTCGATGTCATGACCTGTTGATGGTGCTGCTGCTGCTGCTGCTGTTGTTGTTGTTGTTGATGGTGATGGTGTTGGTGGAAAGAAGGTTGTTGATGATGATGCTGCTGCTGCTGATGGACCAACTCGTACAGGGAAGAGGATGCGTCCTGGACGGTTGGTGTTGTTGTTATCAGGAGATTTCCGTTAAGATGGGTTGCACCACCCCCGCCGGATATGGCGCTGCCACCCCCGCCACCCCCTCCGCCATTGATGTTAGCGTAGATGATGTTGGTCGGTTTGGTGGAAGAACTGGCCGTCGATGAGGCTTCTTCGTGCATGGTTGCTTCACTTATCTTCTTACTATAGGTTCACAATTTCACAGAATCTTCTTCGTAGCTTCACGGGTTAACGGTAAATAATTCTACTGGCTTTTTTTTTACTTTCACTGCTTCGATTTGAACACTTTGCTCTACGTTATGTTGTAGGGGGGAGATTTTTCAAAATTTCGCTACGGATTTGGGTTGAACACTTTGGATCTTTGTACTAACGATTCGAGTACGCACGCGAGACACTTCTTAGTTAGCCCGATTCCATCAGGTAGCACTTGACTGAATGACAACGAGCAGCGCTGGCCAATGCCAGTGAGGATGCACTCCGAAAACCACCCAGATTGTCGGTCACCCGTTTTACACGGTCACACACAGACACATATAAGCACAAACGCTGGATGGATGCATCCACTACTAGCTGGAATGCAGGTCGTTCCCGAAATATGCGCACAGGAGAGCCTCTGACTTCCCGGGATGCAACAGGAACAGATGCAGCAGCAGCAGCAAAACGATGACAAGTTCAGATTGCAATATATAGTTCAAGGTCGGAAAAAGGAGCACAAGTGCAACCGATTGATGGTACATACACCGAAAATAGCTTGGGAAATTTTACACCAGTAGCTTCGAGGTCCACTTGTGTTGGTCCGGGCGAGGTGGGGTGGCCGATGTATAGGGGGCGACTTTCCGGGATATGGGGGTGGTGTCAAAAACGCTACTCGATGTCACTCGACTGCTGGGTTGCAGCAGCGGCAGCTGTAGCACTTTCGGGCCATCATCGTCTTCGTTGCACATGCACGCTAACTAACACTGTGACAATGGAACAGAAGGTGGCGCCTCCATCACTCTGGAGTCATGGCCACAGTCACGAGAAAATAGAAATAGCACACAATTTGCTCTATGAGCCGGAAATTTCAGCACAATTTCCGAATGGCGATACACTCGCGCTGCTGCATATACAAACGACGGACAGTGGCAGCAGCAGGAAGCAAAAATTCGCGAATAAAATAAAAAATATACACTCGTTACGCACACTACCGAAGGCCCAATTCTATAAATTCGCAATAATAATCGCGAATTTCATTCTTGCTGGTCGTATTCTTCGCTTCTTACACGCGCACTTATACATACGCAAACGGGTTCCCCTTCGATTCACTTTTACAACACTGTGTTTGTATTTCTTCTAATTCGAAACCTGCAAAAAGTTGCAAAAGGAAAAGCAAAAAATTGCCTACTTATTCCAGAACTTGAAATTTGAACACGCCTGTCAATCCGTCTGCAATCGAATCTTCCGGCAATCGTCGATACCAGTAACCGTCACTTTCACTATCATCCCGCATAGGGAACGCGCCAATCCCGGGCCTATTTACACTGAATTTTCGGGAATAATCAAAACCTCACTCAAATATAGGTCTTTAGGCCACTTACACTCGTTCTTAATTGTGCCTTTTTTCCTTCACTCTCACTGCACAAAACTCGAGAGGCAGACAGACCGACAGACACATCCGCACACACGCACGCACACACTCACATTCCCCTGGATGCCTATAGTGGCGTTCCCCCCACAACCACCACACGAGTAGAAGGTTTTTATCACAAGTTCACGTCCAAACACAGTCCTCTGCTTAGAAGCGGCTTAGAACTCTACTGCACACACAAGCGCGCGCTCTGTGACGAACCAACACATGCTCACCGACCCACCGACCGATCGACGACGACGACGACGACTACGACGATGGAACCCCCCAAAATATTCGCTCTCGCTTACTTCTCGGTTACATCAACTGACATTGAATTCATAATCAACCTTCACCCTTCACGCGTATCGTTCACTTCCTACAAGTTACCTCGAAAACGTAACAAAACACGTGAAACCACTAGCAATCTACTAAATAGTCACCCTTCTTCCCTAACACCGTAATGAACCACACTCACTTGGTAACACAGAATCAAAACATTTCACGTCGCTCTAAGCACAGCAGCCCTACATTACCTATTTACGACAACGGCGTTGGGATGTAAACATTCTCACTTTCTTCTGGCGAACGGCTTGAATCGGTACTGCCGGGATAGAACTATACACATCGCTGCTCAGAACACGAGCCGCCCACCAATACCACCGAACACGCCGAGTCAGCCGCCGAATCATATTCACGGCCAACCTGCTTCCCCACCCAACACCCCACCCCTCGCCAAACCTCACCGGAACCCGTTCCCAACAGACCATTTTTATTTGCGTTGTGAGCTCCCCGACTCATCGCGCGCATCCATATCTCTAGAAGAGGAGGAGGAGGAGGAAACCCCTCTTTTGCTTGGTTTTGTGTTTTCTGTTTTTGATTGTTGCTGCTGTTGTCGGTGCTGACTGCCGTTTTGGTTCCGATTCTTCAATGCTGCTTATGTTTTGTGACGACGGAACTGATCGCTTTACGTTGCTGTTGGAGTCATCTACTGCGATGCGAATTAGGCTGGGTTAAATGGGAGATGATGGTTCTTTAGGAGATATTACTTAATGTTTTGCTTGAGGGGAAGATTACAAGCATTTTTTTTATCTGTCCCGTTTTGATTTTTTCTAAAAATATTGGAAAAGATATTAAAAATCCAAGAGAATCAGTCTGTTGACGTAGGACAACGTCTTTGATTTCTATATGGGGGTACACTTTGTGAAAACTGAAAAAAACCTAAGCTGCCCTAATAACTCAGTATTGCAAAGAGAACTAATGGTCTTCTGTTCAGTGAGCAAAACCAGTCACCACTAGGTCACCAAGTCCCTCAAATATTAAATCACTGTGATTGACAATAATCCAAGCCCAGCATAAAGCTGTTCAAATGAACTGAACTCTCTGGAAGGATTTAATTGTGGGCTATAGAGTATCCCAGAAAATATAAGCACACTTTCAACTCACCGTCATTTCTACCACGCAGAAGTTTCTCAGCTGTTCACCGATTTGCGTTGATGTTAACTTATTGTTCAACAAGTTTGTGTGCGCAAGGTGAATTTTGTTTTACAAATCATCAACATCCGAGGCATTTCCCCATAAAATCACAAACAGATCGTGCACAAATGGTGCACTATTTCCAACCTATCAGTAAGGAAGTTGGCGAAAATGGAGGAAGTAAGTATCGGAGTAGTCCAAACCACCATACGGAAGTTCGATGAAGAAGTTACTGAACCGACAACTGGACCGGAAGATCACCCAAGCTTTCGTCAGTAAGAAAAGTGCCTCTGTTCGAGATTCGGCCAACAATCTGAGAACATCGAAGAGTAACGTCCAACAAGCCGCATCCGTCAAACCGAGGGCGTGTGTTATCATGGACGATGAAAAATACGTCAAATTTGACTAAACAAGACGCTTCCGGGAGACCAATACTTCACAGTCCGTGATGGTTAGCAAGTTAACGATGCCGATAAGTCAGTTTTTACCGAAAATTTTAGTATGAAGGCCGTGGTTTGGCAAGAGTAATGTGAGTGTGGCAAGTTGTCAAAGCCATTTGTGATGAAGGATGAACACTGAAATTTACGTTTGGGAGTGTTTGAATCGGCGTATGCGGCCCATGAGCCGTCAACATGATGGCCAGTACTGGTGTCAATGCACCGCTAGAAAGACATGGTAGCTTGGTACAAAGCAAACAATGTGCAATACGTGAAAAAAGAGATGAATCTCCGAATTGTTCGGAGGGCTGACTAATCGAAACTTTTTGGGCCCTTTCCAAGGGATATCTACGGAAACACTTTAAGGCCGCGAATTCAATCGAAGAGTTTGAAAAAGAGTGGACAAAAGTGGCAAAAATTTTCGCCGAGGAATCTGTACTGAAACTCATAGCAACGTCAGATCAAAGGTTCGCTCCTTGGCATATGATTAAAGGAACTGCTGATTATTTTCAGTCAATTGAAAGGGAATACTACAGAAAACAAATAGGGGAAATGGCTCTAATGTTGACCTATGGATCTAAGGTTGGGCCCATCGCTAAAAATCTGCTATTTATCAATTTTATCTAGACGAACGCGTCATTGGGACGATACGAATGGATATTGTTGGTCGCTATTGTAAATTTAGTCGATTGCTGAATTTATGTATGAGCCCAAATAAGGGGCATTTATGCCGACATTACATCCATTTCCCCTATGAAATAAAAAAATGAGTTCATTAACATAGCGATGTTTTATTCCAATAATAAACTGTGCTACACACCAACTGGGACACTCTATAACTGTCCGAAAATTGGTGCATAGTTGTATCATCATGCTGAAATTGTGGAAAAGACATACCGCTCTTGTTTCTTCTTAAGGTGTTTCGCTGCTTATTCTCGTAACCACTTCGAAGATTTAAGTGCACAAATATCAGCTTCTACGACACGTACACCAATAAATTTTTCAACGATATAAAACACATTTTGAAATTCCTTGATGTTTCAATATATGCAGACGACATGAAACTTTTCATGGAGATAAACAAAGCATCTGACATTCAAGCATTCCAGCATAAAGTAAACGTTTTAACACCTGGAGTAAGAAAAACATGTTAGTGGCGATGATGGTGTAGTGGTAAGCGTGATTGCCTCTCACCTCAGCAGGCCTGGGTTCAATCCCAGTTGGCGCCACCGGGATGTTCTGAGGCATTCAATCTCTGATCACGCCTTCTTTAAGGGAAGTAAAGGCGGTGGTCCCCGGTTCATGAGTTTATGAGTCGATAGGTAGGGTCCAGGTGTGGGAGCTGCCTCCCTGACGTCGGTAGCATTGGTGCTCAGCACGGAAAACAAGATCGACGGAAAACAAATCAAGAAAAAAAAAGAAAAACATGTTAGAACTTTTCATGACACAATTACTCTAAGCCAGAAGATATTATCAAGTTATAGACTTAGCCCAAGTAACAAATCTAGAGCTGCTTAAGTATATTCAAAATTTATAAAGGTTTTATTGCAGCTGCAACCATTACCTACAGCTTTATGAAAGTCATATACAATGCAAGTCATGGAACATTCTCATAGCTATCTACAAAACCCCTATAAAGCTAATTAAAAAACCAATTGATGCTTATGCTATTTTCACTTATGAAAGGTTTTATGATTGCCTTGAAGTATAAAAAAAAGCAGTATGAATTGCCTTTATAAAACCCAAAAATAAATTCTTTTATTGCTATATAAGTAAGCGCAATTAAACTAGTTGGCCATGAAACAGTTATTTAAAAACAATTATAAGCATTCAGTTGCAACTTGTCAAAAGTGTAAATGGGCGGTTAATTTTTACAAAATAGAAAGAATCAAAACTTTCCGGTACTTCCAAGCGGAGCGCAAAGAAAATCAACAAAAATTTTAGCATGAGCCCGTTTATTTGCTACAGTCAGCCGCAAACCTTCGTGAATAATTCCAACCAAGAAAAAAAAAATGCCGCTGCATTTTCTGCGGATGTCACAAAGAAAGCTGTAAAGAGTGTGCCTCCTCATCATTCTGAACCATCTTCACTTCGAATGGACACATTGCTACACCAAAAATGACTCATGAAGAGGAAATATATAATTATCTGGAGTCGGAGGATGATACCTATGCCAACTTGCGCCTCTTATCAGATTTACAGTCGTGGATGGTCACAACAATTCAGCAATCAGCATTGAAATCAGAATGGTGACAGTTCTAGAACAAAAAAGTTGAAATCACGCATAACTTTTCATAAAGTTGAATGTATCAATCAAAACTTTTCCAAATGTTTTTAAAATTCATAGGTTGCACCCGTAGAATAGGAATATACGTTTACCCCTAGGTTTACACTCAAATAAAAAAAAATGAATTGCTCTTGTAAAAAGAAAATAGTACTTGAAATAAAATCATGCATTATGCTTTTCTGTTCTGCTTCCATCCAATGCAAGCATTAGGGAAAATCTCTCTAATAAATCAAAAAAGAAGCAAGCATTACACATTTTAAGAAATTGCGCTTGGTGTTTTTCTTGCCTGCTATCCTCTGTCGCCATATTGTCATTATGAAAATCCCATAAGCCTGAACTGATGAACTGATTTCCAGTGTGCATTGATATGAATTAATTTATTGAGATCTATTTTCTGTAAAATTAAGATGATTCCATCAATTCATTTGATTTCTAAAACAATATTTTTTGTTAATAATGAATTATTTGTGAGGTGCATTTATTTAACGCTCATATTAGGTATCCCAATATACACGATAAAATTTCAAGCGCATATATTTTGGAACTTCTAAAAAGGCATATATTTTCTTTAAGATTTTCACTAATGTCGCCATGAAACAAAATTGATTGCATGGTGATCTTGACACCAACACTCAAACCTATTTTTACCGCTAAAGATTTCCATTTGGAAAAAAAAAGTTTCAGCAGAACAGAACAACAACAAGCTAATTTATGGCGGTTGCTTTGAAGCCAATAAAAGTTAAATTGGCTTTATAACTGATTTTCACCAAAGCGTAATAAAACTGCTAGGATACAATATTACTCTTAAAAAGGATATTAACACTCCGAATACGAAGCCTCCGAAAAACGTGTAACGGCAAGTTTGCAATGGCACAACTTAGCCATTTCTTAATGCATTTCAAAAATTGTGGTACCTTTAGAATTCCTATGGTTTCTAGATGATTTTGATTGCAAAAAACTTGAAAATAGAGTCGTCTACTTTTTTAAAAAGCGAAAAGAGTTGTTACACGTTTTTTTGAAAGGTGTGTTTGTAGGGTTTTGCAAGTGGCGCAAGATCTGTAATTTAGAATAATGGGCACAAGTGTTCACAATTAGCCAGAATACAGTCATGGTTCCTATATATGGATCCTGGAGACAACGGAACGGTCCTCGAAAAATCCGTAACATCCGTAAAAATGGTCAATCCATGATCCTGATCCTAGAGCACTGCGGTTTTTTTGAAAACATTAGGAACTGTGATATAAACAAATATTTGGGGTCGTGACATAAACATGTACCTGGATGGCCATGGGACCGTCCTCCGGAAGATCCGGAACATCCGTAAAAGTGGACAATCCATGAAACTGATCCTAGAGCTCCGTGTTTTTTTTGGCATTAGGATCTGTGATATAAGAATGAATTTGGGTCATGGACCCAGATGGCCATGGGACCGTCCTCCGAAAGATCCGGAACATCCGTAAAAGTAGTAAATCCACGATCCTGATCCTAATGCTCCGCGTTTTTTTTATAAACATTAGGAACTGTGATGATAGAAAGAATTTGGGCTTGTGACATAAACATAAACCTGGACTGTCCTCCGGATGATCCGGAACATCCGCAAAAGTGATCAATCCATGAAACTGATCCTAGAGCTACGCGTTTTTTTTTTAACATTAGGATCTGTGATATAAGAATGAATTTGGGTCATGGACCAAGATGGCCACCAGCGGAAGATCCGGAACATCCGTAAAAGTGGTAAATCCACGATCCTGATCCTAGAGATCCGTGGTTTTCTTGAAAGCATTAGGAACTGTGATGATAGAAAGAATTTGGGCTTGTGACATAAACATGAACCTGGATGTCCATAGGACCGTCCTCCGGAAGATCCGGAACATCCGTTAAAGTGATCAATCCATGAAACTGATCCTGAAACTACGCGTTTTTTTTTTAACATTAGGATCTGTGATATAAGAATGAATTTGGGTCATGCACCAAGATGGCCATCGGACCAGCCAGCCAAGATGGCCAACGGAAGATCCGGAACATCCGTGAAAGTGGTAAATCCACGATCCTGATCCTAGAGCTCCGCGTTTTTTTTTTTATAAACATTAGGAACTGTGCTGATAGAAAGAATTTGGGCTTGTGACATAAACATGAACCTGGATGTCCATAGGACCGTCCTGCGGAGGATCCGGAACATCCGTAAAAGTGGTAAATTCACGATGCTGATCCTAGAGCTCCGTGGTTTTCTTGAAAACATTAAGAACTGTGATGATAGAAAGAATTTAGGCTTGTGACATAAACATGAAGTTGGATGTCCATGGGACCGTCCTTCGAAAGATTCGGAACATTCGGGAAAGTGGAAAATTAACGAAACTGATCCTAGAGCTCCGTGGTTTTCTTGAAAACGTTAGGAACTGTGATATTAGAATGATTTTGGGATCGTGACATAAACATGGACCCAGATGGCCATCGGAACGTCCTCCGGAAGATCCGAAAATTCCGTAAAAGTTGTCAATGTATGGAACTGATCCTAGAGCTGCACGGTTTTTTTTTCGAAAACACTTGGAACTGTCATATATAAATAAATTTTTAGTCGTGACATAAACATGTACCCGGAAGGCCATGGGACCGTCCTCCGGAAGATCCGAAAAATTCCGCAGTTTTTGAAAAAAAAAACACTAAGAACTGAGATGATAGAATGAATTTGGGGTCGTGACCTAAGCATGGACCTTGATGGCCATGAGACCGTCCTCTGGAAGATCCGGAACATCCGTGAAAGTGGAAAATTCACGAAACTGATCTTAGAGCTCCGTGGTTTTCTTGAAAACGTTAGGAACTGTGATATTAGAATGATTTTGGGATCGTGACATAAACATGGACCCAGATGGCCATCGGAACGTCCTCCGGAAGAAGTTGTCAATGTATGGAACTGATCCTAGAGCTGCACGGTTTTTTTTTTTCGAAAACACTTGGAACTGTCATATATGAATAAATTTTTAGTCGTGACATAAACATGTACCCGGAAGGCCATGGGACCGTCCTCCGCAAGATCTAGAACATCTTTAAAAATGGTCAATCCTCGAAACTGATCCTAGAGTTCTACGTTTTTTTCGAAAGCATGTGGAACTGTGATATAAGAAATATTTTGGGGTCATGACATAAACATGGACCCAAATGGCCATGGGGCCATCCTCTGGTAAGTCCAGAACATCCGTAAAAGAGGTTAATCAATGCAACTGATCATAGAGCTCCGCAGTTTTTTTTTCCAAAAACATTAGAAACTGTGATATAAGAATGAATTTGTGATCGTGACTTAAACATGATAGATAGCCATGGAACCGTCGTCCGGAAGATCAACAACATCCGTAAAATGGCCACTCCATAAAATTGAGAGGTGGAAGCATTACTATGACGAGAACCTCAACGGTGATGCAGCAGAAAACGAAGGTGGCACGGCAACAGACCTTGGAGCCCGTGCAGAAGACGACAGGCTACTGGCCCCTGATCTTCAAGAAGTTGAGGAGGAGATCGGTCGACTGAAGAACAACAAAGCAACTAGTGTAGATCAACAACCAAGTGAGCTATTAAAATACGGTGGTGAAGCACTGGGTAATTGCCAAGATTTGGGAGGAGGGGATATTACCGGAGGAGTGAAGCAAGGTGTTGTATGCCCAATCTACAAAAAGGATGACAAGTTGGATTGCTGCAACTACCGCGCGATCACACTGCTGAGCGCCGCTTACAAGGTACTCTCCCAAATTATACGCCACTGCCTGTCACCATTTGCACGAGATTTCTTGGGCAATACCAGCAGGGATTCATGGGTTCATATTCGCGATTCGGCAGGTTCTGCAGAAATGCCACAAATACAACTTGCTTACACATCATTTGTTAATCGATTTCAAATCCGCACACGACACAATCGATCGTGATCAGCTATGGCAGATTATGCACGAGTACGGATTTCCAGATAAACTGACGCGATTGGTCAAGGCAACGATGGATCGAGTGATGTGCGTTGTTCGAGTATCGGGGACACTCTCGAGTCCCTTTGAATCTCGAAGGGGGTTACGGCAAGGTGAAGGACTTTCGTGTCTGCTGTTCAACATTGCGTTAGAATGTGTGATCAGAAAAGCTGGGATAAACACGAGTGACACGATTTTCAGGAAGTCCATCCAGCTTCTTGGCTTCGCCGATGACATCGACATCATGGCACGGAACTTTGAGACGAAGGCGGAAACGTACATCAGACTGAAGGCTGAAGCTAGGCGGATTGGACTTGCCATCAACGCATTAAACACTAAATACATGAAAGGAAGAGGTTCTAGGGAAGACAATGTTAGCCTCCCACCCCGAGTTCAGATTGACGGTGACGAAATCTAGGTGGTTGATGAGTTCGTGTATTTGGGCTCAATGGTGACCAGTGTTGGCAAAATCAGAAATCAATTGATATTTTTCCGCTCTCATGCGCTCGCAATATCACACGTGATATTGGAACAAAATATCATGCTTGATATTGATTTTACAAGTTCCTTTGATATTGCGAGACTATTCACAACGTGAAAAAATCAAGCTGAGAGTTGACTCGACACAAAAATGATTCCATTGCACATCATTTTCTTAGAAAGGGAAAGCATAGTTTGCTATCTCTTTTTAATCTTCACCGAGGGCAGACGCGAAGGGACTGCTGCAAGCCGTTATGGAAGTTTCGGTTGCATTCGGGAGTAAAGCAAAAATCATTAAACTCAATCTCACCACAGTTTGGTGAGATTTTCAGTTGGTGAGTTTTGTTAGCTTGATATTTCGAGCTGCGATATCACAGCTTGCAAAATCAACCGCAGTTGTTTGCTTGTTGATTTTTGTCGTTGGTTGGTGAGCGTTGGTGAGATTTAATTTTTTGATATTTTCCCAACACTGCTGGTGACCGTCGAAAATTATACCAGCAGAGAATTTCAAAGACGCATTATGGCAGGGAATCGTACCTACTTTGGACTCCGGAGGACGCTCCGGTCGAATAAAATTCGCCACGAAGTTGACTATCTAGAAGACGCTGATTAGACCGGTGTTCGTCTACAGCCACGAGACCGTGACTTTGCTCGTGGAGGACAAACGCGCCCTTGGATGACGTAACGTGAAGGAAGCGAATGAACCAAGAATTGCACCAGCTGTTGGGAGAACCATCCATCGTTGACATTGCAAAAATTGCGCGACTACGGTAAGCTGGGCATGTCGTAAGAATGTCGCACGACGACGCAGTGAAAATGGTTCTTGAAAGCGCCCCAACAGGAACAAGAAGAAGAGGCGCGCAGCGGGTAAGGTGGTGTAGGAAAGTGATGCTGTGTTATCATAATAATATAAATAATAATAAAATATAAAATAACAACTAAAAGTAAACTTACTGTTTAATCACATCTGTTTGTGTCCTCCGAAAACTGGATGATTACGATTGGTTGACTATAAGATCAAGCATTATCATTTTTCCCGGCATTCAATTGGTGGACGGCGAGGAGAGCACATCTCCATAAAAACCAGCAGCAGTGCCCACACGGGCTCATTCGATTGACGGACGGCGAGGAGAGCACATCTCAATAAAATCCAGCAGTAGTGCCCACACGGGCTCATTCGATTGACGGACGGCGAGGAGAGCACATCTCAATAAAATCCAGCAGTAGTGCCCACACGGGCTCATTCGATTGACGGACGGCGAGGAGAGCACATCTCAATAAAATTCAGCAGCAGTGCCCACACGGGCTCATTCGATTGACGGATCTTTGACGGAGGAGAGCACATCTCCATAAAACCAGCAGCAGTGCCCACACGGGCTCATTCGATTGACGGACGGCGAGGAGAGCACATCTCAATAAAATTCAGCAGCAGTCAACACGGGCTCATTCGATTGACGGATCTTTGACGGAGGAGAGCACATCTCCATAAAACCAGCAGCAGTGCCCACACGGGTTCATTCAATCGGTAGGCAGCAACCGCTTTGGCCAGCTGAGGGTTTTTCTGAGTTTACCTCACAACGGCTTTAAGCGATCTGCAATCCCCATTCGACGAACCCCCAGTATACCCAGACGGTGCCACATCCGCGGCGGATCTGCTCGACGGACGGTGAGCAGCCGTGTCCATATTCCGTGGCCGACGAACAGTGAGAGATACGCTTCGGCCAGCTGAGGGTTTCCTTGAGTTTACCTCACGGCCCCAAAGCGATCTGGAATCACAACCCAGTGGTCATCCGGACAGTACTGGACAGCAGGACACCCAGTAAGGCTCCCTCGGACTTGATACATCCCACACCTGGCACCATGGAGCAACACCATTTTGTGAAGGCACCCGACAGGCCCGCTGAAAATCACGACAATGGCGCAGCTGGTACGACGAACGACGAATCAAAAAGGTAATTTTTTTTCTTTTTTTTTCAGGTGCTAATTCTGTTGAGGCCTCCGGTGGGAAGACGGAGAGCTATAAAAAGTTATGATTAAATCTTTCTCCGATGAGTAGGCGGAGATAAAAATTAAATTGAATTAAAAAAATTAAGCAACCTCTGATGAGAAGGCAGAGGTTGATCAAAATCGTTTAAAATCGGTATCTGATGTGAAGACAGAAAACCAATATTACGATCTAGTTAAAACCTTAATACACTAGCGACGATATTGCGATCAGTAACGATGTTGTATGGTTTATTCCACAGGAAGCGCAAGAAAGGAATTACAAAAAAGATGCTCATGGAGGAGTTATCATCCGTCAAAGCGGAGTTAACTAAAATGCGGAACGAAAGGGAGGCTTTACTCCTCACCGTATCGAGTTCAAATGTGTCCAACGAGTTTGAACAAGCAAGCACTGTACGTGAGGATTCCACTAACGACGTAAATGAAACACTTCTTGCAAGCGTGAACAACATGTCGCTTAGCACAATGAGCATCCCAGAGTGTAAGCCATCCGACGGGGAAGTTGACATAGATAAAAAAGGCTACGAATATTGGAAGAATATTCTTGTCGCTTCGTTGAACCTTATTCAAGCGAGCGATGAGAAGTCCAAAATTGACGTATTCAGAATTAAGGCGGGACCTAAACTCTTGGAGTTGTTGCAAGGAACCAACTCCTCGGCGGATATGCCTGACGAAAACACTCACCCTTTTGCAAACGCGCTGTCTCGGTTGGATTGCTATTTTGGGTCGAGAGCTTACATGCTTTCACAACGAAGCAAACTTCTGAACACGATGCAGCGTCCTGGAGAAACAAATATCCAGTTTGTCCGACGTGTGGCTGCATCTGCAAAACTTTGCGGTTACGACAAAGATGACGATGAAATGGAAGCAGTTGCACGCACAATAATCAAAAGCTCAACCGACAAGCGTGTGCGCACGTTAGCGCACCGTAATTGGGTCAAGCAAGGTTCATTAAATGACCTAATAGACCTTGTACGAGATCATGAAACCGAATTGTCCAATGAAGAAGAGTTCCAGAAATTACGCAAGCCACAAGGAACCGCTACTGTCGCAGCAATCACTGGTAATACAGATGGACGCGGACAGTTCTATCAAAATGCTATGAGCAGAATCAACCACGGACATCGCGGTAGGGGAACATTTCACCGTGGAGCAATCCGCAAGCGAGAACTGCCGAGAAAAGCTTGTTCGCGTTGTGCAAGCATTTACCATGGTCCTGCGCAATGCCCATGCATCGACAAAGTTTGCCACAACTGCAACAGGCGTGGACACCTCTCTCGATGCTGCCTACAACGGAATCGAGCCAATCCGTCAACGCAACGCCAAGCCGACTCAGACGATGAAGCCCCTCCTCGTAAAATTGCGGCTATCAAGAACGAAGAAGAAAATGATGCAGCAACAGTTGATGTAAGTGAAATTGAATAATCTCAAACGTGATCTTTATTTTTTTATTTGACATGTTATCTACGAAAACGGATTTGCTGAATTCTGAGAAAATGATTAAATAAAACTTGTTATCGATAAATTTGTTGGTTCATTACATATTAAAAATAGTACACTCACTCCCATGCTTCGATATCAGACTTTCATCAGTAAGCGTTAATTTCCTAAAAAAAAAAGAAATCTCTAAATCAAAAAAACTTGCGACGCTGCTCGCGAGAAAATTGGTGACAGGACCTAATTTTCAAATCACTGTTCTTTCGCTTCGAATTTCCCGTTGATATCGACTCATGGTTGACCGAGAATAAAATCAAGTATTAACCGTCAAAACAAAAACAATCTTTCAGGTACAGATTACACCGCCGAGTTACTCCGTAGAAATTGATAAAGTTGCCTCAACGATACAAAATTATCAAGATGAGGAGGATGCCTTTGTAATAGCACGTGTAGCCGGAACGCGTGTCATATTCTTCATAGACTCTGGAGCGCAAGTTAACACAGTAACAAAGTCAACCTTTTACAAGATCCTTGAAAAAGAGTCAACACGAAATAAGTTGATTGACTTGAGCTACACACCAGATAAATCACTTAGAGCCTATGCTACAAACTCCGATATCAAGATAATAGCCACGTTTTCGGCTAAACTGTTCATATCCAAAGATCGGCCTGTCTGTATCGAGAAATTCTACGTTGTAGATGAGAAAAGATCTCTATTAGGGTTCGACACTGCAACAAGATACAGCGTTCTTGCGGTGGGCTTGAAAATCCCAGTCGGTAATTTTCATGAATACAGCAATTGGTCATGTGAACTAGCATCAGTAAATACAGTATCTAAGTCACCCGGAGAAGAGTTCCCCAAGTTTAATGTCCCACCAGTTGTTCTGTACTACGACAAAAATATGCCTCCATCCAGAAATGTGTTCACCCACATCCCGGCCGTATACAAAGAACTGACAAAGCGTAAACTAGACGAATTGCTAGCTTCTAGCATAATAGAGGTTGTAACTGAGGACATGGATCGTTCATTCTGTTCGTCACTTTTGGTTGTGCCAAAAGGTCGTGACGATATACGACTTGTTATCGACCTAAGAGGCCCTAACAAATGCATCCATCGGACACCGTTCAGTATGCCGACATTTGAGGAGATATTGATGGATCTTCATGGAGCCAAATGGTTTTCAACCATTGATCTTAAAAGCGCTTTCTTCCACGTCGTTCTTGACGAGAGCTGTCGTCACCTTACCAACTTTTTCTCCGGCGAGTCCATATATAGATGCTGTCGATTACCATTTGGGCTCTGCAATGCCCCTGATATTTTTCAGGAGATCATGCAATCGACTATTCTTTCGGGATGTAAAGGCGTAGTAAATTATCTAGACGACGTTCTTGTTGTTGGAAAAACAAAAGAAGAGCACGATGACAACCTGAAGGAAGTTATGGCACGATTAAAAAATCATAACGTGAATATCAACCTGAATAAATGTGCACTAAATCAGCAAGCGGTAACGTTCCTGGGTTTCAGGTTGTCCGAAAAGGGTTGGAGTATTGAAGATGACAAAATCCAAGCAATAAAGCAATTCCGGAGACCAGAAACTCAAGCCGAAGTAAAGAGTTTTTTGGGCTTAATAAATTTTATAGAGAAGTTCATACCACAACGTGCAGATAAAACACGATATCTCAGGGAGCTTGCAAAAGCGGACAACTACTATTGGTCACACGATGAAGATAAAGAGTTTGAATATCTCACACACAACGCCTGGAAAATGATTCAAACATTGGGTTACTATAATCGAGAGGACGTTACGGAGCTTTTTGTGGACGCTTCACCATATGGACTAGGAGCAGTACTTGTACAGTTTGATCAAAACTTGAAACCTAGAGTGATAGCCTGCGCTTCTAAAGCACTCTCAGCTACCGAGATGAAATACCCACAGACACAAAAAGAGGCTCTGGCGATGGTGTGGGGGGTGGAAAAATTTTCTACTTATCTCATGAGTATCAATTTCACAATAAGATCTGACGCAGAATCGAACGAGTTTATATTCGGCGGTATGCACCGTATTGGTAAAAGGGCAGTATCACGTGCAGAGGCGTGGGCGCTCAGATTGCAACCGTACAACTTCAAAGTGGAGCGAATACCCGGAAATGAAAATTTAGCAGACGCACTATCCAGATTAGTCCAGGAGCCACAACCAACAGAATCGTTCGATGATACAGCAGATCGCCATCTTCTGTACTTGTTGGATGCAGGAACAATGGATTTCTCATGGCATGAAATCGAAATACATGCCCAGGACGACGAGGAACAACAAGAAGTCAGAGAATCCCTCAAAACAGGTCACTGGAAAAGACAGCATCGTTGTTACGAGTCTCAAACAAAGCTTCTTCAAACCTTAGGAGCACTGATTTTTAAGGTGGATCGTGTAGTTTTACCAAACATACTTCGAGAAAAAGCTCTCAAGATAGCTCACCAAGGCCATATGGGAGCTGCTGCTATGAAAAGGATTCTGAGGAATTATTTTTGGTGGCCTGGGCTGAGCAAAGATGCAGACAACCACGTTAAACGCTGCGAAACATGTTTAAGACTATCTCGAAAAAATGCCCCATTGCCTTTGACGAGTAGAGAACTCCCAGAAGGACCGTGGGAAATACTTCAAATCGATTTTTTTACTGACCAAGATTTCGGCTATGGAAAGTTTCTTGTGGTCGTCGATACATACTCCCGTTATCTACATGTTATCGAGATGAGAAGTATGGATGCTGATGCTACTAACCAAGCTCTTATGCGAATCTTCGAAGTTTGGGGCTATCCATTGGCCATTCAAAGTGATAACGGCCCACCATTCCAAAGTGACAAATTCGTGAAGACATGGGAAGAAAGAGGAGTCAGAATTTACAAATCTATTCCCTTGAGTGCTCAATCAAACGGAGCGGTTGAAAGACAGAACAAGGGAATAAAAGATGCTCTGGCAGCAGCAAGACTGGATAAAAGCAATTGGAGAATGGCACTTGAAAAATACATTCATATGCATAATAAAGTGAGACCACTTTCACGGCTAGGGGTGACACCATTTGAGATGCTAGTAGGATGGAAATTTAGAGGTACATTTCCGAGCCTCTGGAGTACAAATCCAACGGAACAATTAGATCGAACGGATATAAGGGAGAAAGATGCGGCATCAAAGCTGGACAGCAAGAAATATGCAGACACGCGAAGAGGAGCGAAATGTTCGGACATCGTTGTCGGCGATAGAGTGCTTATTGCGCAGCAAAAAAGGCGAAAATCAGACCCAACTTTCTCAGAAGAAAGGTATATTGTAAAACTAATTGAAGTCAAATTAATTTCTGTTTAAAAAAAAAAAATAATAATAATTACAGGTTTACTGTTGTTGCCAGAGATGGTGCCAAGGTGGTCATCCAAAGTGATCGAGGTGTCCAGTACTCTCGGAATGTCCAGGATGTAAAAAGAGTACCTGAAGAACAAGAAGCGGAAGCGATTAACCCGGCAGATGACCAGATTGAAGGAGATGTAATTGGTCCCGAGTTACAGGATGAAAATGTAAATAATAACCAAAATAATATGCTGGTGCGACCTCAGCGAAACATTAAGAAACCTAATAGATTTAAGGACATGGTATTGTACTCAATTTTCGAGTGAAGAGTAGGGGAAAGGGGTAATGTAGGAAAGTGATGCTGTGTTATCATAATAATATAAATAATAATAAAATATAAAATAACAACTAAAAGTAAACTTACTGTTTAATCACATCTGTTTGTGTCCTCCGAAAACTGGATGATTACGATTGGTTGACTATAAGATCAAGCATTATCATTTTTCCCGGCATTCAATTGGTGGACGGCGAGGAGAGCACATCTCCATAAAAACCAGCAGCAGTGCCCACACGGGCTCATTCGATTGACGGACGGCGAGGAGAGCACATCTCAATAAAATCCAGCAGTAGTGCCCACACGGGCTCATTCGATTGACGGACGGCGAGGAGAGCACATCTCAATAAAATCCAGCAGTAGTGCCCACACGGGCTCATTCGATTGACGGACGGCGAGGAGAGCACATCTCAATAAAATTCAGCAGCAGTGCCCACACGGGCTCATTCGATTGACGGATCTTTGACGGAGGAGAGCACATCTCCATAAAACCAGCAGCAGTGCCCACACGGGTTCATTCAATCGGTAGGCAGCAACCGCTTTGGCCAGCTGAGGGTTTTTCTGAGTTTACCTCACAACGGCTTTAAGCGATCTGCAATCCCCATTCGACGAACCCCCAGTATACCCTGACGGTGCCACATCCGCGGCGGATCTGCTCGACGGACGGTGAGCAGCCGTGTCCATATTCCGTGGCCGACGAACAGTGAGAGATACGCTTCGACCAGCTGAGGGTTTCCTTGAGTTTACCTCACGGCCCCAAAGCGATCTGGAATCACAACCCAGTGGTCATCCGGACAGTACTGGACAGCAGGACACCCAGTAAGGCTCCCTCGGACTTGATACATCCCACACCTGGCACCATGGAGCAACACCATTTTGTGAAGGCACCCGACAGGCCCGCTGAAAATCACGACAGGTGGATCGAACAAGTAGAAGGCGACCTGCGGACCCTTCGCAGACTACGAGGCTGGCAAAGTCTGGCCATGGATCGAGTAGAGTGGATACGACCTCTTCGGACAGCAGAAGACAACAAGGCCTTAGCCCGATTGCAACCCATAAACTTGATCCAAGAACGAAAAACAGTGGAACTGTGATATTAGAATGAATTTGAACCGAATGACCATGGGCAGTCCTCCTGAAGATCCGTAATAATGGTCCATCCATGATTCTAGAGCTCCGCAGTTTTGTCGAAAACACTTCTAACTGTGATATATGAAAGAATTTAGGGTCGAGACATCAACATGAACCTGGATGGCCATTGGAACGTCCTCCAGAAGATCCTGATCATCTGTAAAAGTGGATCATCTATGAAACTGTGAAAAAACCTTGGTTTTTTTTTCGAAAACTCTTGGAACTGCAATTTAAGATAGAATTTAGGATCGTGACATAAACATGGATCCGGATGGCCATGAGACTGTCTTCCAAAAGATCCGGAACATCCGTAAATTTATCATACTGTGAAACTGATCCTAGAGCTCTGCAGTTCTTTTTTAAACACTGTGATATAAGAAACCTCTGGATCACTTTTACGGATGTTCCGTATCTTCCGGAGGACGGTCCTATGGCCATCCAGGTCCGTGTTTTTTTTTATCTTTATAAAAGATACTTTCAGCCCTGGGCTGGTTCGTCTCCGGTACGTGTTTATGTCATGACCCCGAATTCTTTTTTATATCGTAGTTCCACATGCTTTCGAAAAAACCGTAGAACTCTAGGATCAGTTTCAAGGATTGACCATTTTTAAAGATGTTCTAGATCTGGCGGAGGATGGTCCCATGGCCTTCTAGGTACATGTTTATGTCACAACCGCAAATTAATTTATATATGACAGTTCCAAGTGATTTCGAAAAAACCGTGGAGCTCTAGGGTCAGTTTCATACAATGACCACTTTTACGGAATTTTCGGATCTTGCGGAGGACGGTCCGATGGCCATCTGGATCCATGTTTATGTCACGATCCCAAATTCATTCTAATATTGCAGTTCCTAACGTTTTCAAGAAAACCACGGAGCTCTAGGATCAGTTTCGTGAATTTTCCACTTTCACGGATGTTTCGGATCTTTCGGAGGACGGTCCCATACCCATCAAGGTCCATGTTTATGTCACGACCCCAAATTCATTCTATCATCTCAGTTTTTAGTGTTTTTTTCAAAAACTGCGGAGCTCTAGGATCAGTTTCATGGATTGATCACTTTTGCGGATGTTTCGGATCATCCGGAGGACAGTCCTATGGACATCCAGGTTCATGTTTATGTCACAAGCCCAAATTCTTTCTATCATCACAGTTCCTAATGTTTATAAAAAAACGCGGAGCATTAGGATCAGGATCGTGGATTTACTACTTTTACGGATGTTCCGGATCTTTCGGAGGACAGTCCCATGGCCATCTGGGTCCATGACCCAAATTCATTCTTATATCACAGATCCTAATGCTAAAAAAAACACGGAGCTCTAGGATCAGTTTCATGGATTGTCCACTTTTACGGATGTTCCGGATCTTCCGGAGGACGGTCCCATGGCCATCCAGGTACATGTTTATGTCACGACCCCAAATATTTGTTTATATCACAGTTCCTAATGTTTTCAAAAAAACCGCAGTGCTCTAGGATCAGGATCATGGATTGACCATTTTTACGGATGTTACGGATTTTTCGAGGACCGTTCCGTTGTCTCCAGGATCCATATATAGGAACCATGACTGTATTCTGGCTAATTGTGAACACTTGTGCCCATTATTCTAAATTACAGATCTTGCGCCACTTGCAAAACCCTACAAACACACCTTTCAAAAAAACGTGTAACAACTCTTTTCGCTTTTTAAAAAAGTAGACGACTCTATTTTCAAGTTTTTTGCAATCAAAATCATCTAGAAACCATAGGAATTCTAAAGGTACCACAATTTTTGAAATGCATTAAGAAATGGCTAAGTTGTGCCATTGCAAACTTGCCGTTACACGTTTTTCGGAGGCTTCGTAGTCGGCGTAAAGTTTTTTACCCACCGTATTCGGAGTGTTAAAACCTTTTGTAGAGTATGGGGATTTCTTGTCAAAGGTTTTAAGACAGCTTTATTGTGATTCTTAATCATGCTTTATAAACCTTATCAAGAGTGGTCCACTAAGCTGGAAAATGATCTTATAGCGGTTATCAAAAGGTTGTGCTGGAGCTATTAATTTTATTAACGGTTTTATAAAATTGATCTCAAAAACCACTAATAGAGTGCAATAAAACAAGAAATGCTACTTGGGAGGTGTTTTTTTATCGATTCTAAGTTGTGATGTTGTGCTGATCACTACAATAGCATCATCTATAAAGCAAATAACATGCTCTGGCTTATCAAACGATTTAGTATGCACTTTACTGATCCTTACATAATCAAAGAACTCTACGTAGCATAACGTGAGGCCTCTTCTTGAGTAGTGTAGCGTAGTTTAGGCTCCATATCATGATACACATGTAAACCGTATTGACTCTGTTCAAAAAGCAATTTTTGTTGTTTGCTCTAAGAAAGTTTGGTTGGACGAGTTTTACGCGCCCATCTTATGAGTCGCGATGTATGTTTATAAATTTAGATGAGCTCAAAAAGCGAAGAGAGTTCACAATGATAGCATTCATAAACGATGTTATTTCGCAAAAAATAAGCAGTTCAGAGGTTTTATCAATTTTTATGCTCCCACACGGTCACTAAGGAATAGAAACTTATTTTATGATAATAATCAAATAACTAACTATTCCGAAAATGGACCATTAAGTAGAATGATGTCTTGCTATAATGCATATGAATCAACTGATTTAACAATGAGTAAAAGCTCACTTTCAGACTTTCTTATCAAAGTCATCCGGCGAATAACATTATTGTCCCATAACATACCTTATGTAATAGATATAAATAGCAGATTTTTAGCGATGGGCCCAACCTTAGATCCATAGGCCAACATTAGAGCCGTTTCCCCTATTTTACAATTTAACTAAGTTTAAAAATGTGTATACATATTATGTATACACATTTTTAAACTTAGATAAATTGTAAAATAGTGGAAATGGCTCTAATGTTGGCCTATGGAACTAAGGTTGGGCCCATCAATAAAAATCTGCTATTTATCAATGTTAACTAAATGATCGCGTCATTGGGACGGTACTAATGGCTATTTTTGGTCGCTATTGAAAATTGAGTCGATTGCTGAATTTTTGTATGGGCCCAAATTAGGGGCATTTAGGCCGACATTACATCCATTTCCCCTAGAACGTAAGGCAACTATTGTAGAACGGTCTACAGTGATTGAAGACAAATAAATAAATGAAATAGAGACGCATGATCATTACTTAAAGTTTGATTGATTGTTGTTCAGGTTGGTTTTCAAGCCAACTAAAAATCGCGATCAACACCAACCACCTCAATCAAACGTAAATTTGTTCGAATGTTTTTCGATAACAGCTTCCTTTTCTAATAGTCATATACAAATAATGCTACGGTATTTTCCTCCCCTAATCGCGATCCAACTGAGTAAACCCACTAGGCAGCGTGTGATTTGCCTTATGTATTTGCGCTGAAGCCGTTGTCTGAGCCACAGCCGTCGGTCGGTCACCACCACCACCACTAAATACCATTAGCTGTTCGACCGTGCTGCGTCGTGTTTGTCACGGCCGTTCATTCGCGAAGCATTTCCGCGTCTCACGAGTCGATGGTGGTCCATTGAATGGTTTGTATATGTGATCCACCACCACCACCACCACCATTCATCCTATTCTACTCGTAAGCAGGTATCCTACCAACCTATCTGTGCTATCTACCTACTAGCGCGACTTATAGAGGATGCGAATGGAATACACTGGCTGGTGGTGTAGTGGCATTTTATCTTTTGCGCAATTCATAATTCGCCGCTGTCCAACCGCCCATGGTGTGCTGCTGGCTGTGGTGACGACGCATAGATTTGTGTTTATTTACGCTCACCACTCACCACCATCGCGATATGTGGACGGCCGTCGTGCTCTGGGCGGCGGTGGTGACTGCACTTGAACTTATCATCGCAAGTCGGAAGGTAGACGAGGTGAATATGACGGACCAGACTGCTAGGAGGATTCGGTGGTACTTCCATTATGGCGATGAGTTAATTGATGATGGTGTTTGGCATACATTTAGAAGGAGGGGGGAATAGATGGAATCTGTATCAAAATTGAATTGCACGAATGTGTGTGATGGTTTCACATTCTGCGTCTTTTCGTAAACAACCGAAAAAATAAAGCACGATAATTATGGGTTAGAAGCGGTCCGTACTCAATAAAAAAAGGAACTGCTCTATATGAGGCTGGATTCAGCGGAATATGAATAATCAAAACATAAATCATCGTAAATGGTCCGTGGGTTGGAGTTATGAGTACGAAGTCCAGAAATCTGAGCTTAGGTGACTCACTCATTGACACACATTTAGGGCAGGATATTTGTGATAGAAATGGTTTATGTTGGCCAAATTCTATGTAGAGCAAACTGCCTCTTAAATAAAGTAACACAACTTTAAATTGTCTAACAAGTCGAATTGAAGAACAGTTAAAGCATTTAATGTAGGATACACTTATTCTTTTAGACAAATTGTCCTCCTGATATTTGATAAAATCGCAAACTAAATCAAAATAAACTATCGCAATCGAATTTGGATTACAAGCAGCGGAGTCCTATTTTCACCTGTAAAAATGCAAAGTTAGTCCATCGTTGATTGTGCTGAGTTGCAGCTGATTGTGGATTCAATGTAGAGTGTGTGTTCTCGTTACTTCCTGGCAATCAGCATCAACAAGTGCAACGTTGATTTGTTTCCATCGCAAACAAAAGCCTGATAATTTATTTATTTTATTGAAAGTGAACTGTCCTCTGTGGTCTTAATGAATAAAAATTCGAGCTTGTCACAACGGTTAAACAGTTACAACATCTACGCACTAGTAATTTTGTTTTTAAAACGGCTACATGTTTCGCGGCAGTCGAATAGATGCTCCACCAACGTAAAAGTTTGAATCATTGACGATAGCGGTTCAAATTCTCCTGTAACAATGACCGGTGTCGTCGAGGGCGTTGAACAGCACGAAAGTTCTACATGGAGGGCAGCCGAGGAGAGTTGACATCACATCGGAAAGTATTCGGTACTGCGTCGAATATCACAACCGAGTTGTTTTTGGCCGGATCCAGCCTCTTATAACAACTCCAAGGACGTTCTGGAGCGGTACAAGATGAATGGGGTCAATTTCGTGCCAATGGATCTCGATCCCCCAAACACACCGGAGTTGCGGCCGATCGAAGGATACTGGGCTATAGTAATGAAGCACGAGCTCCGTTAGCATCTTAAAGTTGTACAAAACCATATGGGTGGAATTAAGAAGAAAATTTGGGCATTTGGATTTGGTGAAGAAATGCTTGGAACTATACTGAAATTGCCGAAATTTTTCGAAGGTCCTTGGTATTTCTCGAGAGTACTCGGATATTCTTTGATGTTCTTGAATCTTTTCTGAAGTTCTTGGAACTTATAGAGACTTTTTGGAATTCCTCGAATCTTCTCTACCGTTGGTGGAACTTTTCGAAATTTTCTGAAATTTTAGGAATTCCCTAAAGACCTTGGAGCCACTCTGCAGCTTATGGAACTTCTGGAAACTTATTGGAATTTCAAGAACCTTCTCGGACGTTCTCAAAACTTCTCTGGAGCTCTTTAAAAGTTATCAAAACTTCCCTGAGGTCTGAGGTTCAATGATTTTTTTCAAATCTCAATACAGCCTTCGGCATCGCTCTGAATTTCATGGAACTTTCCGTAACTTCTTGGAATTTCTCGGGCCTTATTGGACGTTCTCAAAACTTCTATGAAGTTCCCGGAACTATTAGGCCGTTCTCGAAACTTTTCTTAAGTTCATTCATTGAGCCTCCCTGCGAGAATAAACTCGCGTGCAAATGCGGCAAACAAAATTCATGCTTGAGATTCTCATGCATTTTCACGCACTCACACTCACAACGCCGAAGAATCAATACAGCTTTAAACTTATAAAAACCACACAAACGTCAATTGACATCATGCCTATGCATGTTGTGTTAGTTTTCCAACCCCTGATGAACAAACAATAGTAATAACAATGAATAACGCCAAAATATAAAGCAATGAATTTTTTAACCTGAAAACTCATCGGTGATTTTGCGACGTTGAATTTTGCAAAGGCAAAACTCATAGGCGCATAAACTCATGCATGAGATTTGAGTTTTTGAGTTTTTTCGAACACTGCTTCGAACTTAGATCTTTGAAACTTCTCTGAAATCCTTGGAACTTTTCGATTTTTTTTCAGAATTTCTCCGAACTTCTTAAAAGTTCTCGAAACTTATCAGAACTTTTTGGGACTTCTCTGAAGTTCTTGGAAATTGTAATAACTTCTTCTCGAAACTTCTCTGAAGCTCTTGGAACTATTAAGATATTCTCTATAGTACTTTTCAAAGTTTTCCTTTAGACCTCAGAACTTCTACAATTTTTTCAAAAATTCTGCGAACTTCTCTGAAGCTCTCAGAACTTTTTTACAAATTCTCAGGACTTCAATAAAGTTCTCTGAAATTTTCAGAGCTTTTCTTGGACCTTGGATCTTCTCTAAAATTCTTGGAACTTCTCAAAATATCGCGAAATTTCTGCGAACTTCTCTGAAGATCTCAGAATTTCTCACAACTTTTCGGGACTTCTCTGAGATTCTTAGGAATGTGTAGAAATTCTCTTAAGTTCTCGGAATTTATCAAAACTTTCAAGAATTTGTTGAGACTTCCCTAACGTTATTGGAACTTCTCAAAACATTCTGAGGTTCAAGGAACTTTTCAAAACTCCGCATTGCCCTTGGAACCTCTCTGAATTTCATGGAACTTTCCTCAACTTCTACGAATTTCGTGGAACTTCTCGGACGTTCTCGAAACTTCTCTGAAGTTCTCGGAACTATTCAGACGTTGTCGGAACATCTATAGAGCTCTCTGAAATTTTTAGGACTTTCCTTTGGTGCTCCGAACTTCTCAGAAGTTCTCGTAACTTCTCAGAACTTATCCGAACTTCTCTGAAGTTTTTTTTTCAGTAACATATCGTTGGAACTTCTTGAAATATCTTATAAGTTTCTTTGCTTTTGGAAGTTCTAGGCACTTCTCGGAACTACTCAGAAGTCCTCAAAACTACTCGGACCTTCTCGGAACTTTTGGAAAGCTCTTGGAGCTTTTCAGAAGTTCTTGGAAATCCTTTAAAGAGCAAGAAAAGGATAATGTTTTCCATTTAATTCCACTTGGTTTTTTTATCCATGACAGATACATAGTTCCCAGTGGGAATGACACTGATGAACCAAAAAAAAAATACCATGCCCAAACGATAACCCAAATGATATAACTATTCCAAAAATGGTTTGGATGATACCCTGTACACTAGACTGATGCAAAATTTGAAATTTTCGCTCCACAGTGCTTAATCGGTTCCAAATTGGGTCCTGTTTAGCCTCCCAAAATTTGAGATACTTTAGTAAAAAACTGATTTGGCACAAACCATTTCAAGTTTGTATGGGAATTACTATGGGAAAACTTATGTTTTTGATCATATCTATCTAACAATTCACCACATCACTATGCTTTTAAAAATGATAGCAGTGATTGTAGCAAATATTCCCAGCTACAACTTTGTTGCAAGCCACTTTTCAATCAAATGTAAGCAACAAAAGTTATTAATGATTCAAGTCACTGATGTCTTATGATTATGCTCATTTAACTGTCCAGCGGCAACATTGGTGTTTTTGGTGCGAAGAATAGAGCACAAATATCATGGCTACTATGTCACACTGCAGAATACAGTGCTGCCCACAGAACAGCTGCTTGATCATGCCACAAGATCATCAATCTCTTAAACAATTAATAACAATTTAATTTGACATTTGGCTGAAAAACGATATTTCGCAAAGTTGTAGCTTAGAAAATTTCCCGTAAGAATAGTTATAGAAATTTTCGAAAAAGCAATATGGAAAATGGCCAGAAGCCAATGAACAAAAAGTTTGGTTTTTCCATAGTAATTTCCATATAAACATCGAATAGTTTGTGCCAAGTCAGTTTCTTACCAAATGAGTTTAAATTTTGGGAGATTGATCAGGACATGATTTGAAACCGTTTGAGCACTGTGGAGCGAAAATTTCAAATTTTGCATCAGTCTACTGTACACGTCGTCAAGCAAAAGAACCATTCAAAATTTTGTTAGGGAAGAATGCATATTGTAATCGAAATACGTTTCTGTCATGGATACAAGGTACTAAGTGGAGATGAATAGAAGTTAGTTCAGAACAATTCTCGTCACTTATCTGAAATACTCGGATCTTCTCTAAAATTTTCAGCACTTTGCTTAGCTCCTCGGAACTTCTCTTAAGTCATTAGAACTTCTTGAAGATTCTCTGAAGTTCTTGAAACTTCTCTCAAGTTCTCGCAAGTTCTCGGATCTTCTCTGAATTTCTTAAAAGTTGTCGGAATCGCTCTGAAATGCTCGGAACCTCTATGATATTTTCAAAACTTCCCTAAAATCCTTAAAACTTCTCAAAACAGCTCGGAATTTCTTGGAACTTTTCGGAAATTCTCTGAACTTCTCGACAGTTCTGAAATCGTCTCCTAATTTATCGATACTTTTCGAAACATCTCTTTAGTTCTTGGAAATGCACAGTATTCCTCTGCAATACTCGGATCCTCTCTACAAATCTCAGAACTTTTCAAATTGAGGGTGACTCTGGCGTAATGGTTAACATCAATATCTCTCTCGCTAAAGTCATATGATCAAATATCACGCCTTATCAGAAGTTCTCGTAAATTCTCAGCACTTCTCTAAAATAATTGGATTATTTGAAATTTTCAGATCTTCCCTACAGTGCTCAGATTCTATGGAACTTCTGGCAATTTGCCAGAACTTATCTGAAGTACTCGGAAAATCTCTTAAATTCCCGGAACTTGAAATTCTTGAAAACACTACACTCGGCACTTCTCTGAAAGACTCGCAACCACTGTAAAATGTTCCAAAATATATAAATCCTTGGAACTTCTCTGACGTTATTTGAAGTTCTTGTATCATTTCAGAGTTGCTCGGGTTTCCTCCAAATTTATCGGAGCTTTTCAGAAACTTTCAGAAATTTAAGGAAGTTTTCCGATTTTATTTGAAGTTCTTGGAAACTTTAAGGTTTTATGGAGTCCTTAAGCTTCTTGAAACTTTACCAAGTTCCTCGGAACTTCTCTGAAGTTATGAATTTCTTCAATGCTGTCAGGTATGCCGGAATTAACAAAACTTTCCTTAATTCATCGGTACCTGGCTGTAGTCCTCTGAACTTTCTCGGATCTTCTTAGAAGTTTCAGGAACTTCTCGGAAATTCTCGGAATTTCTCTGAACGTCTCGGAACTTCAGAACTTTCATGCATGAAATTCAGTATGAAAGATAGAACTCTAAAGTTTCCTTAGATAAGTTCGATTTAAAACCCCTTCAACAGTTGCTTACTTAGAAATGCACAATTTTGGCAACTAGTTTTTTGTTTCTGTCCCATTATTTTATCATCCTATATCATGACCTAAAATGAAGTTAATCCATGACGTATGAATGATTGAATGGTTTCAATAAATATAATTAAGTCTGTTCCCGTACTTGCTGTTCGGTAAAATTCTGTAGAGTAAAAATCAAAAGTATGTTCTCGAACTTTATTTAAGTACGGGAACAGACCTAAATATTATTTCTCAATAATTTAACCCAAGTCAAAAAAAATAACATAATATCAACTGTTGCAACATTCACCTTACATTCTACCACTCCCGCTGGAGAGAAACGCAAACAAATCGTGAACGAGCAAATTCGCCTCATCATCGCTTATGAAATCGCCGCACACACCTCATTCACTCTCTTTTCGCACATTTACCAACCATTCATCTTTCCCGCGCTGTTTCCGCAAACTTGCACTCACATTGCAATACAGGCGATCCCGCATTCGATGCGACTGCTGGACTGGCTGGGGATGCTGCATGGGGATAAAAGAAAAGAACAGAACAACAAGGGAAGAATGAATGGAAAAGAACCGTCATCGCTGCACACGATCGCGCTCCCATCCATAACCGGCACGGCGAGGCAGACAGTCGGGAAGGCGGCTGGTTTGTAGAATGAGTCTCTCTAATTTTGAATGTGTGTCAGTGTGTTTCGCGACAAGAATCTCCCCGCGCTCGCAGTTTCCTTTCACCATTCTTGGCGTTCAGCAGATTATGAGTTGCGTTGGAAGTCAAAGCGGTTTGAGTTGAAATACGGCGATGGATAAACTGGAGACTCCAGAAAGTGATGGTTGACTTGGAAGTCTATTATCAGAGCAGCTACTGAAACGACTTAATGGACACCTTATCAACACATAGCGCATCCGAAAATCAGAATGTATCAATTTGTATACCTTCGAGGTAGGTTTATTTAGAAGGTTTATTTTCAGAAAGGTAGGGTATCGCAATACTTCATCTGCTGTCAATACTTCCTGGTAATTTCCATTATATTAATGTAAATATAGATGATGTCTAAAGTTTTTTTTTTTTTAATTCTTTATTTAAGAGATTTTTAGCCTTAGGCTAGTTCATCTCTAGTCAGTTGTTGAAGTCTCAGAAGGAGAACCTCCTACGGAGTTGTTGGACATAGTAGGCTTAAAATGAGTTTCTCCTGACAATGCCTGGGGGGAACACCTTCATGAGGGCCAGAAGACTCATCCCATGTGATGCCCCTCCGGCTGCTGAGGCTGTAAGGTGACAGCTCTCCTGGCTCTTCACGAAGACGACAACAAGTTCAAAATGAATAACACAAAACTGAACGAGACGACACCGTGACGAGGTCCAAAGGCTCATCCCGTGCGGTGCCGTCCCGACAGTCAGAAGAAATTAAACATATAAACAAATGAAAGAGTATACAAACGAATATAACAGCTATGGCTTTCCTAGATCTCATGGTATAGGTTAGCTTCCCTGAGGAAAACTAGCAGGGCGTCTGCAGCGGCTGAATCCTCTCCGAGTAGGTTCCGGAGATGTCTAAAGTTTCACCGTAAATAAATCAAATAATTGTTTCTACCGATACTTAAGTTCAAAAGCGACACTATTTAGTATGGAAGAACACCTTGTACGAATATTAAAACAAAGCAGGAGAAACAAATTTTCGATTAGGTATGCCAATTGAATTGATAATAGTCACTTTAACCAAATAATAGTAATAAAACACGCTTCAGATGATCCTTTAAAATACTACTTTACTATCAGGACTGCTATGTTGACAACTTTGATCGATGCTGTTTTAGATACACTGGAACCTCTATTTGCGAACCAAAACGGGGGTTCGTAAATCGAATTAGTGCGTAAAAAAAAACCTCGTTATTTGGGATTTACTTCGTAAAAAAAACCTCGTTATTTGGGATTTACTTCGTAAAAAGAGGGACGTAAATTGAATACTGCGTAAAAAAAAGACTTCGTAAATGGAGGTTTCAGTGTAGCAACTATACATTTTATTCCTATCTATCTCAGCGCAGATATTTTCCATCGGACTTCACACCATTAATCAGTGCTGTTTGCCAGAACTTATCTGAAGTACTCGGAAAATCTCTTAAATTCCCGGAACTTGAAATTCTTGAAAACACTACACTCGGCACTTCTCTGAAAGACTCGCAACCACTGTAAAATGTTCCAAAATATATAAATCCTTGGAACTTCTCTGACGTTATTTGAAGTTCTTGTATCATTTCAGAGTTGCTCGGGTTTCCTCCAAATTTATCGGAGCTTTTCAGAAACTTTCAGAAATTTAAGGAAGTTTTCCGATTTTATTTGAAGTTCTTGGAAACTTTAAGGTTTTATGGAGTCCTTAAGCTTCTTGAAACTTTACCAAGTTCCTCGGAACTTCTCTGAAGTTATGAATTTCTTCAATGCTGTCAGGTATGCCGGAATTAACAAAACTTTCCTTAATTCATCGGTACCTGGCTGTAGTCCTCTGAACTTTCTCGGATCTTCTTAGAAGTTTCAGGAACTTCTCGGAAATTCTCGGAATTTCTCTGAACGTCTCGGAATTTCAGAACTTTCATGCATGAAATTCAGTATGAAAGATAGAACTCTAAAGTTTCCTTAGATAAGTTCGATTTAAAACCCCTTCAACAGTTGCTTACTTAGAAATACACAATTTTGGCAACTAGTTTTTTGTTTCTGTCCCATTATTTTATCATCCTATATCATGACCTAAAATGAAGTTAATCCATGACGTATGAATGATTGAATGGTTTCAATAAATATAATTAAGTCTGTTCCCGTACTTGCTGTTCGGTAAAATTCTGTAGAGTAAAAATCAAAAGTATGTTCTCGAACTTTATTTAAGTACGGGAACAGACCTAAATATTATTTCTCAATAATTTAACCCAAGTCAAAAAAAAATAACATAATATCAACTGTTGCAACATTCACCTTACATTCTACCACTCCCGCTGGAGAGAAACGCAAACAAATCGTGAACGAGCAAATTCGCCTCATCATCGCTTATGAAATCGCCGCACACACCTCATTCACTCTCTTTTCGCACATTTACCAACCATTCATCTTTCCCGCGCTGTTTCCGCAAACTTGCACTCACATTGCAATACAGGCGATCCCGCATTCGATGCGACTGCTGGACTGGCTGGGGATGCTGCATGGGGATAAAAGAAAAGAACAGAACAACAAGGGAAGAATGAATGGAAAAGAACCGTCATCGCTGCACACGATCGCGCTCCCATCCATAACCGGCACGGCGAGGCAGACAGTCGGGAAGGCGGCTGGTTTGTAGAATGAGTCTCTCTAATTTTGAATGTGTGTCAGTGTGTTTCGCGACAAGAATCTCCCCGCGCTCGCAGTTTCCTTTCACCATTCTTGGCGTTCAGCAGATTATGAGTTGCGTTGGAAGTCAAAGCGGTTTGAGTTGAAATACGGCGATGGATAAACTGGAGACTCCAGAAAGTGATGGTTGACTTGGAAGTCTATTATCAGAGCAGCTACTGAAACGACTTAATGGACACCTTATCAACACATAGCGCATCCGAAAATCAGAATGTATCAATTTGTATACCTTCGAGGTAGGTTTATTTAGAAGGTTTATTTTCAGAAAGGTAGGGTATCGCAATACTTCATCTGCTGTCAATACTTCCTGGTAATTTCCATTATATTAATGTAAATATAGATGATGTCTAAAGTTTTTTTTTTTTTTAATTCTTTATTTAAGAGATTTTTAGCCTTAGGCTAGTTCATCTCTAGTCAGTTGTTGAAGTCTCAGAAGGAGAACCTCCTACGGAGTTGTTGGACATAGTAGGCTTAAAATGAGTTTCTCCTGACAATGCCTGGGGGGAACACCTTCATGAGGGCCAGAAGACTCATCCCATGTGATGCCCCTCCGGCTGCTGAGGCTGTAAGGTGACAGCTCTCCTGGCTCTTCACGAAGACGACAACAAGTTCAAAATGAATAACACAAAACTGAACGAGACGACACCGTGACGAGGTCCAAAGGCTCATCCCGTGCGGTGCCGTCCCGACAGTCAGAAGAAATTAAACATATAAACAAATGAAAGAGTATACAAACGAATATAACAGCTATGGCTTTCCTAGATCTCATGGTATAGGTTAGCTTCCCTGAGGAAAACTAGCAGGGCGTCTGCAGCGGCTGAATCCTCTCCGAGTAGGTTCCGGAGATGTCTAAAGTTTCACCGTAAATAAATCAAATAATTGTTTCTACCGATACTTAAGTTCAAAAGCGACACTATTTAGTATGGAAGAACACCTTGTACGAATATTAAAACAAAGCAGGAGAAACAAATTTTCGATTAGGTATGCCAATTGAATTGATAATAGTCACTTTAACCAAATAATAGTAATAAAACACGCTTCAGATGATCCTTTAAAATACTACTTTACTATCAGGACTGCTATGTTGACAACTTTGATCGATGCTGTTTTAGATACACTGGAACCTCTATTTGCGAACCAAAACGGGGGTTCGTAAATCGAATTAGTGCGTAAAAAAAAACCTCGTTATTTGGGATTTACTTCGTAAAAAAAACCTCGTTATTTGGGATTTACTTCGTAAAAAGAGGGACGTAAATTGAATACTGCGTAAAAAAAAGACTTCGTAAATGGAGGTTTCAGTGTAGCAACTATACATTTTATTCCTATCTATCTCAGCGCAGATATTTTCCATCGGCCTTCACACCATTAATCAGTGCTGTGTTCTTAAAATTTGAGCTAAGTAGTCACACCCAATCTTGACCAGCACCCTTAAAATATAAATCTGCCTTAAATAACGATGTGTCCGCCCCCGACGTTGATGACGTTGTTTCAAATAGTGCATTTCTAGTTTATATGGTACGTTGCAAAAAATTTGCACTCTATCGAGCAGCACCGTACTCTACAGGTGGCGAAGGTGGTATTCCCTTTAATGTTCCTTGAATATCTACAAAATCCCTTTATCCTTTCTTCTTGAAATTATGATTAGTTTCCAAAAGTTTCGTCAGCATTTTCCAAGCGCCATAATTTGTGTTTTCTTATATCATACTTGACTTTCTCCTAATTTCAGGAAAAACCTTGAACAATTTCGAGAATTTTCCTAAACATTCGTGGGCAAAACAAAGTTCCCAAAATTACCAGTATGTTATCAAATCAAAACCTCCCTTATTATATTCCCTAATGAAGCCCTTACTGCGCTAACCGAAGCAATGGAGCAACGGACTTTTGTTTCTCCGAGGCCCCCTTCTTAAGTCACAAGTACAAGGCTAAATAAGGGGAAGATTATGAATATGATGATAGTTAAAATCAAAAAACAAAAAATGGATTTGCCTTATTCGTTTTACTCAGAATACCTCTGGCGTTTTACAAATCATTACTAATATGATTTCTACGTTGCTGTTCAATTTATGCTGGAGGTGGTGGATTTGTGATATCTTGAGTAGTTATAAATTATGACTGCTGTTAAGATAGCATAAATCAATCGCCAGCATAAAAGAACAGCAACCATAAACATATATGTAGAATAATGCAAAATGACACATCCCATGTGGCTCTCGTACAAGAAACCTAACTTTCGTAAAGGAAACTTTTATCTAGGAAACCTCGTGAACCCAACTTTTGCTACTTTCAGCAAAAGTGGAATGCCAAACTCCTCGAGCATGTGTGCGTGTCAATAACGCAATCGTCGCTATGCAAACCTTTGAAATAATAACCAGAGATGTTTGTGCTGTTACAATTGATATTACCTTTGGAAACCTTAATAGGCCATACGTTTTCTATTTCAGTGCCAGGTTTTTACGTTTATATCAGGTTCTTGTTTTAGACGTTCCCAAGAACTCGTGACATTACTGCCCAAAGTGTTAAATCAGTCCAGAAAATTTAACACTTTCGGAAGTGAGCTTATCTTTGAGTGATACAACATTTTCCCTGCTGAACTTAAGCTTTTCTGAAGTTATTAATGAGCTGAATACACGAATCAAGTGTTTCCAATTTTTCCGAAGTGATTGAAAACTTTTGTAAAGATCAGTACTGTTCGAAGTTATTCTGTACGTGCTATTTCTTTCTGGAATGGCCCAGTACTTTCCATAGTGATCTTAGGTTTTTTTCAAGCTATTCAGTACTTTCTGAAGTAATTCTGAACTTCTCCAAATTGATTCCAAACTATCCTAATGTAATGTAATGTCCGTATAGCCAGATCTTGTTATTGGAAACCTAACTACAGTGCACTCTCTACAACTCGAGTTATAGAATTATCGAGTAATAGAATAACAATTTCATACAAATTCACTATCGCAGTAGCCATGCAACTAATTTTTTTTTATTATGGTTATATAACTCGATATCGAGTTAGTGAACATCGAGTTATGGAGAAATGACTGTACTTCAGTTATGTTGCCAAAATCGAGACCTTTTTCGATGTGTCACAATTGAGTGGCTTAGCGATAAGAATCAATACTTCCTTAAGTGAATCCTGTTGAAAAACTATTGAAAAATTCGTGCTCGGATCTCTCGGTTTTTGACTGTCTCATTAACCTACATTTGCAAGCGACCAGCACTGTTATTGCCTATCGTCAAGCATGAGATCACCAGTTTTTACACATTGAAGATGCATGCTAGTCCAACGCATCGTTTGTTGCTTCTCTGTCAGGTGAGCTGGTTATAACGGATTAGCAACCGCGAACGGTTAATCATTCTCATGTTCAATTGTGTCTGTACTATCTGTTAAATGTTTTTCTGCAGTAATTTAGCACTTTTCAAACTAATTCCGAGATTTTCTAAAGTGTTTCAGTGCTTTCAGAAGAGATTTGGATTTTTTTTAATGATTCTGTGCTCCCAAAAGTGATTCCGGTATTTATGAAGTGATTAAATATTTTCTGAAGGAATTCCAAACTTTTTTGAAGTGATTAAGTTTTTACAAAGTGATACAGCTCTTGAAAAAAAGATTGTAAACTTGAAATAATTGGTACAGTACTTTCCAATGTATCGTGAAGTGATTTAGTCCTTTCCGAAATTATTCAATCCTTACGGAAACGATTACAAAACTTTCTGGAAAGATTGAGTATTTTCCAAAGAGATTCAGAAATTTTCTTAAGTCATTCAATACTATCTGAAGAATTTCAGAGCTTTTCTGAAGTAATTCATTACTTTTAGAAATGATTTAAAACTCTTTAAAAGTGATTCAATTATTTTTGAAGTTATTCAGTACTTTCAGTAGTGATTCCGAATATTTCTGAAGTGATTCAGTACTTTCTGATTTTTTTTTCTTTCCGTAGTGATTTTGAACATTCTGAAGCGATTCAGATTTCCGAAGTGATTCCGGACGTTCTTGAAGTGATTCAGTGCATTCCTAACTGATTCAATTATTTTCAAAGTGTTTCTGTTTTTGTGGAAATGATTACTAACTTTCTGGGATAATTCAGTACCTTTTAATGTGAATCCGAAATTTTCTGAAGTGATTCAATATTATCCGAAGAGATTTCGAGCTTAAAGTGACGCAATACTTCCCGATGTGATTTTCATTACTTTCCAAAGTGATCATGAACTTTTCCAAAGTGATCAGAACATTAATAAAGATATTCAATATTTTCCGAAGTGATTCCGAACACTTCTGAAGTGATTCAGTGCTTTTATAAGAGATTCAAATATTTTCAAAATGAACTTTCCGCAATGATTCAGTACTTTCCAAAGCGATTTAGAATATTGATTAGGTGTTTCCGGTCTCGCACGTGAAGTGACTCTTAACATTTCTGAAGTAAGTCAGTACTTTCTGACGTGATTACAAACTGTTCTGAATCGATTCAGTACGTTCAGAAGTGATTCCGAACATTTCTAATGTGAAACAATACGTTCCTAAGTAATTCAGTAGTTTCCGAAAGGATTGAAGTGAGTCCAAACTTTTCAGAAGTAATTTTGAATTTTTCATAAGTTATTCAGTGCTCTCTGAAATGGTTCAGTACTTTCCGAAGTGATTCCGAATTTTTATGAAGTGATTCAATTATTTTCTTAAGTGATTCAGTACTTTTCGAAGTGATTCGGAGCTATTCTCAAGTGATTTAGTACTTTCCGAAGTGATTTCGATTTCAAACTTCTCTCCCATACCTCACCGTGAAAGAATTTTGAAGTATCATTATGTCAAAATTTCTATCTTGTGTCGTTTTCGTTCTAGTGAAAATGTTATAAATTTACAATTTCATTTTTAAAAAAGTTTTAATTTGAAAATACAGAAGTGATGTTGAAAAGTGCATTAAGTGATATTTTTTTAATTTTTATCCGCTGCATGTGGTGCCGACTGTTCTAATCTACGCGTAGTTACGCTCAGCTAAGTTTATTTACCTTTTCGTTCCTCTGTCCTCGATAGGAAATATTCATCTAATTCAAGACGATCATTTGAAAACTTACTAAATACGCGTCAATCAAGTATTGCACTACTGCTTGATTGAAAATTTCAGTACATTATCATCGATAATGTATTGGAGCTGCGGTAGAGCTGTCACCTTCTAACTCCCGGGCACAAGCTTCTTGCATTCATAAGAAATTATTGCAGGCAGAGTTTATCCATAATGCCACTGCCAGACAGTGGAAGTTAGACCAAGGGCGAATCTTCATTCTAATCTATGATTGCACATACTATTAATAACCTTTTACACATGAGAACCTCCTATCGATCAGAATGCATTGTGCATATGTTTAAGATCAACAAACATTTTCAGGCGCAAATGAGCAGCAGGATCGAGCTGATAACGTTTCTTAATTCCAAAATCTGAAGACTGTTTTGAATAATATTTTTAGGTAATGGGCAGCAACAACGGACAGATAAACTACTTATGGCTACCTATGGCTTACTCTCCCTATTTACAAAAATCTACCCTTCCCGTGACACTTATGAGAGGTCGTAGAGTTCTCTGCATCTCTCTTAAGTAAGTGTCGGACTAACATTCCTCCCCTTTCCCCACCAGATGCAAGGACGTGGCCAGGACAGCTCTGGTCTGTTGGAGGGAGACACATCCTTTATTTAAGAGGTAGTAATTAATCACACAATTACTATCTAACAGCAACGGATGAAGGTAGGTCTCCTTCTTAACAACAGTTTGGAGCTCGTACCACCTAAAGGGTGATACGGTCAAAATTTGGTCAAGGGAAAACGCGTTTAAATCGGTGAAATCGTTTATTTAAAAAATCAAATTAAATCTCTTTTTCAAGTTCAATTAGTATAAAATTCAGGAAAAAATATTCAGTTAGGCTTCCGCTTTTCCAAATCCGAATTGCCGGGCCTTACGCTTGACCCCTGCCATCAGATTTTGTACAGCCACCTTGTCCACCTTCTTCGCCGCAGAAAGCCCGTTTGCCTTGAACTGCTGCTCGCCCTTAGCAGTTTTTTTGGTCTTCTTTAGGTTCCGCTTGACAATAGCCCAGTATTTCTCAATTGGGCGGAGCTCTGGCGTGTTGGGAGGGTTCTTGTCGTTGGGAACTACCTGCACGTGGTTGGCGGCGTACCACTCCATGGCCTTTTTACCGTAATGGCAAGATGCCAAATCCGGCCAAAACAGTACGGAACAACCGTGTTTCTTCAGGAAATGCAGCAGACGTTTATTCAAACACTCTTTCACGTAAATTTCTTGGTTGACAGTCCCGGAAGCTATGAAAATGCTGCTTTTAAAGCCACAGGTACAGATGGCTTGCCAAACCAGATATTTCTTTGCGAACTTTGACAGTTTCATGTGCTTGAAAACATCTGCTACCTATCCCCTTCCTTTTGCCGTATAAAACTCCTGTCCCAGAAGCTGCTTGTAGTCGGCTTTGACGTAGGTTTCGTCGTCCATTACCACGCAGTCAAACTTCGTCAGCATCGTCGTGTACAGCCTCCGGGATCGCGCTTTGGCCGTCGTATTTTGTTTATCATCGCGATTTGGAGTCACTACCTTCTTGTAAGTCGATAGTCCGGCTCGTTTTTTGGCTCGATGCACGGTTGTAGACGATACACCCAGCTTATTTGTGGCATCTCGGAGAGAGAGGTTAGGGTTTCGCTTGAAACTACCGGCAACTCTCTTTGTCGTCTCAGCGGCTTCCGGTTTTCGATTTCCTCCCGATCCAGACTTCCTGGCTGTCGACAAACGTTCCCCAAACACTTTAATTACATTTGTAACGGTTGATTTGGCAACTTTTAGCGATTTTGCCAACTTTGCGTGCGAGTAGCTTGGATTTTCGCGATGCGCGAGCAAAATTTTGATACGCTGCTCTTCTTGCTTGGACGGCATTTTGACAACTGAAGAGTGAATTCCAAAATCAAAATAGGAGCAACATTCTACACACACACACCTTCAAAATGAGGGGTGTTCAGGTTTTTTAAATGCAAAATTGAAAGAAATACGTCAAGTTATAATTGACCAAATTTTGACCGTATCACCCTTTACGACATTGTGCAACCTGGTTTATGCTATGCTATGCTATGCTATGCTATGCTATCATTATGTCAAAATTTCTATCTTACGCCACTAAGTAGCACCAACTTTTGTCCGCCAATCAGGATTTACACCGTTAATGTTTAACCTCAATCAAATGAACCTTTTAACAGTTCAGTGGTATTATTTAACTTTTTTTTTAATTTTTTCCCGATCAGAGGCACAGACAATTTTACCATTTTTGATTGATTGTTTCCGTAACATGTTTATCAGGGGCAGAATCAATTTTCCTCTGAACATGTTTACCAGAGGTGTAAGCCATTTCAAATTGAATATATTTTTTAAAATATCTTCATGAACGTATGGGGCGCTAAATACTTTCCCTGTAAATTCTAAACGGGTTGTCTGATCGTTCAATCGTCAAAAGACAAATTGAAGGTAAATATATGTGTATCTTGCTAAACTAATCAATGCTGATGGAGAATCACGATTAACTTATGAAAATGGCTTATTTTCTACAAAAAAATGATTTTGATGAAAGTAAATTTGAAATTTCTCGAAAACGGTTATATTTAGGAAGTTTATCGATATAAGCACTATCGTTTGAAATGATTTTTATAATCATATACAGTCAGGTCTTTTTTTATACGGGGGATACGTACCGTTTAAAAAAACCTACGAGATTTTGATTTTTCACATGCTTAAATGTTTAAAAAAATCGGATTTTGATGCCATTTGTAATTATAGCATGCTTTGGTCCACATAGACATATTTTAAAAATTTCTGTATTTACACCAAAAATTGTGATTTTTTTCTTAGTATGCCATTTGATTACCTATAGCTTGAAACGGATAATGTGATTGGAATCAAGTCGATAGGTTATATCGTTGTCGAGAAATAGTTGAAAACGTACCGTGTAAATCGCGAAAAACCGTGTAAAAAAAGACTTCAGTGTACTAACATCAAACTGAGCATTTTGCCGTAAATAATGAAAGTTTCAAAAATGCCTTAAAAGTTGCTCTTAGAAAAACTTTTTTATTAAAAGTTTGTCCATCCTGGAGTTGTTTTCAAAACTTCTGCTTTCTATTTATGTTTTATTAAAAAAATATAAAAAAAAAATCAAGAATACGTTTTTTTTTTGTTATTTGAATGTTGAGGTTTATTTTTATTTTTTTTTTGTAAAAAAACGAAAAAAAGAATTCCGTGTATATTTTTTTTATAATGCCTTATTAGTTTCCTACAACTCCTTCTTAGTAATTTTTTTTCTACAACCATCTGTTTTCGAACTACATGTTTTTTTAAAGTATGTGTGCAAAAACACATAGGCCCTTTTCAAAAATTACCCTTGAGTCAAAAGGGTCTCCTCTCCTGCAGAAAATACTTGGTCTATCATACTGAAAATATGTGCCAAGTATCAACCAGATCGAAGATAGTCAAGTTTGGTGACTGACCGATTTGGCGTGGAATTGGTCATTTGCGGTGAGATTTTGCTCGGATTAGATTGCTGTATTTGACCTATTTTGCAAACATTTTTTTCGGTTTACAGCTAAGTAGTCGTTGACTACCCGCAATTACCCACAACCACAGAACTGCCATTAATAATACAATTTTTGGGACTGCTTCAATAACTCTGGGCCATATTATGAAGGTTCGATACAATGATTACCGAGGTGACTGTAGTGTTCATACGAAGTTCAAATTTTTCAGGAAAAATAAACTTTTTGCAGCCCCTGAAATTCTACCATCTGTACATACTAAGATTTTTCGCAGATTTCAGAGCCATTTTACCGAAATATTAAAACAGCTGAATTTTCGGTAAACAGTTCGGTGATTTTTCACAGTTTTCGGTGCAACCGAACACACTGTAAATGGCAAATCAGACAGTCAAGCGTGGGACGACTTTTTTTTACACAAAACCAATCAGTGAACAGTGTGACCAGTGAAAGTTAAAGCGTAATTTTTTTTATCATGGAACAGGTATGGTAGCAAATTCAAGACTATTTTTTCAATAAGCTTGATTATTTTCAGGCATTACCAGCGATAGAGTGTTCTTTTTTTTTTGTTGCGATAAGGTTCCAGATTATGTACCTGGATTGCATCGCCACAGAAATAACCACCTGCAGAAAGGGCACTTTTCAGAGACAAATAAATTGTTTGATTGCCCACATCAAAAATGCAACTAATGCAACCGATATGCCAATTTGCAGAATTGCAGCGGAACCATGTCAGTCTACGGGATTCAAAGACCGTTTTTCTATACCAGTCACGCAATGCGATGACTCATTTCCAATATCTGAGGATCGGTGTGAGAAGCTAAATCCTTTGGAAGAGATTAGTGTATGTCGCATGTATTGTGTGACTACCCCAAACCAAAATCTCAGATTTTTTTTAAAAACTATGTGACACAATTAGCCAGCACGTCACTGGCTACTTAGAACAGCGCACTCTGCAGAATCAAAAGGAGTTCATCTGGAGTCTGAAAAAGAGGTAGAACTACGGAATATTTTTCGCCTGGATGATTTGTTCAATGAAGTAAGCTCTTCCTTTAAATAATCTGAATTCCTCAACAAGCTAGCCGTAATCAAACCAACTCCAAAAGAAATATTGCTGAGCAGTTGAGAAGCCGTTCGCCATGTAAATTCTGTTCCAAAAATATCTTGGTTAATTATCTGCTTCTTACATAAGTATTATGGACATATCATTTTCAAATCTAATGTAGTACAAGCCAACACTTGAAAGAGCTAAACATAACCAGTACTCCATGTGAAACCGAATTTAGTTCATTTAGAATAGGTGACACATTCAAAAACCGTAATTTCTTTAAAGAAATCCCCGATGCGATCAGATTAAGTATATGATGTGAAGCTGGGTAATGCCCTTAGCTCAAAGGCTGGTATTAATAAAATTCAAAACTTACCTGATCAATACAACAGCTCACCACGAACGGTTTTCCCTGCACTTCTTTGCACTACTCTAGATGCAAAACAACACGGTTATAGGAAGATCCTAGAACCATCGATCGAGGACTTAAAACTTTTGGAACAGGTTATTGTTGTCTACTATGTATAACAATGAACCGTGTTCTGTAGGGACACATACGACGTTTTTCAGTTATTCGGGTGCAAACTATTTCTACTTTGTATGCCAGGTATCAAGGAAAGATTTTCATGAAGACCCGTATACCAAGCTTCCAATAAGGGATCAACCTTGGTACGATACTAATATAAAAGCAGTCAGGAATGGATTTCTAGCCCCAACAGAATTAGACAACAGATGTGTCGTTCAGGCTCTCTGGAACTACATGTGATGGAATATGAAACGCACCTTTTAAAGTGGATTGCACACAACAACGTTCATCATTCACTCACATATGAAATCTGCCACGACCAACCTGGCCAGAACGCGCCCTAACCCTCACTGAACCAAAGGGCAGGGGATGAGATGTAAACAACCATGTCATGTAAAATTAAGTGCTTCGCGACTGAATGTACGTTTGATTGAGCTGAATTTCGCGTCTGTTATGACTCAATATAATATATGTCAGTCTCAGAGCACCTAAATTTAAATAAATTTGTCTAAAAAAAAAGAGACCCCGTACATTCCGGAATCCACGTAAATCAGGACCGCGTAAATTGCGAGTCCAGTGTACTATTGAACAATTTCTGAGTACTTATTTTATACGTGCGGCCCGTCACATGATTAATTCATTAGTTTTAATTAGTTTTAGCAACTTCACCGCAATGGCAAATCTCGATTATTTAAACAAAGCTGACAGTGTTTTGAAATTGAAATTTCATAAAACAGCTTGTTAAATGAGGGTCCAAGTTTCACCGAACGTTCAGCTGTCGAAAGGGCGGTAAAAAATTATCGAATTCGGTAATAATTTCTTAGTGTGTATGTAAGTAGTTGACAGGAAAATAAACAAACGTTAGACTCCTGTACGTATGCAACACCCTCGTCAGTGCTTTCGGAAGATAACGCTACACACAAACATTACAGTAAAAGCTTAATGGTAACAGATTTATTGCAAATAAATGATAACGGTTTCTTTTTGTTATTTTTTTCCTCCGAATGGAATCAATATGTAGATTGTTTTCCTCGCACAAAAACACACAGTAAAACAGCCCCGCTCACACTCAAGCCTTGCCCTTCGCTGCATCAATCATGTTCCTGGAAATGATCATTCGCTGAATCTGCGACGTACCCTCGTAAATCTGGTAGATCTTGGCATCGCGCATCAACTTTTCCACCGGGTACTCCGAGTTGAATCCATTTCCTCCGAAGATCTGCACCGCATCCGAAGCAACTCTGTTGGCCATATCGGCGGCGTAGCACTTAGCAATCGATGCGTAGTAGCTATTCCTTCGGCCCTGGTCCACCTCCCAAGCGGATTTCATCGTGATCAAACGAGCCGTTTCCACTCCGATAGCCATATCAGCCAACATGAAGGACACTGCCTGGTGGGCGGCAATTGGAACTCCGAAGGTCTTGCGTTCCAGCGAGTATTTCAATGCTTCATCGAGAGCACGCTGTGCCAAACCAACGGCTCCGGCGGCTACCGGTGGGCGAGTCTTGTCGAAGGTACCCATGGCAATCTTGAATCCATCTCCTTCCTTAAGCAGGACGTTCTCCACTGGCACTCGCACATCTTCGAATGTGATTCCTCGAGTGTCGGAAGCACGCTGGCCCATGTTCTGCTCCTTGCGACCGGGGGTCACTCCAGGGGTATCACGCTCTACAATGAATCCGGTGAACGCCTTCGATGCGGGGCATTTGGGATCCGGGTTGGTACGGGCCAGCACAAAGTACCAGTTGGCAACACCTCCGTTGGTGATCCACATCTTCTGTCCGTTGATGACGTACTCGTTGCCCTTCTTTTCGGCCCGAGTTTTAACTCCGTTGACGTCAGATCCGGCACCGGGTTCCGTCACGCAGTAAGCTGCCACTAGTGGTTCCTCTAGCAGACGACCCAAGTACTTTTTCTTCTGTGCATCATTACCGGCCAGGATGACGGGAGTTTGCTGAAAACGGGAACAATCAGTTAACCTATTGGGGATCAATGCAGTGAATTTGACTTACTCCAAGACCGCTGGCTTCGAGGGCTGTCATAATACCGGTGCAACCGTAGGCAAATTCCTCTGCGATAAGGCAGCTGGTGATGATCGACATATCAGTGCCACCTGTAATGGTAACGAAGATTTGTTTGAATTATGGTATACTTCGACGAATTTCTAGATTAAAGAGTTGGAAAGGTGTAGAAATAAAATATAGTAATAATAGATTATTACCATTTAGTTATATCAACATTCATTAGAAAATTCACATACCAAAAATTGTTCGTGGATGAAATCGATTTAAGAAAAAATGCAGCTGATCCAGCATGTTGGCAAAATTTAGCCAGCTTCTAACCAGCGTATCTAGGCTTCATATTCAACTGAGCGATCTTTTTTCTTCTCTCTGTTAAGCTGGTTTTGCTCAAAGCCTTTCATCAGTATTTTGGTTAATTTAAAATTATACTTCATTTCTCGATGAACATTTCACTGCACTGCAGCATTCAAAAAGAAGCAATTTCAGGTGAAATGGGGTATTAATTTCCGAGATGTGTGTAATTGAAAATTCGAAGTGAAGGTGTATATATAGCCTACGTGGTGGCGATTTGTGGACCTTAAAGGGAATCACCTTAGCGCTTTTTAACAGCTGTTATCCTGCTGTTTAGTGGTGTGCGAACTTGAAAGGTGCTTATTCTACCTTTTTCTGCACAGTTCAAAAAAGTAGTGTAAATTTCTGTCACTATGATGCACATAAATAAAGCGTCACATACCATACAAATTCACATTTCAGATCGTGTAAATTTATGAGGATTTTCATGAAATATTTTAAATATTGTATGCAACCATCCATCTTTGTAGGCAATACTTCTTGCAAGTTACTAGTTTACGTAAAAAGAAAGTTTACATGCTTCAATTTTAGCATGCATGGATATTTACATCACTATTAAAATTCATAATTTTTTGGTGTGTGGTTATCCAACAATCACTAGACAGCTTCTCTTGAAGCCGGGTTAAATATTGTTTACGCTTTTTTTGTTGGAGCAATTGATTGAGTTTATATTGCTTTGAGAATTATTTTCTAATTGAATTAATAAAGCTTGGATCACAGCCTTTGTTGCAAATATCAATATTGTTACTAACAATATTTTCTAAAAGGAAATCACCCTGATTATTGACTTCAGTGCTACTCCATACTGTATGGTGAGCATTCGCATCACATCCGAAAATGAACGGGTTGTTGTTCCTTTTACAATAAAAGATCCAGGAAAGACAGCGGAAGCCAGATACATTTCCTTCTCTACACGCGAAGTTGGAACCTGAGATTATAACAATCTCTTTTTTGGTTTTATTCTGTTATTGGTAAGAAATTAGTTTGCCATTGACGAGAATGGCTGCTCTTGGTGCTAGCTGATTCTTGTCGTACATCAACTTACCTCAATGACATTTATTTAAGGTCTGGGCCAACATAATGGGCAATATAATACGAACACCACTAACCATTGCACATTTCACTAACACCAATAAGCCCTTTGGCTCAGACCTTATATTAACGTCATTGAACTTACCTGACTGTGTAGGTATTCAGTTTGTTTGAGTAAATTTGTTATTGTTTTGACTTTAGTTTCCATAGCTATTCCTGTTGTTCGTACTATTGTCTTGGCAGTTGTTGTTGTTGATAATAATTTTATCTGCGTTATGATTGTTCATTGTGTGTTCAGTACAGTATTTGGTTTTACGATCACCCAAATTTATCATGTAATTTGAAATGTACTTATTTGTATGTAAATTGTTTGTTTTGTGACCCTTGTTAAGACCACGCTCTAATGGTACTGTACGAGAGGTTCTATGATAGTTGTTAGCATTTTGTCTGGACCCCACAGCATCTTTAGATCCAGAGCGTTGTTGAAAAGTAATCTGTGATCCTTGTATGGTGTTACTGGTTCCTTCGGGAATTTTACTAATTCCACCGATAAGCACAGTACTTTGCAATCTGAACTTCTCTTCTTACTTCCAGTACTCTTATGCTGTTCTAGATGGATCTTCAGCTGCTCATCCTTCTTGCCCCCATTCAGACCAAATATATATTGAAATGCAATATATGATAATAAATAAGTATGACAAATTACAAATAACCTTTTTTTTTGTGATTTAACTTTCTTTAACCGATAATATTTCAATGCCACTTATGCAAAAACTGTTGGAGATACAACGTACATCGGCTCACCCCTCATCCCACCGGCATCACTGGACTTGCCGTAGCAGTCGAGAAGTCTACACTAACATCGTGGCTGCTTGTAGAGAAGAAGCTTTTTTCATCCGTATGTGAACTTTTAAACGACGCGGTCACAATAAAACTAATGCTATAGTTTTTCGCTAAAAACTGAGTTTTATTTCGTTGTTGTGGCCAACAGGTTATGGGCCCAGTCACGGTATCTGCGGCGCGAAAGTAGTGAAAGTGCTTGATTGAACAGTATCCGTCTGAAATAGTGTGTTTACCCGTTTTCATTGTGCTAGTGCGAGAAAAGAACATTCAAGATGGCGGACGCAAAATTCGTAGTGGAAAAGTTAGGTGACGCCAACTATGCTACGTGGCGTTTCCGCATGGAGCTGATTTTGATCAAGGAGGAGTTGCACGAGATGCTTTCTTGCCAGAAGCCGGATCGTCCGGATGCCGTCTGGCTGGCAAAGGATGGAAAAGCTCGTGCAATAATCGGACTTGCATTGGAAAATAGTCAGCTTACGCACGTAATGAAAGCTCAGACAGCGAAAGAAATGTGGACAGCTTTGGAAAGTTTTCACCACCGGTCGTCATTGGTGAACAAAATTCATGTGCTGCGGCAGCTGCTACGCTTGCAGCTTGAGGAAGGTGGAAACATGGCGGATCACATTGCACGCGTGATGGAGTTATCACAACGTTTAGAGGCGATGGGTGAATCGTTGAACGGAATCTGGCCGGCGGCAATATTCCCCCTTATTCTGCGCCGCGAGTGAGGTGAGGTGACTCGCTGTCACTAGTGAGGTGACAAAAGTCACCGCGAGTGAGGTGACTCTTTGTGAAAATCAAATGGAAAGTCACCTCACTCGCGGTGACTTTTGTCACCTCACTAGTGACAGCGTGTCACCTCACCTCACTCGCGGCGCAGAATAAAGGGGATTATTGTCCAGTTTGCCACAGTCTTACGATGGCTTAATTGTCGCACTGGAAAGCAGAAAGGACGATGAGTTGGATTTGGAGTACGTCAAAGGAAAGCTCTTGGATGAGTGGAGGAGGCGGAACGAACTTGCAGCTCATCAAAACAAAGCTTTGAAAGTGGACGGCGGAAAATTTTCTGGAAAGCCGGAAACGAAGAAAACGTGCCATTATTGTAAGATGGAAGGGCATTTTCGTAAGGATTGCTGGAAGCTGGCGGAGGATCGTAAGGAGAAGGAGCGGAAGGAAAAATACCAGAAGGCGAAGCTGGTGAAAGAAGACGAAGAAAGCGAAGAATTTTGTTTTATCAGTGGAAGTCAGAGTGGCGGTACTACGTGGTATCTGGATTCGGGAGCCACGTCCCATATGGCGAGCGATATTTCGAATTTCAAGACAACGGTGTCAAGTGTTGGTGCGTCGATTACGCTGGCGGATGGAAGTAAGGTTTCATGGAGCGGATCTGGCGATGCACGGTTGACTACCGTCGATGGAGAAGGAAATCCTCGGAAGATTCTGGTAGTTCTGCATGTGCCATCTCTAAAGGGAAATCTACTTTCGGTCAGTAGGATGGCGGATGAAGGTTGTGTTATTATTTTCAACAAAGCTGGGTGCAAAGTGGTCAAAAATGGTGATGTCATCGCTGTTGGAGAACGAAAGGCAAGTTTATACCAACTAAAGGAACATGGGAAGGCTATGTTGGCTGCGGTTCAACATCAAGACAACTGTCAGCACATGTGGCACCGCAAGTTTGGCCATCGCGAACCCGGAGCTATCAAACGCATCGTACGAGAGGAATTGGGAACGAATCTGGATTTAGTTGATTGTGGAATCCGATCGGTTTGCAAAGTCTGCTGCGAAGGAAAAATGAGCAGAGCATCGTTTCCAGCATCCGAAACAAAAACAAAGGCTGTTTAGATCTGGTGCACACCGATCTATGTGGACCGCTGGAAGTGCCCACCCCACGAGGAAATCGCTTTATAATGACCATGATCGACGATTTCTCTCGTTTCACCACAGTGTACCTGTTGAAACAGAAAAGTGAAGCAGAAGAAAGGATCAAGGAGTTTGTGAATCTTGTGTGCAACCAGTTTGGAAAGAAGCCCAAGATTATTCGAGCGGACAATGGTGGGGAGTACTCGGGGCAGTCGCTACAGCGTTTTTTGAAGGACAACGGAATCATTCTCCAGCAGACAGTACCATACAGTCCTCAGCAGAACGGAGTTGCTGAGAGAAAGAACCGGAGTTTGACAGAAATGATGCGCTGCTTGCTAGCCGAGGCTGGAATATGGACAAGAGGTACTGGGGCGAGGCGGTGATGACGGCGAATTTTTTGCAAAACCGGCTTCCCTCTGCCCCCATCCCTAGAACGCCATACGAGCTGTGGACGGGTAAGTTGCCAAATTATAAGCATTTACATGTATTTGGCTGCGAGGCCCTGGTGGACGTACCCAAAGAGAAGCACCAAAAGTGTGATGTTAAGGCTGTACGAATGACTTTTGTCGGGTACGACGAACATCGAAAAGGATTTCGATTCTTGGACCAAAGCAAGGACACAATCCATGTCAGTCGAGACGCTAAGTTTTGCGACACTGAAGTTGCTAACGAGTTGGTTCGGTTGGTTGGTTCGTGACTTACAAATTCCTCTGGAATGGAAGTGAGCTTGGATGAAGGGAACAGGATTCAGGAACGGAACCTTTCTCAGGAGGATCAGTCCATGTTGGATCTTGCGGGAAATGACATCGTGGAGGACGTAGAATCATCATATGACGGTGCGTCAAGTGAGGAGGAGGATTTCGTGGGATTCCCACGACGATCATCTCGAAACAACAAAGGAATTCCACCGGCGCGTTTTTGCTATGATTCGAAACTGGCCAAGTCGGATGAAGTCGAGCCAGCAAGTTTTGAGGAAGCTATGACGAGATCGGACAAAGATCTGTGGATGGAAGCAATGAACAGTGAAATTAGTTCGCACCATGCAAACCAGACCTGGGAGTTGGTCGAGCCGCCAGAGAAGAAGAAGGTCGTTGGTTGCAGGTGGGTATTTAAGCTTAAACGGAACGCTTCTGGGGAGGTTGTTAAATACAAGGCGAGATTAGTGGCGCAGGGATTTAGCCAACGTTACGGGTACGACTACGATGAAGTCTTTGCACCCGTTGCAAGACAAGCAACACTTCGTACGCTTCTGGCTGTGGCCGCTAATCGAAGCATGTCGCTTAAACGCCTGGATGTGAAGACGGCCTATCTATACGGCAAATGGAGGAGGAAATTCATATGCGTCAGCCACCCGGTTTCGTACCTGCAGGAAAGGAGAAATTAGTATGCCGCTTGCGAAAGAGTGTATATGGTTTGAAGCAGTCAGCGCGTTGCTGGAACAAACGTATTCACGAGGTTTTATTTCAAGCAGGATTCCAGCTAGGAGGAGCAGACCTCTGTCTGTACTTTAAAATCGTTGACGGAAAGCGGATTTATGTCTTGATTTACGTCGATGACATTCTTGTCGCCTGTGAAGATGGAAAGCATGTTGAAGGAGTTCACCGTGAGCTGAAGAAGCACTTCGAGATAACCGAGCTGGGAGATCTTCGCAATTTCCTGGGAATGGAGATAGCTGTTGAAAATGGAGGGTACTCAATTAGCCTCAAGGGTTATATTGAGAACCTTGCTGGAAAGTATGGCCTTTCAGACTCGAAACCAGTGAAGACGCCGATGGATCCGGGATACGCGAAGGATACAGGAAGCAGCAAACCTCTTGAAGACGACAGTGATTACCGAAGTTTGGTGGGGGCTCTTCTCTATGTTTCCGTGAACAGCCGGCCGGACATCGCTGTGAGCATGTCGATCCTCGGACAGAAAGTAAGTTCTCCTACACAAGCGGACTGGTCAGCAGCCAAAAGAGTTCTGAAGTACCTGCACACAACGAGCATTTCAAAGTTGACTTTTGATGGAAATAATCACCGCTTGCTGGGTTTTGCTGATGCTGACTGGGCGGGTGATTCAACAACACGCAAGTCTACGACTGGTTACGTTTTTCTGTATGGCGGTGGTGCAATTACTTGGTGCAGTCGCAAGCAAAAATGCGTTTCATTATCATCAATGGGAGCTGAATATATTGCACTCAGCGAAGCGTGCCAGGAAGCGGTGTGGCTTCGGCAGTTACTACGGGATTTCAACGAAGAACAGAACAGTGCCACCATCATAAATGAAGACAATCAGGGGTGTATTTCCTTTGTAAGTGCTGGCCGGACGTCGAAGAGATCCAAGCATATAGAGACACGTCAGTTCTTCGTGAAGGATGTTTGCGATCGTGGAGATGTGAAGCTGCAGTATTGCCCGTCGGAGCGGAATACAGCGGACTTATTCACGAAACCGCTCGGCATATTGAAGTTGGTGAATCATAGTGAATCTCTGGGTTTGTCTTCAGCATAGAACAGCCGATACGTTGAGGAGGAGTGTTGGAGATACAACGTACATCGGCTCACCCCTCATCCCACCGGCATCACTGGACTTGCCGTAGCAGTCGAGAAGTCTACACTAACATCGTGGCTGCTTGTAGAGAAGAAGCTTTTTTCATTCGTATGTGAACTTTTAAACGACGCGGTCACAATAAAACTAATGCTATAGTTTTTCGCTAAAAACTGAGTTTTATTTCGTTGTTGTGGCCAACAAAAACATGCGTCGGAAAGGAGCTGTTTTGAACTTTTAATCAAGTTGTGCTCAGTGAGACTCCATCTACATTTAAAACTAATTCGACATGTAGCTGATTAATGGTGTTTTTTTCCAAGATTCTCCATTCATCAGTATTTAATCCTACATTTTAATACGTAATACGTTAATCCTCCGAGCAGGCAGTATACCTCTCGGAGGCAAAAAAAAACAACAGTGAACTAAGGGTAATTGCAATGTTTTAATTATACTCCGGAAAACTTTTCGCCTAGCCGATTTCCACCACCGTTCACACCACAAGGTAGGGCGATGCATGCTGGCCGAAAGAGTGACATTAACAGGATAGAATAATTTCAAGACAAGGAATATTTTTCTCGTCCACAGCAGTAACTTCTATTTCTCCCAAGATGGTAATGGTAGAAATTACGCTTTTCAGCCACACACATAGAAAAATTCATGTAAATTTGGTATTTCTAAGTGTGCAGTCAGCTGGTTCCTGATGCAGACGACAACTAGATACCTCATCCTAAAAAAAACATTGTCCATACAATCCAAAATTGCGTATGGCAACCAACTGTTGTGTGGAAAATTCAACTTTAGGGTAGTTTTCCGGAATGATTCCTACATTAACACTCTTCACCACATCACGATAAAGAGGTTTAGTAGTTCAACTGCCGACAATAGTCACACTAATCTGAGCAGTTCTGAGCGTTGTGAAAACATTTTCAAACAGTTTTAGACAATTCTGTCGTTTCTGTGGATAGAGAAGCAAGCAGCAGATAAATGTTAACATAGAAACACGTAATATATGTGCGTGACGCTGATAAAATGCTAATAGAAGCGCGGACGCTGCTTAGATTGACGAGAATACGTTATTTCCCCTACTAAGTACTTTCCTGAATATAAGTATATGCTCCTTTTAAATTCTCTAAAGGAGATTTTTTTATTACTATCGGACAGGTTAAGGCCTAATTTTGAAGGAGTATTCAACTTCTAGATAGAGAAATGATTTCATAATCATGAAATGATCATCAAACTATCAGTATACTATCCTCTCGTATGAGTTAAACATACTGTCGAGAAGAGACGAACCAGCCAGCAGATTATTAGTAGGAATCTACTACGGTGCAGTCGGCACAAAAATAAACTAGAAATATGTTAGTACACTAATGGAAGAGATGTAGCTTTTTATGAAGGAAATCTTTATTATTCGTCAAGATTCTATTTTAATTTCTTACATTACCTATGCCAAACAACTATTACACCAAACAACTTTTTGTCAAATGACCATTACGCCAATCGACTTGATGTAAAATGACCTACAACCGTAGCGAATATTGTATTGACTAAATACGTTACCCCGTACCGTCCATTGCCCTCCCTTAGAGGTATCTACTTCAACTGCATGAAAGAACCCCTTCCATGTGGCCTATACCCTCCACGAGTGCTGCACATAACGCTTGGCTTAATTAATGCCATTTACAAAAGCGTTGAAAGCATTGATGCCGAAGTAGCCAAGCCGTGAGCCATAAGAAGCAGAGTAGCACCATACACAACCAATATGGATTCACCGGCAAAAAATGCCATAAGCCTATTGAACATAGTTCAATTCTCAGCATGGATGGATCGGTTGGGTTATTACGAAAGGTATCAATACCGTATCTCTAACATAGAGATGACCGATTTTAAGTTTAAGTTTTTCGAACGCTTGAGCAGGTTTCAGCTATTCTTCGAAGATATGCTAGACCTAGAATACGAGCAGCACATCGATCGATTTTATGAATCCTGAAGAGAAACAATACTTCACAACAGTTTAAAGCTTCATATTTTGAGGGTTCACGTTCCACAATTTAGGAAAGCAATGCAGTCTGCTTTGGGAAACGTTTAGTGAACAAGCTACCAAATCTGTTCATTTTATCTTTTCTACGGCCTGGGATAGATAAGGTGTCAGAATCATATGAGAATTATGAGAAAATTGACACGTTTTTAATTTTGCTGCTGATTTTCATTTGGTGATTTTAACCACTTTAATCATGTTTAAACAAACTTCCGATTGTTCAATTGTTCAAAATCTCATGGACGGGATCGTCATTGATCAAACCATGGTGGATGATAAGTGAAAAAAGAAAAAGAAAAAAAGGAATATCCAGGAGCGGTGTTTGTTGGGTGCTGTCTTAGCTGATGGGCATCCCAAGATGGTCACAATGGTGTGAATCCAGCAGGCTTATAGTGATACCGAGAGATGCCGGATTGCTTAATTTGATGCATCTCTTTCCGAGGGCTGGCAACGAGTACCGGTTTTCCTTAATCAAGATCCAAGAAAGTTTTTTGAACTGTATTCGGGAGCTTCAAGGATTATTCGGGTGAGATCCTTTCTTTTTATTTATTTAGTTCTTAACATTATGTTCCACATAAATTTCACTAATACAGTACTAAGAAAACAAATTGAGGAACTCGGCTTGCTGATAGGCTGCATAAGATCGTGGGTTTATTATCAAATTCCTCAAAAAAAACATATGCTTTTGTTTGCATCGCCTGGTTGAGGCGTATCCCGACCTAATACCACAGACAAACAGGCATAACACTCGCAAGTTGTTCATCGAACAAGCATTTAACGGTCAATTTAAAAGTATCGTAGTTGGTAGTACCGCCACCTGTGGCGCGCATAGTCAATTTCCTTGCGTTTGACGTTTACACACTACCGCCATCTGTTCAGCGTACTACCCACCACAGTGTACTCAACAGATGGTGGTAATGTTATAGCGACGATGATTTACAATGAGAAATATTCAATGTGTTATGTCTGTTTGTCTGTGCTAATACCGTACCCAATCATCCAACTCCGTAGTACTTATGATGGTGTCACTAATTCGGTGGCCTATCGTTGAGTAAGTACTACATCAAAATTTCCTTTCCTATCCCTAGTAAGGGTAAATATAGGCACACAAAAGGAAAAGTTCGCAAGTCATTGGGAGTTTTAGCGAACTTTTCCTGTAGATTGATGAGAGACCCGTTTTTTTTCAGTGTTTACACAAGGGAAGATAGAACTAGGGTTCCTTCTTCCTTTTTCTTTCTCATACGGCTTTTTATTACATTTTTTTCTTTTCAGAAAGCGGGTAATGGTGCTATAACCATAAGTCATATAGGGCTAAGACAAGAGCTAGGGCTCATGTCCCAACCACTCGAGGAAATGGAGCATCACGGTACGGTACGAGATGTCCACGTTTCATCCATTTATTGGAGTCTGAAGCATCGTGTTTAAATCTTTGAATTAGACAGGCCCGATGTTTCTGAATCACCTTGCCCCTTAAATGCTGCACAGTAGACCTGGCCGTTTTGATATATTTTGCGCACCTTTGATGTAAAAATATACCAAACAGACAAGAAAAAGGATGGAGGAATAACATTTTCCAGGATGCTTTCATGAACTGGCTGTGTTGGTGTTAGATAAGATTAGATTTGATTAGCCCAAGCAACACACATGTTCTATAACGGTTTATAGCACCTATGTATGACTGGTTTTGGTTGTAAAGCAGTTTACTCAACATAATTCAATGAATTTGTGTTACTTGGGAGACAGAATCATCTGACAATTATGATAATGCATTACTACACTCTGAGGAAGTACAATAGATCCCATATTTAAGTAGGATTAAAATAAATTGGTAATAAATAAGAAATAGTCTAATTATGAGCATGGCAATTTCAGAAAATTTCGAACGTATTTATAAAAATAAGAAAACTATAACGAATGTTTCATGAACTATGAGTCTTCAATTTATGAAAGAAGATTAAATTCAGCATGTTGTACCCTCTTCCATTGTTCACTTCTTTATTGGTTAGATTTATGAGCAAAACTCCCATTTGTACGGTCCTGAAATAGTGATAAGATTTTTGCTTATACCGTGGATTCCCAGTAATCTGACCATTTCTAAACACTTTTTAATTTGAATCCCACTATTGTGCACGCCGTGCAAAACAGCAAATAAGGCTACCAGAAACATGCATTTCTGATGCTGATAGGGTTACTAGAAGTAAAAATTAAAAATGTACCATTTTTTTTCTTTGATTTGTTTTCCGTCGATCTTGTTTTCCGTACTGAGTACCAATGCTACCTATGCCAGCTCCCACACCTGGACCCTACCTATCGACCCATCAACTCATAGACCGGGGACCAATGGCTTTACTTCCCTTCCGAAGGAAGACGTGATCAGAGATTTTGTGCCTCAGAAAATCCCGGCGGCACCGACTGGGATTGAACCCAGGCCTATTGTGGAGAGATCACATTATGCAAGTGTCGTTAAGATTAGCGGGCGTCCACGGTACAAGTTTCATCTCAACGTTATGACCAGTCTTGTAAGTGTTCACCGTATTCGACATATTTTCTGTGATAATCGACTGCCTTTGCTGCCGACACTTACAAAAAAAGCTATAAAATTACAGTACCAAACTAAAATGTCATATGACAGGCTCTGTCATACGACACTGTTGCCGAAGACCGTCACGAATGTATGTATTTTAGTTTTTCTCATAATAAGAGCTGCTGATGTTGTGCTTGTGTGAATTCTGAAAATAGCAAGCAACGATGTCCTAGTAATAACATTTCTGATCAGAAATGGTTTAATTTACACCACATTCAGGAATTAGAACGAAATCACACATGTCATATGATAGTTATTTGAAAATTTTCTTTTTGCTCGAATGTTATTCTACCGTTTGTGTTGTGTAAGAGAGACGACGACAGAGCCTGAGAGTACACGGGGAATGAAAACAACATTTGAGTTTAGTTTACTCATAATCGCCAAAAGTGCAGGAACTCAGCGATGAGTAAATTTGCCTCATGTTTTCCCAGGATTTTCCAGGGAACAATTCCCGAATTTGAGAAAAGTAAAGATTGGATTCACTCAGTCTATTGGTACTACTGCGAGACTGAATAAAGTTTTCGTCAATTTCTTCATTTTCCGGCAGATTTTTTAGATTTTCCACAGGAAACCATGAGACAAATTTACTCATCGCTGAGTTCCTGTCACGCACGACAACAAAGCGAGTGTCGTAAAAAACGTCAACAGTTTCAACCCCTAGTTATGACAATCAAAAATGTTCGGGATCCCTAGCTGCACTATTTCCAAATAGGTAAATGAAAGGTAAAAGCCATATTTTAAAATAGTGACGAATTCAGCGATACACAGCAAAAAATTAATTTTATATCACATCAAAGTGGATGCACATCAATCTTGTCAAAAATATGGTGTAATATTACTTGCCAAAAATGACAAAATTATCATTACTACAGTGCATGAACTGGCATTACACTGCTTTTACTGCATTTTTTATTTTTATGGCCATAAAAATTACATGAGATTTTCGACATGATTGAAGCGCATCCTCTTGGATGTAATACTAAAATTTATTTTTTGCTGTGTACTTATTTTTTTTTTTGTAATAATATTGTTCTGCCGTTTTATGTTCAGTTTCCAACTCTCTGAATCCATAGTCTTATTTAAGTACTTACCAATATCAGTCGGAATATGGTTATTCATCAGACCCAGTTCCCAGGCCTTGCGGACGACGGGCCACGGGTATTCGCCGGTCTTGTCGTAGTGAGCCGCAACCGGAATGATTTCCTCGCGGACAAACTTCTTGGTCATGTCGACGATTTCGTTCTGCTCATCAGTCAGTGCGAAGCACGGTCCCATCGAAGATCCCTCGACGGCGGGAGCTGCCTTCGAAGACAGGGCACGGCATGCCGGACGGACGGCCGATTTGATGAGCTATGTAGCACAAAGATTATATTGATACGGTTGAATTAAGCTAAGTAGGTAAATATCAACAATGATTGAATGCGGATGAAAAAGTAAACTGCGGCACGAGTTGCGGCTCTACTTCGAGCCAATTCCGTCCATGATGAGGTAGGCAACTTTGCTTATCAGCAATCGGAAGGGTAGACAAAGTCTGAAGTATCAATCATAGATAAGCACCAGGCACCATGAAGCGTAACAATTTGGTACCGAAAACAGTTTAACTCGCTTTGATAACGTGTGTACTTGGGGAGGGATTTGCAGAAATTAAATTGAATAGCATATGATTAGATATTAAATACTCAAAAATATAAATTTAATTCGAGAAACTTCCGGCTGAGATAAGCTCAAGGAAGTCCTAATTTGTAACATTGACGGGTTATTTAAATAAAGAAGAAATAAACAACTAGGTCAGTGTTTCAACTATTGATTACACGAATAAGAAATTTAACCTCCAGAGTCCTTTGCGAATAAAAAAAATGTCAAAACAAGTTTATATATGCCATCCATTTTGCAACATCTCTCTCTCCACTTTGTTTCAAGATAGAGGGTTCAATGTCCAAAGTCCGCGAGATCACTGTCTACGTGTAGTGACACTTCACCGCACTCCCTAGTGTGGCAGATTACACTTTCCTTCTATTATCTAACTTACCTGGGACAGAGCAGCCATTCTCACGCAATCGGTAATACAAATATTTAACAAGAAATGCGTGGAAAAACACCAACAAGTATTTACTAAATATATGCTAACTGTTAGTACGGTTATTTTTTGTAAATCACTACGTAATCACCGGAGTACGACCTACTCGAGCAAAGTGTTACCAATGAATGAATGCTGTGAGCGAAACGATAGCTTGTTCACTGGGAATTGTGTTCGTGTGTAACATAGTTGGTTACTTCATGGCAATTACTGTAGGTATATTGTTGAAAACCACGATGGAAAATGAACAGGTGGGCAGGAACTCACAGTCTCCCAGTGTTGGTGAGTTCTTTGCCGTTAATGTTCACGAAAAGTTCACTATTTTGCTATACAGAAATTCAAAACAAAAATTTTATCTGCGGATTTGAACAGTTTTTGACCTGTTTCATACTACCGGAAGGTGTATGCTGGTCACAAATGCCGTGCCAAACTGATTTCCTACTCAATTAATCCACGATGGAAAATACATAGGTGTAACAGTCGGAAGAAGTGTTAGTTTGTTTACTTAAATGAACCATGCCCATTTTCTTATGGCATGTTTGCTATACGAAATGCGCCTCGTGTTTATTAGCGAATTTCACATCAAAGATTGATTAATTGAGTAGGAAATCAGTTTGGCACGGCATTTGTGACCAGCATACACCTTCCGGTAGTATGAAACAGGTCAAAAACTGTTCAAATCCGCAGATAAAATTTTTGTTTTGAATTTCTGTATAGCAAAATAGTGAACTTTTCGTGAACATTAACGGCAAAGAACTCACCAACACTGGGAGACTGTGAGTTCCTGCCCACCTGTTCATTTTCCATCGTGCAATTAATCAATCTTTGATGTGAAATTCGCTAATAAACACGAGGCGCATTTCGTATAGCAAACATGCCATAAGAAAATGGGCATGGTTCATTTAAGTAAACAAACTAACACTTCTTCCGACTGTTACACCTATGTATTTTCCATCGTGGTTGAAAACTATATAGACGTACGCAGATGCTTGGGTGAACCCCGGTGCTCGATACTGCGAGTGTAGGATAGGCGTGATGGATCGCACACAATCAAGCTCGAGATGGTTGGTAAATTTTCTAAAGGGTCTGCTTTGTTGTGTGAGGGTTTGCTTGGTTGGACATATAGATGGCAATAGTGTGGAAATTGTGTTCAAGAAATTCTTATTGGATAGCCTATAAAAGTGATTAAGGTGTTTCCTTGTAATTAATTTTCTTATTCGCATTTTCATGAGCACATATCTCAAGATTCACGAGGTTTATAAATCTGTAAATTTCAGACATTTCTTGCTCCTCCTCAGCGAACTGCAAGTAGTAGTTACAACTGCGTGCATTCACAAGAACCTTAATATTATGACTTGTGAAATTGCGAAGTGTAAAGCGAAAATGGACACTACAAGAAATCGCCTTAAAATAGCAAAATCAATTAACTAGCATCTCAATAAGAAATGCCAAATACTTTCGAGGCATTCCACGAAGGTTCGCAAATCGATCCTGACCGATCATTTCCAATTACGCTGAAACTTTGCACACACTGAACCAATATGACATATTCCTGTTATGTGGAAATCTTATAAATTTGCGCTATAAGATAATCCATTGAAAATTATATGATTGAAAATGTGCCAGGTAAATTCTATATGAATATCTGATACATTTACAATGCTGATAATTTGGTAACTTTTATATGATCGATCAAATTATAATAATTAACTGAAATGGATTTGAAACCCATAAGCATAAGCTACACTTTTTACCACAATATAATATGTGTCATAAATCAATCGAAGTAAAGTTTGTGTGAAAATCACATGAAATTTACTTCTTCTTTTGACACATATATTTAATCGATTTCTAAAAATAAATCGAAAAATAAAAATCAGGCAGTGGGAGCTTTCACAGTTGTGCCTTTTTTTTATTGTAGCTGATTTGGGATTCGATCAAGGACTATTGAGGTGTGATGCTTTCGGTGTCTGCGCTCGATTTCACTGGGCCACGACTGACTTCAAGATTGAGCTCGTTCAAATAGCATGAAGTAAGAACAGCTCTCCCGACATGGAATGCAGTGCAACGTTATGCTCGTTTTGCTAGAGTGAAGACAAATAGCACTGACAAATTTATGTTCCGTTTCGGTGGTGTGGTTTGTTCAAATCTTTCTTAATGCACCTGTGTGCAATAAATCAACGACTAAATTATATAAGTTGATGTAACTGGTTCATGAAGTTCGAGTACTAGGGCTGGAATCTGAATTAGCCGTGTAGAAGGCTTACAATTGACCACTTTGTCAAGCAGTTTTGGCGTGACTTTCTACCAGCGATTTCACAAAACTGGACCAAATAATTTATATTTTTTATGAAACGCACAAATGTTGGCTACTTTTCTCGAGGTTCTAGAAGAAAAATCTCAAAATAATGTTTTATTTCAAAGTTCGAGTGGTAGTAAACGTCGTTTTAGGAGCTCGAATAAAATGGTTAATTAGAATCATAGCAAAGTAAATATTGCAGTAGAATCATTTTTTTTCAATCTCAATACATTCTTTTCCGGAAACAAACAAAGATTATTCAATACAGTATCATTGTTGTTAGTAGTATTTAGTTCAACTAATCATTTTAATGAGTGTACGATAACATCGTTGAAAATTGTTTCAATAATTTATAAAGAACAATCATGTAAGATGTATTTTATTGGGAGCGATATTCAGCCCAGAAAAACATGCAAAAACAAACGTTTGCTGTTGGATTTCTTAAAAGGCATATCTATATGACTATTGAATGATTGGGATGGATCTGTTTACAATCTTTAAACCTCAAAAATCAAAGGAAGCTATTCCAATGAAATATACATGTTTTCCTATACTGCAAAGTTAAATGACAGTCCAATAGTTTCTTCATGTCTGTTTACATGCGACATATCAACAAACGTCAAAAATTGTTAAAAGCAACTCCAATAAAATATACATTATTATCTTATAAGATATACATTATAGTGAGCAATATTCATCATGAAAACAGGTATATTTTACTGGATTTTCTCATAGTGCAAACTTATATGATTTTCCATTAGTTTCTAGATGTCTGTTCCCACCCATGACATATCAACAGTTTTTCACCATGAAATATATCAGACAATATTCATATACTTATTACCTATCGCTAACCACGTTCGAAGCAAAGTATTATCAAGTACTAAGTATGTGAAATTACGATAGAAATCATTCCATATCGCAGTCATAGTTTTTAAGTGATAATCCAATGGAATCTATCAATCATCACATAGAATGAACAAACCTGCTGACATTGCTATGTTATAAGATGGATCCAATAAACGGTACATGTCGATTTGTTTCAGTGCAGTTGTTCCTTTTTAGTAAAGGCGCCATTTTGTGCTCTCAGTTTTTCATATTGACTACTTTTTGAAAAGGGCCTGTGTAAAAATAGTACTAATGAGTTTAAATATATATATTACCGAAACGCTTTGTTCGATTGATTTGGGGTCTAGAGCATAGTTGTAGATATTATTTTGGCAATTGTGTAAAAAATATACACTGTAAAAATTTCGTTTGTATCAATGAAAAAAAATTATATTTATTATTAAAAAAGTTAATTTCTCAAAAAGTACATTTTTGAAAATTTTCGTTTTAAGTCTCATTGAAGCTCATAATGTTTGCTACTAACTGGCAAAGTTTGGTGATGGTAAACTCAAAAAGTTATGGTTTTTTGAATATTTCACGATTTTTACATTTTCATTAAAAACACATTTTTTTTAACCGTGTATATTTTTTCAAGAATTGCATTTTAATTTTGCACAACTTTTCCGAAGACACCATAGCAATCAAGCAAGCCGTTTTTGCAATGTATTAAAATGTTTATTTTATAAGCGCTTTTCTACACAGGCCCTATCGGAAAAGTAGTCGGGGTTCGCTATTACAATTTGTAATAGCGAATCCCGACTACTTTTTTATTTTAAAATCTCAACTTAAATCCACAAAATACATTTATCTGCTCTGTTTTACTTTTCTTTTATTCGAAAACCTTATGGACAAATGATACTTACTTACTTTCTATTTTTATTTACATCGCTTCTTAAATACATCGAATATTTTGGCATCATTATCATTACAGTTTGAGTATCGTTTGGCTTTAATTTTATTTTCTGATACAGGAATGAAAGAATGAAACTTTTGAGTTCCTTGAATTATTTTTCCATTATTATATTGCTCGTTGAGGTGTTAAGCCATACATTCGTATTCCTCTGTTGTGGCAAAACTAAATGATAATTTTGTTAATTTTTCTTCTTTTCGATTATTTGCCCAATTATAAAGTTCTCTTGCATTTTTTTTTTATTGGATGTTCACGTTCTTTGGCCAAACTTGCTCTAGTAGCCATGCGTTTTATTGTACTTCCAATAGCGTCATAAGGACCTTTCCCATGTGATGTTGCAAAGAAATGCCATCCGGCTTCAATTCCATAGTTTGATTTAAATTTACAAAGGCTAGCAAAAATTTTCCGGTTCTTGTATTGTGACGCGGATCCATCGGACATAAAATAAATCTTGTTGATATTTTTACTTTGGTTTATGCGTAAAAAAACTTATCATTTTTTAAATAAATAAGTTAACAGCCACTGAGTCATGCCTTAACTCTTCAGAAATTACAATAAAACTTAAATGTTTACTTGCAAATTTTCTCTAAAATATATAACAAATTGATGAATGGTAGCTTGTTGGACATTCCAGTGATGAGACTGAACTTCATCCTGTAACACTAAGCTGTAGTTTTCGGAAAAATCGCAACTAACTAAAAATTCACCTTCTTGCAAATTATTTCGAGTAGTTTTCAAAAAATTAGATTGCTGTGTTTTTATGAAATCATGTGGTATCAAACTTGTCAATTTCAAGCAGAAAAATGAAACAAACTCGTCTGCAGGCTTTACAATAGTTTCTAAATCACATCTATCCGCGGTAACCCACTGTTCAAATGAAAGCTGATCAATGCATTTTACTCTAATTGTTTTAATAAAATGTTTTCTAATGCGGAAGAGTCTGGACAATCTTCACGACACCGTAGATAGCAATATGTTGTCTTTGTGGTGCACGAAATAAAAGATGTGCCCATTCTTTGTAAAATTAAGTACGGTGCGCATATAATTTTATGCTTACGTGACCGATACGCTGTATCGAGGCACCACGCCACGGCAAGTGCACTGCAGTTCAATCGATCGCTGAGTACAAAGTTCTATACGCGAAGTATTGATTACACTAGTTTACAAAACAACATAAAACGTGTGAACCTTAGTGGTTGACCAACGTTTCTAATGCAAAATCCTACGCTGAATTCAATGCCGTGGTCAGAAAAAAAATAAAGTAGAGCCATTTACGAATTTTCCATAAAAATGTTGTTTTAATCAACATTTTTAATGGGATAAAAAGATTCAAAAATCATTAAATAATTTATTCTTAAAGTCCATTAAAAGCTGGAGAAAATGAGCCTTTAATGAATGAAATCGGTTGGAAATTGTCGAAGTTATGAATTTTTTTGTAAAATCATGGAAATTGAATGTTCCAAGATTGGCCGTTGTCCCACTCCTAGGTTCATGCACCACTTCCAGTAAGCCTTTCTGCGGACGTGTACGCATACGGTGCATTTCACTAACACTACCAGCTGTCACGCAAAATTAAATGGAATATTTTCAACAATATAATTTACGCTAGTGTTTGTGAAACCGCTCGGCGAGAACCTTACGCAACCAACTCAATTTGACAGCTTTCTTTCTTTAACATTGCTTAACGATGTATACGACAAAACGTGAATTTAAGTGTAAAAATGATCCTCAAAAGTTTTGTTACGCGTGTGGCAACTATATATTTACAAAATCGTTTAATTTCACTGCTTCGTTGCAAACTGCATACAGGCTTTATTTTAAAATTGATCCTGGAGACTTTGACGAACCGTGGATTCCAAAAGTATTATGTAGTTCGTGCAAAACGTGCTTGGCTAGGTGGATGTCAGGCGCAAGGTAAATTGATTTTTTGAATAACTTTCATATAAACAATTAATTTTTATATAACTTTCATATAAACAATTTATATGATAGTGCTTTGTTCTTCCCTGATCGACATTATCATACTTCATCTATTTTTGATAAGTGTTAATGTCTTACTTACTAACTCACTTATTTGTTATCTGTCAGTTGCTATTTGTCCTTTGACATGCCCACCATATGGCGTCGACCGTTTTGTCATGCAACGGATTGTTATTGCTGCTTGACAAAAGTTAAGCAACAAGCAACAAGGACGTCACAAAACAGTTGAGTATCCACAAGTGGCTTCTATGACAAAACCTGTTCCACATTCAAGTTCGGTCCCGTATCCTGTTTATCCAAAGCGGAAACGAGCGCCCTCTGTTGAATCGACCGTTACAAAAAGTGAGGAGGAATTCAAGGAGGAATGCGAGGAAGACTTCGAGGTGGAATTGGAAAGAAACCCAAAACTGTTTACACAATCCGAATTTAATGATTTGGTGCGAGATCTCGACTTATCGAAGGAGAAATCTGAATTGCTGGCATCACTCTTGAAAGAACACAACATGCTGAGCAAGGAGGTCAAAATTTCTTGTCACAGGAATCGTCACAAGAAATTTGACAAATATTATTCTACAAAGGACAAGGCATGTTTTTGCCATGACGTAAACGGCTTGTTTGAAGAGTTTGGTGAGCCATATGATCCACCTGAATGGCATTTATTCATCGATAGCAGCAAGTTGAGCTTGAAAGCCGTTTTACTGCATCAAGGGAATGAGAAACCTTCTATTCCATTAGCTCATGCCGTTAATATGAAGGAAACGTATGAATCAATGGCTCTATTGCTCAATTTGATAAATTACAATCAACACAATTGGAAAATTTGTTCCGATCTTAAAGTGGTTGCCATGTTGACTGGATTGAAACAGGGATACACAAAATATATGTGTTTTTTGTGTAAATAAGACAGTCGAGCTCGTGAGGAACAACACGTCCGAAAAGATTGGCCAAAACGGGATAATTTCACAATTGGTAAAGACAACGTTAAAAATGATCCTCTTGTGGTAAAATAACGTATAATACTTCCACCACTACATAAAAAACTTGGGCTATTCAAAAAGTTTGTCAAAGCGTTGCAAAAAGAAGGGCCGGCATTCCAGTACTTGAAATCAGTATTTCCAAATTTATCTGACGCAATGATAAAGAAAGGTGTATTTGTTGGCCCACAGATCAAAAAACTGCTCAATGATTCCGCATTCAATACAGTTTTGACACCAGATGAGGAAGAAGCGTGGAAATCGTTCCAGCGTGTTGTCACAACCTTTTTAGGAAATTTCAGAAGCCCAGATTATGAGGAAGCCGTCGATGAATTGCTCAAAAATTATGAGAAAATAGGTATAAATCAAAAATATTGTGGTTGTTACATATAATTAATTTCAAATCCTTTTATTTCACTGAACACAGGTGTGAATATGTCTTTGAAGATACATTTCCTACATTCTCACATGAATTTTTTCCTGGAAAATCTTGGTGACGATAGTGATGAGCACGGCGAACGTTTTCACCAACAAATGAAGATGATGGAACGTCGTTACCAAGGGTTTTGGGATGAAGCAATGATGGGTGACTATTGTTGGTTTCTGATTCGAGAAACAAGTTCAAAACATCGAAGACAAAGTCATTCGATTCTCAATCATTTTCTTTTGTATCAACTCGGTTTTAAATCCTGATATGCCTTAATCAAATTGATATGTAGAGAAAAGAATCTCCCATGAAAACTTTACATGCGATTTGGATGCTTACAACGATACCTAGAAAAGGAACTCTAAAGCTGTTGTATTTCAGCAACATTTTTAAGTGTTTTACAAAAATGCTCATAACTTCGACAATTTCCAACCGATTTCATCCATTAAAGGCTCATTTTCTCCGGTTATTAATGGAATTTAAGAATAAATTATGGAACGATTTTTTGAATCTTTTTATCCCATTAAAAATGTTGATTAAAACAAGATTTTTATGGAAAATTCGCAAGAAAAATAAAAAAAAAATGCTGTAAATTTTTAAATAACTTCAAAATAAATTTTTTAATTAAGACATAATATTCTAGTGAACGATAGCAAATTTATTTATTTTCATAAAAAAAGATTTAAAATTGGTGCACTAATTCCAAAGATATTGACATTTTAGTAATCGTACTTTTGTCCAAAATTCAAAAAATCAAAATTTTTGTATATCTAAAAAATGGCTCTACTTTAATTTTTTCTGACCACGGCATTGAATTCAGCGTAGGATTTTGCATTGGAAATGATCATCACCTTACCGAGTTCAAAAATGCTGTAAACTAGTGTTGTTTTGTCACGCTGACTTCAGAATAAGTCACTCCAGAAGTCTCCCCATTAGAACCCGTGCAAATGCACAATGTAGCGCAACATAGGGCCACCTATTTAAGGCCAACGAAATTGATTAATAAAGCAGTTGTGTTCTGAAGTCTATTCAGTACAAGTACTTATAGCCTCTACGCTCTTATTAGGGATCCCTCTGGGTAGTCCCTGTTTGATACCGTTTAGGTTCCCTATCTAACTGTCCATTTGGTGGATAGTCTCTTTCTCTGGAAACTGTTTAAAATGACAGTCTAGTCAGTCCGTGAAAGTGTGTGGATTACACTTCCATGATACCCACAGGCTAGTCAATGAATTTCATTCATTCATTCGTTCATTCATCTCTATCACACGTGAACGTATTCTAACAAATCAACAACATCATCCCGTGTTGCAACATCGAACTGGTTTTCTCCGCTGGATGCGGTAATTCGACTCTCGCCAATGAGGAAACAAAAACATTGCAATAAACTAAACTCGTGGCAGTTCGTTCTTCAATCGATCAGTCGTTCAGTCGTTCATAGTTCGCTTGGCGGTTCGTTTTGCTCTTCACATTTGAAAGTTTTTGATCAATTCCAGCGCGGAAAATGGACGTTAAATCATTTCGGATAATCGGTTTGGTGTATGTCGTGTTTTGCTGGATGTTTTCCGCTCTTGGAATCGTATACTCATTCCTTCACCTAGTCGTTGTAAACCCTTTCTGGGCCAATATCTTGTCCTACGATGGTAAATCAAGCACTACAAGTGGCTACAGTCGATAAGGAGTTTTAATTGTTTTAATTTTGCAGACGCTATCAACTCTGCGATTGTCAGTGCCTGCTTATTCGTATTCACACTGTCCTCGTTTTTTGTCGCATTCGTGAAAGAAGGAATCGATGAGGTAAGTTACGAAATTCTTCTGCGATTAAAGGAAGATCTAATGAAATTCCTGCTTTGCTCACCAGGGAAAGGCTTCCTTTATCCGAATATACCGGGTTTTCGTGATACTTCGAAACCTCGCACTGTCCGCTTTGTGGACCTACCAGTACGCTATGCTGGAGGAAGCACGAATTCATGGAGACGCCTCGTCGAAAGTGAGGAATGGTGACTATATCACCCTCGGGCTGTTTGTTGGAGCCATAGGTGAGATAATTTTGGGATTTTTGAATTAGTGATGGAATGCATTTGCTGTAAACATACTTATTTCTTCTGGGAATCGATTGCTACTCGTATTAGTCATCACCGGTTTGGAGCTGTGGATTCTTAACGGTATTCAGTGGTTAACGGAGCAGAAACTCGTCGAAGAGGAGTGCACTGAGGCGGCGTAGAATCGTGTTTGCTAATAGGGAATTCTGTTATATAGTTACTCAGGGTTCCTTCGACTCAGTTCGCTGTAAAAAAAAGGATTTTCGGTATGATGAAATCACTGATTGTGATCTTCTGAAATCGAAATTAACAGGTTTTATATGAGAAACACATATTTTAAAACCGCTTCTTAAAATTTAAAAGTACAAAATATCATCTTGAAATCTTTTGATTTAATAATTGAGTAAAAGTCTCCATCATCAAATTCCACGGATGTCCCCCGAAAGTGGCGAAAGTTTTACGGTATGTAAAGTTTCGAAAAATCGTCGATTTCTCTTCAAACCTTGCTTGTAGTGGTGAGAAAAATACTTCATTTTATTCTTTTTTACTAATAGTGACACTATACAGAAATAATGTTTCGGACAAATAGCACCATTATTGATATTTTTAATAGTGGATTTCCCCATACATTCTAAAGTCGACTTTCCACAAGCCCATACGTTCATAGGCGGCTCGCCCTCTGGTGGTGAGTACTGTCAGAAGCAGCATGAAGCACCTAATTCCGAAACATATATTTTTCTAGCGGAGTGAGTGGAAGCAACCCTTTAGTTGATTATCTTTAACTTAAACGCTCACCAGACTAAGCAGCTACAACATGTTATAAGCCTATATTGATGACTCTGTAGTATGAACGTGGTATTAGATATCATATCTTGATGGACCCTACTGCGATCCCATACACTTATTTTAAAATGTACCGGTGTAACATGAAAATGGTACCGCTGTACCATCGGGTTCCATCAATATCGTGTTGGATGTAGATTGTAATTATTTTCCAAAAGATGGTTCCAAAATTGATCACATAGTAATCGTACTATTGAACGTAATTGATCGTATTTGAGTTAACATTTTTTGTATATTCATAGTAATCCTATGATAATGAGCATGCCATGCTCGGGGTAATAACTTTTTTTCTATAAATAATTTATTTAATAAGGTTAAAAAGTCCAAAAGAACTCTACGGAGCCGAGAACAGTGAATAATATAGTAATAAAAATAATATGCATGAAAAACAAAAGTTCTTCTTATTTTTCCTAGAAGGTTCTGGGAAGTTTCAGAATCGAGCAAGGTAACGTGATCCATCATGTTTGAAAGCATCAGAAGAGATGTCGTTATCTGCGTTGTTTGCTTCTTTTGTCTTCGCGTGTGCTCCCGGAACAGAAATTTAAGACATCGTGAGTGATAGTTTTTAACATCGTGAGTGATAGTTTGTGCTGATGTTTCACCCCCCCCCCCTCTGTTGCTTAGGTGCCTGGTGTGCTCTCGCTTCCCTTTGTTGTTGGTGTGACTCGACCGCGCTGATCTATTGTCAAAATTAAACAAATGTTAAGTCCAATATTAAAAGTAAAGTCAGAAAAACTCCATTCAATGTACAACAAATTTAGACCCTCTAGACAAAAGCGATGGGAAAGTTTAGGTCGCGCTTGGAAATGTGTATCAGACAGCCCGGATGCTGACGATCTAAAAATTATTAACGGTACAATTAATTCTCTTATTGATCAGAACAACAGACAAGTTAAAATCAATAGCATACTGGAAACTAGAATGAGAAATACCACAGAATCAATCAATACTTTCGTTAAATTTCATGATAGATTTCAAAATAAAACCATTGAAGGTTTTGAGTCAGTTAATTTGATATTTCATTTAGATGAGTTAATCGATCAGTTAGGACTAATAGAAGAAGCGATCACACTAGCCCGACGCAATATCCCCAGCAGCCGCATCATTTCACCAGACGAGATAACCATAGCCCAGGAATTCCTCAGTACAGTGGTCTTGGAACGGGTGCAGACGACAACATATTAGATATCTCCAGCGCCTACGTACTGTATGGTAAGGAAGAAATTATTTACACGCTCAAAATTCCACGAGTCAAAGATGTGGAATATCACTTAAACTACATAGAACCAGTAATTTCCAACAACCATCGAATCCATTTAACGGCGAAATACTACGTGAAAGGACTTAATTCCTTTTTAACCAACACTCCATGTAAACGGCAAATCAATATATCTGCACGAATTCACAGCTAGAACCGTTGGGAAAATGCATTCAACAGTTGGTTGATGGCGAATCAGCTCAATGTCCTATGGAGAAAGTATATGGACAAAACTTCATAAAGCGAATAGATGATGCAAACATATTGGTGAGTGCTAACAACGTCACCCTAACATCAAACTGTTCAAGGCAAGTAAGAGAGCTACGAGGATCATACCTTATCCAGTTCTCTGGCTGTACCATCAAGTTGAACGACGAGGAATACACCAACAACAACACTGACGTATTACAAAAAACTTATCTTCCAACGACGGGACTAACGGTAACTCCTTCAAAAATCATAAACAAAATGCCTTTACAGTACTTACAGGAAATCAATCTGGAGCACCGGAGTCATATAGAGCATCTGAATATGACTACGGACAACATACACTGGAAACTACATCTGGTTAGCTGGCTCTCATTTGGAACAATATCGACTCTAATACTAGTGCTCCTAGCAGTATTAGTTACAAAGACAGTTCTTTCATTCTTACCATGCAAATCGACGCCCTTCTGCATACCAAGACGAACCAACACGGGAACCATCAACACGGAGATACCTACAGGACCAGGGACTTCAGGACTAACGCAGGACAACGACACACACCACCACATCAGGCAACCAAGATTCATCCCGCAGGAGCCAAGGATCGTGAAAGTCGGGGACGACTTTCCAGTAGAGGGGGAATCGTCAGGAAAATACTGATAGGTGGATTGACCAATCAGGCAGTAAGGTTGGTTGGCGCGAAAACGTGGCGCATCACGCCACGTAGCTCCACCAATAGGAGACAGGTAACATAATTTTGTAATGTAAGCATATTTAGTCTTTAAAACGGTAGAGCACACGAGGCTCTACCTCTTTTTCATCATAAATGTGTAACGTGTAAGATCGGTAATAAATAGTGTTAGCATTAAAAGTTCTTTTTAAAAAGTGAACTACGAAGAAAGATCCCTTAACTCAGAAGAGTTAATTTTTTTATCACTTTATAACATTCAGTCCAATTTCCCACTCGCCCTGCAGTGCTCAAATTTGAAATTCTGCGACAATAAAAACATTTAAAATTTATCTGAATTATGGATTATAATTTCACCATTCAATGCAAACTAGGAGAATAAACCATTTTCCACATTTTGATATTTTTTTTAAATTCAGGTGTTTTCTGGTTTTCTGGCGTTCTGGCTTTAAAAAAATGTCGTAACTGTTTTTTTCTCAGTGATATCTCAATAGATCTGGCAATCTGGCATCAACCATGCTGTATCAAATTTGGCTGTTTATATACATACAAAATACATTTTTCTGCTCTTTTTACTTTTTTTTCGGAAACCTTATGGACAGATGATACATTATTTATTTTCATTGTAATACACTTACTTTCTATTTTTATTTACATCGCTTCTTAAATACATCGAATATTTTGGCATCATTATCATTACAGTTTGAGTAACGTTAAGCTTTAATTTTATTTTCTGAAACAGGAATGAAAGAATGAAACTTTTGAGTTCCTTGAATTATTTTTCCATTATTATATTGCTCGTTGAGGTGTGAAGCCATACATTCGTATTCCTCTGTTGTTGCAAAACTAAATGATAATTTTGTTAATTCTTCTTCTTTTCGATTATTTGCCCAATTATAAAGTTCTCTTGCATTTTTTTTATTGGATGTTCACGTTCTTTGGCCAAACTTGCTCTAGTAGCCATGCGTTTTATTGTACTTCCAATAGCGTCATAAGGACCTTTCCCATGTGATGTTACAAAGAAATGCCATTCGGCTTCAATTCCATACTTTGATTTAAATTTACAAAGGCTAGCAAAATTTTTCCGGTTCTTGTACTGTGACGCGGCTCCATCGGACGTAAAATAAATCTTGTTGATATTTTTACTTTGGTTTATGCGTAAAAAACTTATCATTTTTTAAATAAATAAGTTAACAGCCACTGAGTCATGTCTTAACTCTTCAGAAATTATAATAAAACTTAAATGTTTAACTTGCATATTTTCTCTAAAATATATAACAAATGGATGAATGGTAGCTTGTTGGACATTCCAGTGATGAGACTGAACTTCATCCTGTAACACTAAGCTGTAGTTTTCGGAAAAATCGCAACTAACTAAAAATTCACCTTCTTGCAAATTACTTCGTGTAGTTTTCAAAAAATAAGATTGCTGTGTTTTTATGAAATCATGTGGTATCAAACTTGTCAATTGCAAGCAGAAAAATGAAACAAACTCGTCTGCAGGCTTTACAATAGTTTCTAAATCACATCTATCCGTGATAACCCACTGTTCAAATGAAAGCTGATCAATGCATTTTTCCTCTAATTGTTTTTGACCAGGCATTGCCCGGCTTATATCATCATCTTCAAAAAAAATTATGACTGCCAATTTTGTGTCATCACTTAAGGCTGTGCCATATTTTGCGGTTTTGACAAATGACCTTCCTTTATCAACTTAGTCCCTGTTGCAATATATCTACTAGCATTAAATTGATCCATAACTTTTTGTGTTGACCAGGAATAAGGTAATAACGATAAAATTAATACTTTTTCACTTCTTGCAGTGGATGCATTGGAAAACTTTTCCTTCGTGTGTTCTAAAACTTCTTTGAGTCCATTCACTTCGTAAGCCTCAGGCTCGAAGTTGAAAAGATTCTTTCTAATACCTTCGTTGATTTCACGGTGCTTTTTTCGGGGTAGTGGATGTAGTTGAGTTTTCCCACGTCTATCGGTGATACCTGGATTCCTGCAATGCCTCGGTTGAATATCTCGATGTTGACTGGTTGAGTGAATTCTTGATACGATTGAACTGAAGTAACTGAAATCATTGGTGGTACAGTTGTAAGGCTTTCATAGCTCGGTACGATAGGTACTATCACTGTAGTTGGCATCTTTGAGCTTCCGTCAACATGCTGTTCCTCGTTTGAGATGAAAAGAGCTTGTTCATCAACACGAAGACGGCAGGACGTGCAAATGCTAAAACCAGTATTCAATCCTGATGCTTCAGAATATCCAATCGATTTTAATTTCTGGATGGTAATATTCGAAATATTCCTCAGCTCAGCTTGACTTCCTCGAACGGCCGAATGCACCTGATAAAACATGCTCGTTCACTCATGTTGCTTCCTGTATTAAAAAAAAAATTAAAAATAATAATCTTTAAAAATGATTTCATTGAAATACAACTGAAGGTTATGCTTACACTTATTTCCTATGATAACTTTTTAAGATGTATGCGGTAAAAAGCATGTTTTCACCATTCAAACTCATTTAAGTACCAGATCGATAGGTACAATTTCTACATTAGGTACAGACAGATGTTTTTGGTGTTCACTACTACTGTGTTGAGTATTTGACTTATTACCGTTAAGATCACTGATACAACTATGCAAAATTGAAGACAATGAACAAAAAAGAAAATTAAAAAATCGTCAATTTGAATGGAATTGCTCCTTCAGTAAGGGTCGCTAGTTTGAACATCATATCACTTTTATTTAGTTCTAGCTCAATATTCATCAAATGAATTTTTTAGTTTTGTTAGTAACGATACCTTTTCATGGTATCAGATGTAATGAATCCTTACTTTTCAATAGGGCCTGTGTAGAAAAACACTAATGAAATAAACATACCTATATTGCAAAAACGGCTTGCTTGATTGCTATGGTGTCTTCGGGAAAGTTGTGTAAAATTAAAATGCAGTTCTTGAAAAAATATACACGGTTGAAAAACATGTGTTCATTATTAAAAAAAAAAAGTGTTCAGGTGAATCGCGCACGGTTTTCGGAAGCAGCTATCGTAAGCTGAGTCTTATGTATAGACTGTTCACCTTTACCCCAGTGATCGATCATCATCAAATCATCACCATCATCATCGCATCATCTCCGTCAATAGCCGCAGCGTAGCAGCAGCAAACGGAATACCTAGCTGCACCGGCTGATAGGTTGTTTACACAACCGGCATAAGTATTAAACAAAACATTTTGCAAGTCCATTGAGTCCCTATTGTAGTTTTGTTTTGCCTCGTGGCACGTGGCTCTGTCTCTCACCCCTGGTAAGAGGTTCATAGTGAGACAACTTGTTGCAACTAGATATAAGTTTTTTTTTCGATTTGTTTTTTCACTTTAATTTGCTTGTACGCCGTGCAAACAATTTAATTACTAATAATTAAAATTAATAAACTAGAGAAAGTTTTTATTATTTCCTTCTTAAGCGGTTGCGCACCGCTTTTGCGCAACACTTATGGCATCTTCCGATGCCAACGTTGCGCCAGCCAGGTATTACCAACCACTTTCGAAAGGACCATGGGTTGTCTTTTTTAGGCCTAAAAATAAACCATTGAAAACTCTCGATATTTCGAGAGACTTGCTGCGTAAGTATCCGGGAATCTTGGTACATAAGGAGAGATTCAACAAACTGCGTGTAGAAGCACCGAATTATGATGTAGCAAATAAAATTGCTGATCACGAGTCGTTTAGTGTTGAGTACAACACGAGATGTGGAGATAGAAGGCGTGGTCTCCGACGCGAGTCTGTTTGTCGAGGACTTGAAACGTGCCTCGGGTTGTTTTAAAAACAGAAAAGTCACAAGCGAGCTTGTAAAGAAACTGGATGTTAGGCAACTGCATTCAGTGTCTTTACAAGATGGCGAGAAAGTTTATCAGCATTCAGACTCGTTTCGGGTGACTTTCGCTGGTTCAGTTCTCCCAAACTTTGTCAAAGTTGATGGTGCTTTTTTCCGGTGCGGTTGTTTGTACAGAGGGTATATAATTGTACCAACTGCAAAAGGCTGGGACACTCAGCCAGCCATTGCGGCAACAAAACTCGTTGTGGAAAATGTGGTGAAAACCACAAAGAGGATTCTTGCCACAAAGAATCAGTAAAATGTGCGTAGTGTGGCGTGAATCCTCACCCCTTGCAGGAGTGCCCGATGTACAAGCAGCACTCCGATAAAGTGCAGCGTTCAATCTCTGGACGCTCCAAGTAGACATATGCTCAAATGGTGAAGGCTGCATCAGCCGTCCAAGATGCAAACCAATTTTCGATTTTGTCAGCTGAAGAATCGGACTCTGACTCATCCGATGAAGGTGATTCTACGGTGGTACACGCACCTTCAAAAATGGACGGATCCTCAAAAAGAAAATGTCCTTCCCCGAAAGTGCGCCGTAAGAAAACTAAAATCACCTCCAGAGGATTGCCAAATTCTCAGGGTAACGGGGATGAAAAAACGAAACCGAAAGCTCCTGCTGATCCAATCCCTGGATGCAGCAAGAATTTTCCGCCATTACCCAAAAAAGATAGTAAAAATAAAAAAGCTGCTCCTCAAACTTCTCAAAAGAAATCTAAGTCCGAACGAGGTTTGCTAGCTTTTTCGGACATTGTGGAATTCATATTAAATATGTTTAACATACAAGACCCTCTAAGAAGCTTAGTTTCTGCCTTGCTTCCAACATTAGAATCATATCTTAAGCAATTGACTGTTTCATGGCCCCTCCTTGCATCAATCATATCTTTCAATGGATAATTCGTCGAACGAGGTTGAGTGGTACAGTGGAACTACCGTAGTCTAGTGCCTAAACTAGACTCGTTCAAATTTTTACTTCACAATTCTGATTGTGATACACAGCAAAAAAATAATTTTGATATCACATCAAAGTGGATGCACTACAATCATGTCGAAAATTTCATGTAATTTTTATGACCACATAAATAAACAAATGCAGTAAAAGCAGCGTAATGTCAGTTCATGCATTGTATTAATGATAATTTTGTCCTTTTTAGCAAGTAATATTACACCATATTTTCGACATGATTGTAGTGCATCCACTTTGACGTGATATCAAAATTATTTTTTTGCTGTGTTCATTTTCTCTCTGACGGATTTCACGCCAACTCGTCTTCGGAGTTGGCAGCACCCTCTCAGAACCTTATGAAACTTTGTGGGTGTGGAGACTTAGCAATTTTAAGCAACTTTGAGTACTTATTTTTTTCAAAATTTATCTCGCCTAACATTTGATAAGGGTCAAAGTTTTTTGTCGATTTTTTTTTCAAATCGATATAGCTTAAAAATGACAAGCCCTACAAAATAGTGATGTATGGCGAACTTTTAGCAAATAATCTGAAATTTTATAAAAAAAAATTTAAATAAAATAAAAAATCGGTTTCTACACTCTAAAAAAATATATTTAAAAATTAAAAGTCATTTTCCCAAAAATGGTACCCCTCAGATTTGCTTGATATTTTTTCTCATGAAAGGCAATATAATTACCTAACTTTTCTTCATACATCGCAAAGTGGGCGCTTTTAAGGAAAAAAAGTTGTTCGAACAACAACTTTTTCATGTTAATTTTTTTTAGCGTGTTTCACTTAAAGTCGAATAGTAATACGCGCACAACCTTATTAAAATCCGTTGAAACTTAATGAGCATAAAGATTTTGACCTTTTGATAATCTGGGCGTGCTTAAAACAAAAATCTAGCCTAACATTTGAAAGGGCCTAATACAGAGGATTTTCCTGCATTTCGAATGATGTTTTAATAAATGAAAACTCTAGTGTTTTTGTTTAGTGCATAAATTATTTTCCTATAATTCTCCATACATAATTTGAGTTTTTCATTGATTATTAGTCTATCGGAAACAGAGTGAAATTTTTCGGAGTTTCCTTTGAATGTGAAAATCGCTTAGTAGAAATTATGTTTTGAGAAATAGGTACAAAACAATGAAATTTTTGTGTACCAGGTATAATTTTTACATGACTGAACAGCTCCTTGAGTTCATCGGACATCTTTGTGTATTGATCATTTGATATGAAGCAGAAGTTCAATTTTGTTATGCTTGTATCTGTTTGTTTAACTGCCCAGTCATACAGTTCTTGTGGAGTTGTGATTATGTTTCCATAATCTCGAGCAAGACTTGCTCTCTTTGCCATTCGTTTGAGAGTTCCTCCAATTGCGTCACATGGGCCTTTCCCATGAGACGTTGCGAAGAAGTGCCATTCTGCTTCCAATCCATACTTGGACTTGAAGTTGCACAAACTGGCAAAATTCTTTTTATTTTTGTAATGAGCCGCTGCTCCATCTGACATGAAAGTAATTTTTGTGAAACTAATAGATTGTTTAATGAAATCTAACAATTTTGATATAAATAATTGAACTGCTATTGTATCATGGGTCAATACTTCTGAAATAATAATAAAGCTTAAATTTTCCAACTTGTTTTCTTTTATGTAGTAAATTTCGAAAGGATGTATCGTAGCTTCATTATTGTTCCAATGATACCCCTGTGCTGAGTTTTGAATAATAAATGAATAATTTTCAGAAAAGTCGCAAATCACTAAAATTTCACCGTTTTGAAGAGAATTTTGTTTATTACTTAGGTAAGATGATTGCTCTTTATGAATAAAATCATGGGTTATGAGCTTTTCAACTTTTTCCGTCAAATATTGAACAAACTCATCTGCAGGTTTAATAATAGTTTCCAAATTACAACGGTCGGTAGTCAACCACTGTTGAAATAAAACTTCTTCCATATCATCTGCTTCTAATACTGATGTAAGTTCCCTCACGATACTATCTGTGGAAATGCATTCTTCACATGTACGATAAAAACAATCTATGGTTCTAATAGGACTACTGCAAAGTATTTTGTCTGCAATTTCTTTATATGAATCAAATTTTACACTATTAATAATCAATTTAACATTTTCATGTATAGTACAGACACATACATTATGTGTACCTGTACTATCCAACAGTATGCAATGCTTTGGTCGGAGCTGAGTGAACGAAGTAAATCCGATTTTAACACTTTTGTATTTCTCTTCAACAATCATAAAAGCCACTTTAAGAGACATCATCAATAAACGTTTCTGAACATGCTCTTTATATCCATTTCGATATTCAGAAACATAATCATTACTTCCTGGCATAGGCCTACTAATATCATCACTGTCAAAGAAATTTAAAACAATTTGTTTTTCAGTATCATTAAATCCATGACCACTTCTTGCTTTCTTACTACAAAGAATACCTTGTTCTTTGACTAGCCTTTTCATCTGTTTTACTGTATGATGGGGTGCATTAAACTCATTAACTATTTGATTCACTGACCATGATTTAGGGAGCACTGATAACACTTTTAATTTGTCATTTGTACTCGCAAATTAAATTTCTCCTTTAACTGCATGATCATTTTGTCAAAATCATTTGATTTGTTGACATCGTCTGAATCCATCCCAAATATATTTTTACGCACTGCCTTTGTGATCTCTTCAGATTTTTGAACACGATAATTCATACTTCTCATACTTCTCGATGAAATTGGTGATAACTGTAAGGTTGAAGCTATACAATTGAATTGTTCCACATTATATGGACCTTGGATCTGATCCGCTGATGGGATTGATTCTAGCGATGGATCTGTATCTGTAAAATTAAAGAAAAGAAAAAAAAATATTACCACACATTAATATATAACGCTGTTAAGGTGATAGTACCATGAACGGGGGTGGTTTTGATAATAGGGATAACTTTGGTAATGCAGCTAAGCCAAAAATTTATGACTTAAGGCACATCGTACGCAATATTTTGGATAGGAAACCGATGTTCCCTTCCAAAATAATGAATACGAAGAGCATTAAGTCATAACTTTTTGGATTAGCTGCATTATCAAAGTTACCTCCATTATCAAAGACATCCCCGTTTACGGTACATCGAAGCCGCATCTGAATTTTCCCCATGTTTGTGGAGCACGAGCTGCATAAACCGCATATCGTACAGTCGTGAAAATTTGATAGATTGTTCACCGAGGTTGGCCTACCAATCGATCAAATTTGTACGATAAGCGGTTCATCCAGCTCGTGCTCTAAAAAAATGTTGAAAATGAAGTTGTATCTTCGATGTACAATCCTTAAACCACACAGTTGAAACAGTTAAAGTTATTATTATTTACCTAGTGTATCATCAAATTCCTGATGTTCTGATTGCTGATGACTTGTTGATGGTTGCGGCTCTTCAAACTTCCGAGCATGGCTTGATTCTTTTCCATCCGATCGCCTCTTTTTCGGGAGAGGTGTCCTATTGTGCACTAAAATTCCACGACACGATTCACAAATACGCATTGTTACATCCAATTGATGATCAAAGCCCCATGAATGTATTTTCTCTATGAGACTTGATGATAAATTACGTAAATTATTGCGGCTGCAATTGGGATTGTTTATGTTGGCACTACATTGCACCCTTTTAATAATCAATTCAGCAGATTTTTCCATTGTTGTATATATAAACACTTTTTCGTTTCAACAACTATGCAGCACTACACTTTCAACAACTATGCACTACAGCAACTATGAGCATTGTTGTGATATCACCAAACTTAAATATTAGATTATGTCGGTAGAAACAGACTGCGGTGCTTTAAGTTTATACCTTATATCTCTCATGTGACTACCTGCGTTGTTATATAACTGCTATATAGCAGGTAACTTAACGATTATTTTAGGCATGCCTTAAATAATCGTTAAGTTACCTGCGCTATTATATGTATTCACTTGAGAGATGAGGTATAAACATATATGCATATTGCTTACTAATGGACACACCTAATACATAAAAATAAATGAATGATTATTTTTCTAATTAAATTAATCACAAAAACATGAATTGAAATCTTTTCATGAATAAAACATACTAAGTGATTTTTACTTAGTTTACCTGTTGATTTGGAACAATTTGAGGGTGGTTTTATAGAAGTTGGATAGAGTGTATGCATACACAGTTCGAAAAAGTAGTGTAAATTTCTGTTCAGTATGATGCACATAAATGGAGCGTCACAGATCATATAAGTTTACATTATATATCATGTAAAGTTCTGAGACATTTCATGCAATGTAGCAAATATTGTATACAAAAGCCCATTATTGTAAACAACATTGTTTACAAGTTACTCGGTTGCGTGAAATGAAACACAAGTTTACGTGAATGAATGCTTACATCACTATTAAAATTCAGAATTTTTATCAGTGTATATTATAATACAATCCATCACAGGAAAGTGTAAACCATGCTGAGATGGCTGTTCCTCATTAGAACGTTTTGTTCTGAACTCTTATTGGACGATTTGCAGGTAACTTCTCTGTACCCTTTTCAAATGTTAGGCTAGATTTCGCTCAGATTATCGAAAAGTATACCCATAAAGTTTAATCGAATTTTAATAAGGTTGTGCGCGTATTACTATTCGACTTTGAGTGAAACACGCTAAAAAAAAATTAACATGAAAAAGTTGTTGTTCGAACAACTTTTTTTCCTTAAAAGCGCCCACTTTGCGATGTATGAAGAAAAGTTAGGTAATTATATTGCCTTTCATGAGAAAAAATATCAAGCAAATCTGAGGGGTACCATTTTTGGGAAAATGACTTTTAATTTTTAAATATATTTTTTTAGAGTGTAGAAACCGATTTTTTATTTTATTTAAATTTTTTTATAAAATTTCAGATTATTTGCTAAAAGTTCGCCATACATCACTTTTTTGTAGGGCTTGTCATTTTTAAGCTATATCGATTTGAAAAAAAAATCGACAAAAAACTTTGACCCTTATCAAATGTTAGGCGAGATAAATTTTGAAAAAAATAAGTACGCAAAGTTGCTTAAAATTGCTAAGTCTCCACACCCACAAAGTTCCATAAGGTTCTGAGAGGGTGCTGCCAACCACTGGATGAGTTGGCGTGAAATCCGTCCTCTGTGAAACATGGCTTTCTTCCGATAAAGAACTCAACTTCCACGATTTTAACATTATACGCCTGGATAGAGACGATTCTTATGGAGGAGTACTTTTAGGGATCAAAAAGTGCTACCCTTTCTACAAAATTTCCCTTCCTGCTCTATCCGGCGTCGAAATCGTCGCTTGTCAAATAAATGTGAAGAACAAAGACCTTTGCATAGCTTCAGTTTATGTTCCACCAAGAACCTCCATTAGCCGTTGTCAACTCTGGAATCTAGTTTAGATTCTTCCATCCCCAGTATTAATTCGGGGTGATATAAACTCCCATGGCACTGGGTGGGGCGATCTATATGATGTCAATAAAGCGGCTATTTATTACGATTTATGCGACGATTTCAACTTGACTATTTTGAGCACTGGTGAAGCGACACGTATAGCAAAACCTCCGGCTCGAGAAAGCCGACTCGACATATCTTTGTGTTCTAGATCGCTATCATTGGATTGTCTGTGGAAGGTTATCAATGATCCCCATGGTAGCGATCATTTGCCAATCATCATTTCAATTAAGTGTGCCCCTCACTCTGCAGAACCATCTCGAGTTCCATTTGATCTTACAAGGAACATAGATTGGCATAAATATGCAACGGCGGTGACAATCGGTGCCAAATCAATAGATACGCTTCCACCATTGGAAGAATATCGATTCCTCGCCGATTTGATATACAAAAGCTCACTGGAAGCACAAAAAAGAAAAGTTCCAAGTGCGCCCTTCAAAAGGAGACCAGCCACACCTGGATGGGACGAAGAATGCACAAAATTGTATGTAGAAAAATCTGATGCTTTCAAAGCTTTTCGTAGACACAAAACCTCCACATACTTCGAGGAATATTCAAAGCTTGAGACAAAGCTGAAACAATTAGTTAAAGAAAAGAAACGCGGTTATTGGCGCAATTTCGTCGAGGGACTCTCACGAGAAACCTCAATGAACACCTTGTGGAGGGTGGCTCGCAACATGCGTAACCGCTCATCTTCTAATGAGAGTGAAGAATACTCCAACCGATGGATATTCGATTTCGCTAAAAAGGTCTGTCCGGACTCAGTTCCATCACAACACATTCTTCGAGAAGCGTCTCCGAGCGGCAGCTCTCTGGATAGACCGTTCACAATGCTGGAATTATCTATGACTCTTCTTTCATCGAACAACTCCTCACCGGGAAGCGATATGATTAAATTCAATCTTCTGAAAAATCTCTCAGATATCGCTAAAAGACGCTTGCTAGACTTATTCAATTCCTTGCTAGAAAACAACATTATACCGCCTGAATGGAGACAGGTCAAAGTAATAGCCATTCGAAAACCTGGCAAACCAGCGTCTGACCATAACTCGTACCGTCCGATTGCGATGCTTTCGTGCATTAGGAAATTGTTGGAGAAAATGATCCTTCGGAGACTCGATCAGTGGGTCGAAACAAATAACTTGCTATCAAATACACAGTTTGGGTTCCGCAAGAGCAAAGGAACAAACGATTGTCTAGCACTGCTTTCCACAGATATTCAACTGGCCTTTGCGCACAAGGAGCAATTGGCTTCAGTATTCTTGGACATTTTTGATTCAGTTTCCATTGAAATTCTGTCAGATAATCTGCACAGATGTGGACTTTCCGGAATTTTAAATAATTTCTTGTACAATTTTTTGTCAGAAAAGCAAATGAACTTTTCCCTTGGACAACTGACAACTTCCAGAATTAGCTACATGGGACTGCCCCAAGGCTCATGTCTCAGCCCTCTTATTTATAACTTTTATGTCAAAGATATCGACAACTGTTTGGCAGAACAATGCACGCTAAGACAACTTGCAGATGACGGTGTGGTTTCTGTAAGAGGTCCACATGCCGTGGACTTGCAAGGACCATTGCAAAGTTCGTTAGATAACTTGTCTTCTTGGGCTAGGAATCTAGGGATCGAATTCTCGCCGCAGAAAACTGAACTGGTAGTGTTTACTCGAAAGTGGTACCCAGCCCAAATGCATCTTAATCTTTTGGGCAGAAACATTACTCAATCATTGTCTTTCAAGTACCTTTGGGTCTGGTTTGATTCAAAGTGCACTTGGAATACCCATATTACGTATTTGAAGCAAAAATGTCAGCAGAGGATCAACTTTCTCCGTTCAATTTGCGGCACATGGTGGGGTGCTCATCCGGGAGACCTCATAACGCTTTATAAAACAACAATTCTCTCTGTTCTAGAGTACGGCTCTTTCTGCTTTCTCTCGGCAAGAAAATGTCACCTAATAAAATTGGAACGAATTCAATATCGTTGTCTGCGTATTGCTCTCGGCTGTATGCACTCAACGCATAACATGAGTCTCGAGGTTCTGGCAGGAGTAACACCCCTCCAGAACCATTTCTGGGAGCTCTCTCTCAGAATACTAATCAAATGCGGAGTGACGAACACACTTATAATTGCAAATTTTGAAGACATTCTTGGGCTGAACACACAATCTCGATTTATGAGAATCTACCACCACTACATATCGTCAGATATGTGTCTTCCTTGTTACACTCCAGACCGTGCTCACTTCACCAATCGCAGTTCCTCAATTGAATATGATCTGACCATGAAACAAGCAACTCATGGGATTCCAGATCAACTTCGAACTATTATTATCCCGCGTATTTTTACTGGAAAGTACCAACACGTAAATTGCGTGAAAATATATTTTACAGACGGGTCACGTCTCAATGGATCCACTGGCTTCGGTGTCTTCAATGAAAACTCTAGCGCCTTCCGCAAACTTCAGGAACCTTGTTCTGTTTATGTTGCTGAGCTGGCAGCAATCAACTTCGCATTGGGGATGATTTCCAACATGCCCGCATCTTCTCGGATAGTCTCAGTTCGATTGAGGCTATTCGGTCGATGAAACCAAGTAGGCACTCATCTTATTTCCTTTCAAAGGTAAGGGAGCAGATGAGTGTACTGGTCGAAAGATCATATATGATTACCTTTGTATGGGTCCCCTCACATTGCTCAATCCCAGGCAATGAGAAGGCGGACTCTCTCGCAAAGGTGGGCCAGGAAGGCGAATTTTATGACAGGCAAATTTCACACGATGAATTTTACCATTTAGTGCGTCAGAGTACCCTTTCGAGTTGGCAAACCGATTGGGACAATGGAAATCTTGGACGGTGGTTACATTCAATTATTCCTAATGTTTCTTCGAGAGCGTGGTTTAAAGGCTTGGGCTTAAGTCGTGACTTTATTCGCGTGATGAGTAGACTTATGTCCAACCACTACTCGCTAGATACGTATCTCAATAGAATAAACCTCGTGGACAGCAACTTATGTCGGTGTGGAAACGGTTACGACGACATCGATCACGCAGTTTGGCAATGTACGGATAATGACGCCGCCAGAGAGCGACTTTTGAATACCCTCGAGGCCCAAGGAAGACAACCCTGTATCCCTATCAGAGACGTGTTGGGTACCCGCGATCTCTGCTATATGCAGTCGATTTATTTGTTTCTGCAAATGTCTAGTATAAGAATTTAATTCGTTTGTCTTTTGTATCTCTTTATTAGTTTTTGTTTGTCTTGTCCCCCGTCTCGATGAGCCTCATCGTCGCCCACTGGTCACCATAGCCACTGGCGACAACGCTCTGATGAGGCAACGATACCCTACTCCCAAGCTCCTCCCCTTTTCCTATCCTTCGTCAATGTACCCCTCTAACCTCGAGTAAGCCGCGAGTATCCGGCCCAACTCCTACTAGACATAGAATTAAGTGAATTTTGTTACAAACAAAGAAGAATGAATTATCAGCTCCGTAAAGCTAACGCGATTGAGCCTTACAAATAAACGAACTAGATAAAACAAAAAAAAAATAAGGCTGGTAAGTTACTGCAGTAACTGGAGCACCTAGGTTAAAAATGAAATGTAATTTATTTTGAATTTGGAACAAATAATGAGTTAAAAAAAAGCATGCACAAAAAAACTGAAGCAATTAATTTCGTCCTTTCCCCCTCAATAGCACATTTGTTCACTTACTGCATCGTAATCATTCCACTCTCATAACAATAACCATAGTAACCACACTGCCGGGAAGTCCAGTATGCAACTAGTGTCATAAGACATTCATTCACTGTCTGGTTCCCCATTCGATGGCGCCACCAATTTTAAACATGCAAGTGCATCTGTAAACAAATTGATGTTGGTGTTCCGCATACGCATTGACGATCAGTTAGCATTCGTTCCGCTTTCTTTACTCGGGTTCATTCGACGAGTCAGCTGATTTGGTGATCTGTTATTATATTTTAATTGCCGGGATTTTTATTAACAGGTTTGCTAGAACATCGCAAGTCAATCGTTTTTAAACTTGAAGCACAAATGTAATGCAATTTTGTTTGATCGAAAAGGCATTGGAAACATATATCATTTTCAAGTGCACGTAAATTGAAAGGGCTGAACTTTCGATCATCGAGCTGTAGTAAGCGGTGCCGGTGGTGTAGTGGTAAGCGTGACTGCCTCTCACTCCAAGGGGCCTGAGTTCAATCCCAGTCGACGCCGCAACTAACTAAAAATTCACCTTCTTGCAAATTATTTCGTGTAGTTTTCAAAAAATTAGATTGCTGTGTTTTTATGAAATCATGTGGTATCAAACTTGTCAATTGCAAGCAGAAAAATGAAACAAACTCGTCTGCAGGCTTAACAATAGTTTCTAAATCACATCTATCCGTAGTAACCCACTGTTCAAATGAAAGCTGATCAATGCATTTTCCTCTAAAGAAAAATTAAAAATAATAATCTTTAAAAATGATTTCATTGAAATACAACTGAAGGTTTTGCTTACCTTTTAACCAAATGGTGTTACACTTATTTCCTATGATAACTTTTTAAGATGTATGCGGTAAAAAGCAATCTTTGTGATCAACTGCATGTTTTCACCATTCAAACTCATTTAAGTTATGGCATCGATAGGTACAATTTCTACATTAGGTACAGACAGATATTTTTGGTGTTCACTACTACAGTGTTGAGTATGTGACTTACTACCGTTAAGATCACTGATACAATTATGCAAAATCGAAGACAATGAATAAAAAAGAAAATTAAAAAATCGTCAATTTGAATGGAATTGCTCCTTCAGTAAGGGTCGCTAGTTTGAACATCATATCACTTTTATTTAGTTCTAGCTCAATATTCATCAAATGAATTTTTTAGTTTTGTTAGTGACGATACCTTTTCATGGTATCAGATGTAATTAATCCTAACTTTTCAATAGGGCCTGTGTAGAAAAACACTAATGAAATAAACATACCTATATTGCAAAAACGGCTTGCTTGATTGCTATGGTGTTTTCGGGAAAGTTGTGCAACATTAAAATGCAATTCTTGAAAAAATATACACGGTTGAAAAACATGTGTTTTTAATGAAAATGTAAAAATCGTGAAATTTTCAAAAACCATCACCAAACTTTGTCAGTTAATAGCAAACATTGTGAGCTTCAATGAGGCTTTAAACATACATTTTCAAAAATGTACTTTCTGAGAAATTAACTTTTTTAATAACAAATATAATTTTGTTTCATTGAAACAAACGAAAGTTTTTACAGTGTATATTTTTAACATTAAATAATATCTACAACTTTGCTGAAGACACCAAATCAATCCAACAAACCGTTTCAGCAATATATATTTTTTAACTAATTAGTACTATTTTACACAGGCCCTGTTAGAAAAGTAGTCGTGATTCAATTTGAAGAACTGATAACACAAATTGGCATCTTTACTTAAAAAGAATAGCTGTGCAAATTTTCATCAAAATCGGAGCTTTACCTCTACCCTTGTGCTGTTTGGACAGTGATGTTTTACTGCAGACCTGTGCTTGAAAATGAAAATGAAAAATGAACTTTATTAAAGTGAGAAATGAAGTAAGTGTTAAACTTCATCATTCAATGAATTTGATTGTAAAGCTGTTTCATTAAAAGTGATTGCCATGTCTTAAAAAACTTTTTGGTTAATTGCTGTTGTTTTTGATCTGCCAAAAAAGCATTTAAAAAATAGCTTTCTTATTATAAGCCTGGAATCAATCGGTTAAAGTTCTGGAAAACCTGGAAAACACAGGTTGTTTTATTAAGAAAATGAGTATACACCCTGTACATATATCGCGAAAGGCGATTAAACGTCACAAACCAAAGAATGATCAATCTTGAACTAAAATTTTCAAGTTAAAAATAGTGACTGATTACAAGAAAAAGTGACTTTAGTGAATTGGCCTTAAAAAAGGAGACTGGCTTGAAAAAAGTGACCAAGTCACTAAAAGAGAGTCGCTACCAGCCCGGTAAATGGTCCATGCATTAAACATAATAGATCCAGGTCGTGAAAGTGTGTGGATTACACTTCCATGATACCCACAGACTAGTCAATGAATTTCATTCATTCATTCGTTCATTCATCTCTATCACACGTGAACGTTATTGCATTCTAACAAATCAACAACATCATCCCGTGTTGCAACATCGAACAAAAACATTGCAATAAACTGAACTCGTGGCAGTTCGTTCTTTACTCGATCAGTCGTTCAGTCGTTCAGTCGTTCATAGTTCGCTTGGCGGTTCGTTTTGCTCTTCACATTTGAAAGTTTTTGATCAATTCCAGCGCGGAAAATGGACGTTAAATCATTTCGGATAATCGGTTTGGTGTATGTCGTGTTTTGCTGGATGTTTTCCGCTCTTGGAATCGTATACTCATTCTTTCACCTAGTCGTTGTAAACCCTTTCTGGGCCAATATCTTGTCCTACGATGGTAAATCAAGCACTACAAGTGGCTACAGTCGATAAGGAGTTTTAATTGTTTTAATTTTGCAGACGCTATCAACTCTGCGATTGTCACTGCCTGCTTATTCGTATTCACACTGTCCTCGTTTTTTGTCGCATTCGTGAAAGAAGGAATAGATGAGGTAAGTTACGAAATTCTTCTGCGATTAAAGGAAGATCTAATGAAATTCCTGCTTTGCTCACCAGGGAAAGGCTTCCTTTATCCGAATATACCGGGTTTTCGTGATACTTCGAAACCTCGCACTGTTCGCTTTGTGGACCTGCCAGTACGCTATGCTGGAAGAAGCACGAATTCATGGAGACGCCTCGTCGAAAGTGAGGAATGGTGACTATATCACCCTCGGGCTGTTTGTTGGAGCCATAGGTGAGATAATTTTGGGATTTTTGAATTAGTGATGGAATGCATTTGCTGTAAACATACTTATTTCTTCTGGGAATCGATTGCTACTCGTATTAGTCATCACCGGTTTGGAGCTGTGGATTCTTAACGGTATTCAGTGGTTAACGGAGCAGAAACTCGTCGAAGAGGAGTGCACTGAGGCGGCGTAGAATCGTGTTTGCTAATAGGGAATTCTGTTATATAGTTACCCAGGGTTCCTTCAACTCAGTTCGCTGTAAAAAAAAAGGATTTTCGGTATGATTAAATCACTGATTGTGATCTTCTGAAATTGAAAATGACAGGTTTTATATGAGAAACACATATTATAAAACCGCTTCTTAAAATTTAAAAGTACAAAATATCATCTTGAAATCTTTTGATTTAATAATTGAGTAAAAGTCTCCATCATCAAATTCCACGGGTGTCCCCCGAAAGTGGCGAAAGTTTTACGGTATGTAGAGTTTCGAAAAATCGTCGATTTCTCTTCAAACCTTGCTTGTAGTGGTGAGAAAAATACTTAATTTTATTCTTTTTTAGTAATAGTGACATTATACAGAAATAATGTTTCGGACAAATAGCACCACTATTGATATTTTTAATAGTGGATTTCCCCATACATTCTAAAGTCGACTTTCCACAAGCCCATACGTTCATAGGCGGCTCGCCCTCTGGTGGTGAGTACTGTCAGAAGCAGCATGAAGCACCTAATTCCGAAACATATATTTTTCTAGCGGAGTGAGTGAAGCAACCCTGTAGTTGATTATCTTTAACTTAAACGCTCACCAGACTAAGCAGCTACAACATGTTATAAGCCTATATTGATGACTCTGTAGTATGAACGTGGTATTAGATATCATATCTTGATGGACCCTACTGCGATCCCATACACTTATTTTAAAATGTACCGGTGTAAAATGTAAATGGTACCGCTGTACCATCGGGTTCCATCAATATCGTGTTGGATGTAGATTGTAATTATTTTCCAAAAGATGGATCCAAAATTGATGAACGATGGTTTAATTCATCACATAGTAATCGTACTATTGAACGTAATTGATCGTATTTGAGTTAAATTTTTTTTTTTATTTATTCATAGTAATCCTATGATAATGAGCATGCCATGCTCGGGGTAATAACTTTTTTTTCTATAAATAATTTATTTAATAAGGTTCAAAGTCCAAAAGAACTCTACGGAGCCGAGAACAGTGAATAATATAGTAATAAAAATAATATGCATGAAAAACAAAAGTTCTTCTTATTTTTCCTAGAAGGTTCTGGGAAGTTTCAGAATCGAGCAAGGTAACGTGATCCATCATGTTTGAAAGCATCAGAAGAGATGTCGTTATCTGCGTTGTTTGCTTCTTTTGTCTTCGCGTGTGCTCCCGGAACAGAAATTTAAGACATCGTGAGTGATAGTTTTTAACATCGTGAGTGATAGTTTTTAACATCGTGAGTGATAGTTTTTAACATCGTGAGTGATAGTTTGTGCCCTTGTTGCTTAGGTGTCTGGTGTGCTCTCGCTTCCCTTTGTTGCCGGTGTGACTCGACCGCGCTGATCTATTGTTAGGTTTTAGCGATGTGCATTGCTTTTGTGCACAGAGTGACTTGAAAAAGAAAAGCGAAGAAAAGTGATACTTAGGAGGAGGCGGAGGAATTGTGACTAGATAAAAATATGCGTGGAAGCATCGGGAATGCGCTCCCGGGTGTAATGATTTGGTGAGTACAGCATTCCCCCGAAGAATGCGTTACCCACTGAGTTCTACGCACCGCTTTGTATCGGTGGGTTTTCGACCAAGCGCTCTGATTTTCTGCGAGTGACTGGTTCTTCATTGGCACTACTCACATGTAAAAAATCAGCCCGACAGGTTGAAACCCCGCCGAGAAAAAGCGGTGGGTGCAACTCATTGGGTAACGCGTTCTTCGGGGGATAGCTGTACCTTCCAGTTGAAGATGGCTGAAAAGTGTATTTGTGGTGATGCAAATTATGGTTTTGATGACGTATGGCTTCAAACATTTTGTATATCCTAATAAAATGTATTACATACTAAATACGCACAGGGCATCGTCTGCTGACTAATGCCGCGGGTATATCGTGGGAGTCTTAGGTACCCGGTTCAAGCTTTAGTTGGTGGCAGTGGCTTTTCTTAACCTTCTACCCCCTGAGTAGTAAGTGTGAATATGGGCGTCTATGTGATGTTTTGCTGTACCTGTTGTGGATATCTAGAGCATCCTGTTTCCTTGATTTGCCTCAAAAGTTACACTGTCTGAAGTACTAGTCTTACCAACATAAAGAGCACCATAGCGGAGCTTGAGATTTGATCAAATTATTCGCAGTTCTACTTGTCTACTGGGCTGCTTCTCAGAATGGGTTACAATTCCAAATTTGTAGATATACCGTAAAACGGGGTAACATTGATAGTTTTTAAGGTATATTCTTAATAATTTTTACAGCAATGAATGTTTTTCCAATTTTATATTTTTAAAACAATTACTGAGGATCCAAGAGTCAATTCGTTAGTAAGATGTTTAACGGAAATTAAAGCATTTGCACTACTTTTTTAGTGTTGTGACCGAACGTCAGTTTTTTTGATTTGGGGTTTCTTCCCAAGTAACAATTCAGTAACCATTTAGCATCCACTCTGATTTATGATGGTTTTATAACGGCAATGAACAATCCATTTAGTTTAAATATAGCATTTTAAAGTGTAAAACATTGCTGTTTTAGAAACCTTTTATAGTCTGACAAGAAAGTCAAAAACTGTCTTGTTTTAAAAATAAATTTAAAAAAGTTATGAATCCCTCCTTAAAACTGTTCTGTAATTCAAGCATAAACGTCATTAGCAATTGTTTCACTAAACCATCACTAAATCTGCTATTTATCAATTTTATCTAGAAGAACGCGTCATTGCGACGGTACTAATGGATATTTTTGGTCGCTATTTAAAATTTAGTCGATTGATGGATTTTTGTATAGACCCAAATTAGGGGCAGTTAGACCTACATTACATCCATTTTCCCAATAATGTTTTTCTGGAACAAAAATTAAAAAAAAAACGGTAATTGGAATTAAAAAAAAATTAAATTAAATCTAAATTCATCAAATGTAACGTTCTAAATTTTGGTTTTGTTTTTATTTAATTAAATTTTTTGTGTTTGTGTTGTGTTTCAAATTATGGACCGATTTTTGAAAAACAGAAAATTATGAAAAATGCAAACTTTTGAAATGGATGGACACTTGAAAACTAACAAAAATCATAAAACAAGAAGTTTTGGTGTAATTTTGCAAAAACGTTTTCTCATGTAATTTATACTCAAAAACAATGTTTGAGTAATTTTTAATCCTTTTCTGTGGAAACATTCACAACACAGCTTAACAACAAGAAGATAAAAAATTTAACTAAAAGTTCTTGTTCTATGATTTTTGTAAGTTTTCAAGTGTCCATCCATTTCAAAAGTTTGCATTTTTCATAAGCTTTTTTTCAAAAATCGTACAAGTAAATTTGAAGACTCTACTGTTGGCCTATGGATCTAAGATTGGGCCCATCGCTAAAAATATGCTATTCATCAATTTTATCTAGATGAACGCGTCATTGGGACGGTACTAATGGACATTTTTGGTCGCTATTGAAAATTTAGTCGATTGTTATGGGCCCAAATTAGGGGCATATAAGCCAGCATTACATCAATTTCCCCTATATGGGTTTTTAACATATTTTTTTTAACTAATTATGTTTTTTTACTTTGCTTAACGTCCCAATTAACAATCTAAATGCTTTGAAGATTTATTCTTATTTTATCATTGTTTTATTATAGCATCCCTTGCAGCCTGTGCTTGTTTTACGGTTTTGTGTGCTTGTCATAAAATCAGGCCGTCAAGTCGTATATAAAACTGTTTTATGATTATTAAATTAAAACTCAGACTTCAAAGTGTTAACGGTAGCTGTAAGATGGTTCTGTATCACTAGCTATAACTGAAGAATAAAACCAAAACAAAACATACCATTATGTTTTATGGCATACTTTTTATGAGCGATATAAAACTTGAAGCAGTCTTAGACCTTCATTAAAGCCTCATTAAAACTTTCATCTTTATCAGAGGCCTAAGATTCACAGATAAGAAATGTACTACAACAATAACAAAAAATACTCTGAAATTTGTCACCAATATAAAAAAAAAAACAAATCTATTCAGATTCATGAAATGAAACCCCCTTCAGTGCTTTTGAACACGATGAAGATGAGATGATCGCCAATATGAAACTCCTGGAGGATCTACAGTTATGGGCTCCCTCATATAACATAAGGCACAGTGCGGTGAAGGAGCTCTTTAAAGTATTGAACAAGCGGCTTTCCGATACACTTCCGAAGGATCCACTAACCCTTCTTAAAACAACCCAGACAGTTTCACTAAATCCGGTTGGAGATGGCCTGTATTGGTATCCCGGCTTTAAACCTTGTATTGAAAAAGCTTTTAGTGGATCCAATAGGCATTTCTTTCATCTTGGTTACAAGACAAAATAGGAGGATCGCTTGGAATGTTGACTTTTTGACAGGTTGCCATGGTTTTGTTTTGTTTTGATTCGCTGTACCGAATAAAACCAGGAAGCTAGGTTTACGAAATGCGAAATGGACTACGAAATGTTAAGATACAACCACAACTTACTGCTGCTCTGCTGTGGATGAAAAAAATATTCCTCGTCCTGAAATTATTATTGGTTTTCTTCCTGTGAGTGCTGAAGACTCTACTGATGATATTCTAGCACTCCTTGAGAGTCAAAATGAAGGGTTAAATACTGATGAATGGAGAATCTTGGAAAGAAAAACCATCAATCAGCTACATGTTGAATTAGTTTTTAATGTGGATGGAGTCTCACTGAACACTATCAAGAAGTGTGAATTCCTTCTTGATTACAATTTTGGAACAGCTCCTTTCCGACGCAAGAATATGCAGAAAAATAAGTCACAAATCCATGCTACTAAAAACCGGGGTGAACAAATAACCGATAAAAGACTAGATGGAAATACTAATGATAAACAGGATAAAACTAAGGATAAAACAGAAGAACAGGATGGCGATGGGGGCAAGGAGGATGAGCAGCTGAAAATCCCTCTAGAACAGCATAATAGTACTGGAAGTATGAAGAGTAGTTCAGATTCCAAAGTACTGTGCTTACCGGGACCTAGTGGAATTATTAAAATTCCCGAAGGTACCAGCAACACCGTACAAGGACCACAGAACACGTTTCAACAACCTCCAGGATCTAAAGGTTTTGTGGGGTTCAAACAAAATGCTTACAACTCTCCTAGAACCCATCATGCAGTACCACACTCCAAAACTGGTCTAAATAAGGGTCACAAACCAAACAATTTACATACAAATAAGTACATTTCAAATTACATGAAAAATTTGGGTGATCGCAAAACCAATACAGGGGGGCTGAAAGCACCCCAGAAAAGCGATACTCTACCGAACACAAAATGAACAATAATATCGCAAATAAAATTATTATCAACAACAACAACTGCCTAGACAATAGTACGAATAACAGGAATGGCTATGGAAACAATAGTCAAAACAAAAACAACAGCAATATCAAATTTATTCAAATAAACTTACATCATGCAAAGGGAGCTACAGCTGTACTTTGTAAAAAGTTCATTCAAAGCCAACTGGATGTTGCTTTGATTCAGGAGCCATGGACGAATAACAGTAGAGTATTGGGAATACCCTACACAGTCAGGTAAGTTGATTTACGACAAAAATCAGCTAGCACCAAGAGCAGCCATTCTCGTCAATGCCAAAACTAATTTCTTACCAATAACGGAATATATCAAAACAGATATTGTTGCAATTTCAATGGAGGTTCCAACTTCGCGTGGAGTGAAGGAAATATATGTGGCTTCCGCTTACTTTCCTGGAGATGACGAGGAGATTCCTCCAACTGATGTTAAAGACTTTATCTTTTATTGTAAAAGAAACAACAAACCGTTTATTATCGGTTGTGATGCGAATGCTCACCATACAGTATGGAGTAGCACTGATGTCAATAATCGGGGTGAGTTCCTTTTAGAATTTATTATTAATAACAATATTGATATTTGCAACAAAGGCTGTGAACCAACCTTTATTAATTCAATTAGAAAAGAAGTTCTTGATCTGACTCTATGTGGTGCCAGCTTATCAGAAAACATTAAAAATTGGCATGTATCGGATGAAATATCCTTGTCTGACCACAGATAAATATTGTTCGAATATCAGGCAAACGAATTGAAAAAAGAGATTTTTCGGAATCCCAGGAAAACTTACTGGGATTTATATTGTATAAATTTAACACAAGAAGGTCGAATTCCTGTAGGTAGCTTTACTACAATTCAGGAAATAGAAGATGCTTCGGTGCAAGTATCAAACTTAATTCAATAGGCATTTTATGCTAGTTGTCCAGTTACTGAGCGTTCAAATGATAGAGACGTATCTTGGTGGAACAAACGCTTACAAAAACTAAGAAAGAAAGCACGAAAATTGTTCAATAAAGCAAAAAATACAATGCAATGGGATCAATATAGAAGTGCCCTAACCGAATATAATAAAGAAATAAGAAGAAATAAGAATGGACTGGAGGCGTACTTGTGAAAACATTGAAAACACTCCTGTAGTTGCAAGACTGCAAAAAGTCCTTTCCAAAGATCATTCAAATGTTTTAGGAACTCTCAAAAGGGAAAACAATTGCTTTACTTCCGATGGAGCTGAAACACTGGAAGTAATGATGCAAACACATTTCCCATGTTCAGTACTTATAAGCAAAAACAATTTACCAACCTTACAGGACAATACTGATCAAATCAAACCCAAGATAAATGCTCAGGATGAATCTAACATAAATAGGTCCAATTCTGGTTTATTAACATCTACATATGATGGAAAAAAACATAGTTGATGAAATGTTTACTAGTTCTAAGGTAGAATGGGCCATAAATGCATTTGAACCATTCAAATCTCCTGGCAGGGATGGAATATTTCCTGCCTTTCTTCAAAAAAGTAATAGGATACTTACTTCATCTCTTACTAATATGTTCAAATCAAGTCTTATTCTTGGGTATAAATATACCGTCATCATGGCGAAAAGTACGTGTTGTATTTATTCCGAAAGCTAACAAGAAAGATAAGACTTCACCTAAATCGTTTAGACCAATAAGCTTATCATCCGTAATGCTAAACATCATGGAAAAGCTCATAGATCAACACATAAAATCAAAATTTTCGAACAGTAATCCTTTGAGCAGCCATCAGCTTACTTATCAATCAGAAAAATCAACTATAACAGCGTTACACACACTTGTTTCAAAAATTGAAAAATCGTTTGAATCAAAAGAAATTTTGCTTGCAACATTTCTCGATATTGAGGGAGCATTTGACAACGCATCACACGCTTCTATGGCAAAGACAATGTCAAAGCGTGGCTTTGACATACGTATCATAAGCTGGATTAGTGAAATGCTTTCAAAACGTGAAATTTCGACTGAGCTCGGTAGCTCATCTATTTCAGTAAGAGCTGTAAAAGGATGCCCACAAGGGGGTGTTTTGTCTCCACTTCTGTGGTCATTAGTAGTAGACGATTTACTAACAAATCTAGAATCACAGGGTTTTGAGATAATTGGGTTTGCAGATGATATTGTAATAATTGTTCGGGGAAAATATGACGATGTCATTACAAACAGGATGCAACAAGCCATAAATTACACCATTGCGTGGTGCAAGTCAGAAGGATTGAGCATAAATCCTCAAAAAACACATATTATCCCATTCACAAAAAGAAGAAACATAAAAATAACTGGTCTTCACATGGAAAGGACATCAATGAAACTTTCACCTGAAGTCAAATATCTAGGAGTTACAATTGATTATACACTTAACTGGAACCAACACTTAAACCAAATCATAGGTAAAGCAACAAATACACTATGGATAAGTAAAAGAACCTTTGGAAATAAATGGGGACTAAGGCCAGCAATGATCCATTGGATATACACGGCTATAATACAACCCAGAATTACATATGCCTCATTAGTATGGTGGCCAAAAACTAAGGAAAAGTGTGCAATAAACAAACTAGAAAAATTGCAAAGACTGGCTACGGTATCTACAACAGGCGCGATGCGTAGCACACCTACGAAAGCATAAAGATGCGATACTAAATCTTCTTCCACTACACCAATTTGTGCAATTAGATGCTGAAAAGAGCGCACTAAGACTTAAGCGAGCTAAAACCTTGTTTGAAGGGAACATTAAGGGACACCTACATAGGGTAAATGTTGACTTCGGCACCCATTGACTGTTTTCGGCAACCAAAATTTAAACGTTAATTTCACTATGTTTTCCCATCAATGCACTTCCCTGAATGTGTCCAAACGATTGTTTAGCCTTTCAGCTTCAATCTGATTATATTTGAACGATCGAGTAATCCAGTAATGCTACATTTTTCTTCAAATAAAGCATACGCACTACAAAATGAGGTTGATTTCGAGTTGCCGATAATAGAACAGCTGGTTAACACGCAGTTCTAATGGGAAGGTTGCCGAAGAAAAAGAGTCTGCCGACAATAGTCACACTCACCTGAGAAGTTTGGAGCGTTGTAAAAACGCTTTCAAAACGTTTTGAAAAATTCTGTCGATTGGAATGGATAGAGAAGCAAGCAGCAGATGAATGTAAACAAACCGACACATCATATATGTGCGTGACGCTGAGAAAATGCTAGTAGAAGTGCAGACGCTGCTTAGATTGACGAGAATACGTAAATTCCCCTATATTAAAACAAATACGAATCAATCCATTAGTTACAGTCAGTAATGATTGGAAGGAGACAAAATTCAATTTTAGTCGACTGTTCAATGTGGCACAACCAGACCGCTCTCTCTGGCGTGCGGGAGGACCACAAATCCACCCAAGATCAGTTGTATTCTTTACTGATGGATCAAAACAAAATGATAAAGTGGGAGCTGGTGTGACAGGTCCTGGTTAGGGTGCTTCATTCTGAAAAAAGTGATGAATTTCTGATGGGCCGCCCTCCAGTTCGATTCATAGCCCCAAAATATGAACCTGTGCAAAAATTGGTAAAGATTGATGAAGGTTTAGAGGTCGCGCCAATGATTTGAAATTTGTATGGGAATTACTATGGAAGAATTTAAAAAATCGCTTATATCGCTATAACTTTGCTTCTACTTGTCCAAATGTCGAAAAAATTTAGTATGTTATTGCTATGGCAATAAACAAAAAGCCTACAGTTGCTACGCTCAGTTTTGCAGCGTATCAAGAATTATAAAAATGTGAAAAAATGGCAAAATAGGGTAAATTGACAGATGAATATGTACAAGGCAACAACGCCAATTTCATCGCAACAACAACAGGCTTGTTGATCATTGTCATGACAACCACATATTTTTTTTTCAACGTTTGGACAACTACAACCAAAGTTAGAGCAATGTAAACGAAAATCAATAATTTCCCATACTAATTCACCAAAATCTCCATACAAAATCCAAATCATTGGCGCGACCTCTAAACCTTCATCAATCTTTACCATTTTTTGCACAGGTTCATATTTTGGGGCTATGAATCGAACTGGAGGGTGGCCTATCAAAAATTCATCACTTTTTTCAAAATGAAACACCCTAGTCCTGGTGTTAATATTTCAGTTTCTATGGGTTAGTGGCCAACCGTTTTTCAGGCTGAAATTCAAGCCATACTAGAGTGTACTATTGTGTGTTTAAAGCGAAAATATAAACATGCAAATCTATGCATTTTTTCTGATAGCCAAGCAGCTTTGAATGCTTTAAAATCATTTACATGTACTTCCAAGTTAGTATGGGAATGCATTCAGTTACTCCAACAGTTGTCTAATAACAATACAGTAAATCTCTACTGGGTGCCAGGACACTGTGGAGTAGAAGGTAATGAAAAGACTGATGAACTAGCCAGGCAAGGATCATCTAAACAATTTCTAGGATCTGAACCATTCTCTGTGGGGTCTCTCCAAGCTCCATCAAGATGGAATTAAGGAACTGGACAAAGATGATGATAGATTGTAATTGGAATAATACTATCACAGCCCGACAATCAAGAAAGTTTGTGATACCAAATGCATCAAACACACAAAAACTCCTTAGCCTCTCAAAGAAAGACCTATGTACTTACATAGGACTAATTACAGGACACTGTCCAGCCAAATATCATCCAAGACTAATAAAAAAAGTTGATGATGATATTTGTCGGTTTTGTAACGAGGAAACAGAAACCTCCGAACATTTATTGTGCAACTGTGCAGCACTTCTTAACAGAAGCGTAAAGTTCTTTGATAAGGGACTACTACAGCCCTTTGAAATATGGTGTTCATCTCCTAGTAAGGTAGTGCGTTTCATACGACACATAATTCCTTGCTCCTTCTAATAGTAGTTTTTCACCCTAATAAGGTTAACAAAAAAACCGGGGAATATACTACAATAGATCAAATAAATGGCCGCAGTGGTAATGTACCCAACAGGAAAAAAAAGATACAACCATTAGGTTTATGTTATGCTATAGAATTCCAATCTAGGAGAATATGTTATATTGCGGTATTTTTAAGGAGTAGCAAGTTATAACAAAATAAAATGTCGCCGTATGAACAAATTTCACACAGCATGAATATTTACGCTTTAATTGATAGGCTTTAAAACACTTTCATACATCTCTGTATATTAAAATAATATGTGACAGGTTATTGCTCAACAGTAGTAACAGTTTTGTACTAAATAGATAATCTTCTAATGACTCTTTAATGCATGGTGCTAATGCAGACAAATTAAAAATATCCCTATATTTTAGTATTCATATGGTGCACTAAATTTTTGCTCCTATTTCGTATAATAATCACCATAAATATTGCACGACATGCTGTGAAGCATATACAAATTTGTTTAAAATTGTAATAAAGTCGTCTTATTTTCAATATACAACAATATCAGCTATTATTACCAACTGTCAAAGGATCATGATTTCACGCCAAACATTGAAAGAATAAAACCACAATAAAATATTTCTCAATATTAACTATCATCCAAAAACCCCAACTTAGAACCTTCAAGGTTGTCAAAATGTTATGCGTATCATGTTTTATCAACTTCTTCAAGAGCGATTTATGTGATTGTAATATAGTTTTATGGTATTCATCAAAAGGTTGTTAAAACTTTCTGACCTGGAGGAGGTTTTATGTTTTCATTTTTAACAACCACGTGTTAACTGAGAGTGTGATAAAACTGACATAAAACCTATGCTCCTAAGGTGCTCGTCTATCAAGTTTTAATTATTGCATTAAAACTGGGCCAATTGGCCATGCCATGCCTGTATAGCGGTTCTCAGGAGGTTATTAAAGCAATGTGGTCGTCAGTGAAGGTTTTATAATTTGGTTATATCAACTGCTATAAAACTTCAATAAAACAAAAATAGTTGCTTGGGGTCAAACATCATACTTAAAGTGGACATTTGTGTTATAGTACGGCAGTGCGACACTTATACAGTCAAGATTCAGATAGTACGGTTAAAAAGGATCGTGAAATAGGAACTGGCATTAACGAATACACGTACCATATGGGATTAGAGCTAATTGGGGACAAACTCTTATTGTGGAGTAATTTGAAGAAATAACTTCATGGTGTCTTCTGAAAATTTATTAACAAGATAGTTGACCACCTCTTGGGAAACTTTAGCATCCGGAAAGTTACAAGTTTAGTTCTCAAGAAGACCTGGAACATCCGTAAAACTACTCATAGGCGTCTTATCAGAATTACTCCGAAGTTGTGATCAGAATTTGAATCCAAGGGACGTAATGATCCTCCGGAAGAACCGAAACATCCGTGTAAAGTTGTCAATTCATGAAACTGATCCTAAAGCTCCACAGATTTTTCGAAACCTTAGTAAACGTCTTATCAGAATTAATTCGGAGTTGTGACCAGAATATGGACGCTAAGGGCTACGGAATGGTAGATTAGAAGATCCGGAACATCCGTAAAAGTGGTCAAATAATTAAACTGATCCTAGATCTCTGTGTTTTTTTTTTTCGGAACCTCTCATAGACGTCTTATCAAAATGATTTTGAAGCTATGACCGGAATATGAACTCTGGGGATCATGGAATGGTCCATCGGATTCGGATAGTTCGTAAAAGTGATCAATTTATGAGATCATACTAGGATCTATATTTCTGCCACAACTCATAATTGATTCTGATAAGGCGTCTATGAATGGTTTCGAAAAATCCGCGGAGCTTTAGAATCAGTTTCATGAATTGACCACTTTTATGGATCTTCCACAGAACCAGACTTATGACCTACCGAAAACTCATTGTTCCCAAAAGGTGGCCAGCTATCTGCCTAAAAACTTCTTCAAAGAGATCAGGAAGTTATCTCTTCAAATTGTCGTACAATCAGTGTTTGGTCCTAATAAGCTCAAATCCCATATGGTACGTGTAATTGTTAATGTCGGATCGACCGGCAAGAATGAATCCGTACTATAGGAATCTTGACTGTATATAGAAAGTAGCAGCGAGTAAAGGAAAAATTTGAGGATGGTACGAATCGGGTAGATCATCCTCTTTATCAAACATCCCCGTTGAGGAGGGATAGTGAAGGGTGTGTCTATCCGCCTCCACTGGCAAAATGGATGATCTCCGATTTGCTCATGTACCTTTGATGTGTGGAAACAGTCCTATCGATTGTTTTGCACTCAAATCCCCATCTGACGTAAGCATCTAGATTTAGGTTTAGAAATTGCAGCTTCCGCTCCTCACACAGTAATGTTTTTAAGACTTTGTGCACTTAGATATTTGTTCTGATTATTTGAACGGAAATGGGAAAACGGTAATTTCGCGTTAATTTCAATCGATTTTGTAAAAAAGGCGGGAAATAAATTCAAATTGAAAGATAAGGAAAAAAAGCTTCAAACGAATCGTTGTGCTGAAACAAGACGGTCAAGTGCAGTGCTCAGAACCGAAATTATTTACTCAACGTGACAGTGGAAATGGAGGTGGTGTGTGATAAAACAACTGTTTCTTTTATACTGTTTCTTTTATACGGAAACTGTTTCTTTTATACGGTACTACAGCAGCTTACAGGATGTTGCAGACAGTGTTAGATGCACATAAGGATCCTGTGGAAGTGCCAAGGTGCAAGGGGTAAGCTCTAAATTCGCTATAATCGTCGTCGTCGTTGGCAGTACTATTTGTATATTTCAAATTGATTACCAGCTGCAAAAGGCATATGAATTCTCCATAACTTAATCGTTCGTTACATACCTAAAGAGAACTTAATCGTACTTTGACGCAAAGCACTGTGGATTATGAGATGCTCGATGACCCTGGAGGGATCGATTTTGCTTACTGAGCAGAAAATCATGGTTTTAACCCCAAGCTCTTCCACAGCACAATAAATCGCCACCATCATTTGTATATTTGATATTGAAAATTAGCCTCGGAAACTATTGCATATCAAGCGAAAAAGTAGTCCTGTATTGTCACGAAGCGTTATGGTTCTGAGATGCTCGATGACCCTGGAGGGATCGTTTTTGCTAACTGAGCAGAAAATCATGGGTTTAATCCCAAGTTCTCCGTCATGACTCTTAAAATTCATGATCACTAAACAAAATGAATATTTTCTTTCGATAGTCGGCTATCGAGAGATTAAATGAACAACAAATAAACAATATATACTTTTGGTTGCATCGCCAACTTGAGGTGAAGCCTAACCGAATACCCTACCCAACCCTCCAACTCCGTAGCACTTATGAGGGTGTCGCTAAATCGGTGGCCTCTCGTTAAGTAAGTACTACATCAACATTTCCTTCCCTATCCCTAGTTATGGTAAAGATGGGCGTGGCCGGGAAAAGCGACAGTCATGCTTCTGTTACTCTTGTTTAGATTGGAACCAATGTTTACTCCTCCCAGCATAATTCCTGAAAGTAGTCTAACTGAGAATTTCAGAAAAGACGTGAGTGTCGCTAGTATCCAATCTACGAAGTATATCATAACAACGCTAAAGCTAACGCTAGATATTTGTTCTGATTATTTGAGCACTCTAAAATTTTGTAAATTTCTCCTTGTCTGGAATATTTAAAAAAAAAACTACCCCAGTCTTGAAAATTTTTCTTAATCCATCATAAAGGATCAACAATTTTTCTCTACATGTAATCTCAAAATTTATAAATTTATAAAAAAAAATTCCAAATCTTGGTTCATGATTCTTTCGGTTTGGCAAATATTTCGAAAATCATTCTATGTTGGAATTATCCTGATACCATTTGAATGTTTTAGGTGGTCCTTAGAAAATGTTGAACAGCAGAATTGCAACCAGCAAGTGTAATCCAAGAAGCAAAAGCAGTGCGATGCTAGTTTTCACTGCTATGACGACGACTGAATTAAAAACGGGGCTTAGAAACAGAGAGGTGAAATTCAATTCTCTTCATCGATTTCCTCTTTTGATGACCATGGCTTCACTAACCTACTTCGCACTATTTCTGCTATGCTCATCTAACATCCAGAACAACAAACGTATCAATGAATGTCGAGCTATTAACGAAACAGAAAGTCGATGAAAAGAATCGATCAAAATCACTTGCACCCCTGCTTCCAAGTTAGGTTACAAGATAACAACTCTGGAGAGCATTTTGTGTGGTCGTTGAGGGCGTGTGGTTCTGAATCTGGCGATGAAAGTGCAAAATGTTACGCAATTTCATCCTCTCTATTCATACACGCCTGAGGATCGGAGGCGAATGCCACCTCGACTTGTTTCGTCTACTAACGACTCTCTGATGATAGTGTTTGGGAAGCAGCAATGCTACATCGACATGTTTCACCTAGAAAAGATTCTCTGATGACTGTGTTGGGGAAGCAGCATATGCATGTACGTAATTGGTGGATTTGTTAGTTATTTCGACGCTTTTGGACAATGTTTGATATTTACCAGCTATCGATGCGTAGAAATATTTCTGATCGATTGGTGATAACATTATTGGAATTGGTCCAGAGGCAGCTGAGTTATTAACGTTCAAAATCTTTCATAATTTCGTTATATGTTCCATTTTCGGTTTTCACAAAGTGTACCCCCAAATAGAAATCACAGACGTACTCCTACGTCAAAATTAAAAATTCGTTGAAGAAAAACACAAATATGCACGTCAGACTTCAGAGCGGCTTACTGCGATCCATCACGAAGAATGTGTCTATTTAATACACACTTCAAACCATTTGCCCGACCTTTAAACTTTCAACAATATTTACCATTATTTGAACAAGCTAAAATGTTGGGATTATGGATCTAACTGGAGGTTGTCCTATAAGATTGCAAATACCTTTTTTTTCTAAATGATGCACCCTAATGACTACCTTACGTTGTTATCTACGGTCACGAAACATGGATTATGCTCATGGAGGACCAACGCGCCATTGATGTTTTCTTAACGAAAGATGTTGCGTACCATCTATGGTGTAGTGCAGATGGAAGATGGAACGTGGAGGAGACGAGTGAACCGCAAATTGCTGGGCTGGGCACGTCGTAAGAATGAACCAACTAGAGCGATACGAAGAGGCATGCAGAATGCAAGGGGAACTGTCCAGGTGGATAGCAACCTGCGGCTATGGATTGGAATTGTGACAACTGCAATGGACGACCAGCATTTAGCCTGAATGGTAAGGTAAAGGCTGACTAAAAGTAAATTGGTACGCCCCTCGCACGCCGCTAAGACGCCTCTAGTATTGGGAATCGACAATCTTTGACAGTGGTTGGTTTACACTTTTATAGAGAACAACTGGTGCAATTTTGATCAGATCGATCGCGTTCAGAAATAACGTCAAATGGAACTCGGAAGAAAAAAAAAATACTGTGCACAAACACTTGGAAAATCCGGAGTGGTCCGGTCCCAAGCTGGCTAAAATGCTGAAGATGCCGGAAACAACAGTTTGTCGAGTGCTCGAAACCTACAAGGAAACCCTGAGTGTGGGAAGGAATCAGCGGATCTACGAAAAAACTGGAACCAGGGATCGTCAGCTGTGCAGGGGTGTTGAGGTGCGTTAATTCCAACCCCGGTCTTTCGATCCGAGTTGTGGCCAGAAGGTACAACGTCAACTTTCAAACGGTGTGGAACATCCTTGCCAGGAAAGGATACAAGTCGAACAAAGCCAGTAAACATCCAAACCGGCACATGAAGCAGAATTCCGTGGCCAAAAAGCGTGCAAGGCTCTTGTACGACCATGTTTTGACGAAACACAAGGGCTGCACTTTGATTGATGACGAAACATACGTCAAACTTGATCTTAAGCAGCTTCCCGGTCAAAAGCTTTCAACTGGACGTGGAGATGTGCCGGGAAGATTCAAGTTCGTGTTTGCCGACAATTTCGCGAAGAAGGCTATGATTTAGCAAGCGATTTGTAGTTGTGGCCTGAAAACGGAACCATTTGTCACATCCTCGACGATGACATCCCAAGTTTACATCGAAGAATGCCTGAAAAAGCGTGTATGGCCGTTCATCCACAAGCATAGTCATCTTTTGGCCCGATTTGAGTCAAGGACATCCAGCAAATGCGGGCAAAATGGAAGAAATCCGATTATTCCGTATCCGTTTCCACTGTGCGGGTGCTGATGGGCTCCATCAAGAGGAAGGTTCGAGATTTCGTCCGAATTGGAGAAATGTAACCGTCTAATGCTGTAGCTTTGAAGTTTTAATAAAACTACGGTAAAGCAACCAGTAATGGATTGTTTAAACTTATTGGATCATGAATTACGGGTCTTTTTGTGCGTGCCAATTTACTTTTAGTCAGCCTTTAGGTGAGAGAAAGTGAGAAGAGATGACTGAAATGTGAAAAATCAAAGTAGAGCAGTAAAGAAATGAAAGTAGTGAGAGGAAAGCGAAAGTTAGTAAGGAGTTAAAACTGAAAGGTGAAGTATGAGAAAATAAGGAAGAATTAAGCGCGTATTGTTGATGTAAGATATGGCTCCATTCTGCAATTATTCAGAAAAGTGGTAAAACAGGTTTACATATTTTCTTGAAGAAGTACTTAGCTATCATGACCTTCAGTTTATTCAGCAAGGAATCGTTAATTCGTGGGACATTTTAAGAATTATAGGGTAGTTGTACCAGTTATGGATATACGTTCTTATTATGAATTCCCATAGATCATAATTGAAACACACCATAATAGAAACGTATAGCCATAGCTGGTACACCCACCCTAGTCAAAACTCTGCAACATCAAAATGCCAGATGGCATAAGATGCAGTTCGATGCGTTTAGTATTTGACAATTGGACTGATTGTAGTAAGCGAAATGCCGTTCGCTGTGTGAAAACTGCATATTTTGCTGTTACCAATCCAGTCGAGTGTACACCTAACATTGTCCAACAATCAACGGTTGAGATTAACTGGCAGTCAATTGACGGTGAAAGTGAAATTTACATCTACATGTTTCGATCTTCGCTTTTGGTGTACCGTAAAACGGGGTGAAGTTGATCATTGAGGTGAAGTGGATCACTATTCCGCTAAATTTTCGATTCTCAACACGGCTTGTTTATGATGTTGACACGAGATAATTTGTTTAATGTTTCATTATGTTTAGTACCTTTTCAAAGTTTTCCCTAAAAAATACTCATTCTATTGCTCTAAATGTATAATTTTGTAAAAGTGATAAAATATACAATTTTTTTCTGTTCCTCAAAATCCGATCATAATGAGCATTAATTCTGGTCCTGTCTTCGACATAACTACTAATTTAAGAGCTGATTGGAAATGCCATCTAACATGGAGCTTTAGTGTGATAATTTATAAGCTGGAGAATGGTCTTAGAAGAGGGTAGGTAGATAGTTCCGTTCTTCGAAGACCATTCTCTAGCTAATAAATTATGACGCACTAAAGCTTCATGGTAGAAAGCCTTTCCAACCAACTTTGAACATCGTAAACTTCGCGTATGAAGTAACATAAAAACACTTTGAATGTAACAACTCAAGGCGGGAGTTGCCGTCAACAATGCTGATGTTGGTACAGCACGCAACAACCACCCTACTGCCTTCTCTCTGAGATGACTGAGTTGGGCATGACAAGAGAAGCAACACAATAGTTGGGTAAAGAAGAATTGCATTATAACATACCATTGATTGAAAATGCTTTCCGCAACGTGGGGCTTTAGGTAGTGATCAAACGTCGCTAGAACTATTCCACAGTCGCAGACAGTATATGAGCAAGTCAAGCGCGCACTGTTTTACCTGTACTTCAAATCTCCTCGTACATCGTACGGATTAGGCAAAGAAGTGTGTGTTTGTCTTGTAATGTCGCAATTAAAGGCTCATTTTCAACTTGTATTCAGTTTTCATACTGCCGTCCTCTAACGGAACTATCTACCTATCCTCTTCTTAGACCATTCTCTAGCTAATAAATTATCACACAAAAGCTTCATGTTAGATAGCATTTCCAACCAACTCGGAAAATCGCAAACTTCGCGTATAAAATAACATAAAAACACGTAGAATGTACTAATTTAACTTAATTTTGGGTCGCAGAATCCGAATCTAAAATCTGAGTTAATTAAAATGATAATTACAAAAAAAATCTTAGAAAACTGAATTGAGTACATTTAGGCGCTTTTTTTGCAACTATTTTCCGGTAAAATTTGCAGTTTTATCACAAATTGTGATTCCTACGTTGTGTTGATACGAAAAGAAATAGAAATAAAAGCACACCAATTGTTCGGCCGTCCTGCCATGGCGGAGGCATGCGAGATACTGTTTATTGTTTTGTATGAGGTTTTGTAGACTGTAGTTCTGTGTAGGAATCCCACCCGTGAGCGATCAGCTACGTATTTCGACAACAATGTGCAGCCTTCATCAAAGTAATTTCCACTAAAGACTTATCAAAATCTTAGATTTTGGTATTTTGAGATTTTGATAAGGCTTTTGTGGGAGGAATGACACTGCTGAAGGCTGCACATTGTAGTAGACATGCGTATCTGTCATGGATAGTAAAATGAATTTAATGGAATTAAATGCAAAATAACCAGATTCTTCTTCAGCCAACACGAATCAAGTATAAATTCCAACTTCTGAATATTGCATTGCACAAAAACTTGCATGATCAACTTCATCACAGAATTGAAAATTAGCATTTTGAATCTCAAACATTTAAAAAAATAAAATAAACATGCAATTCAAACATTAAATTCATTCATCAGAATAGCACTTGCTAGTACAGGTTTGAGAGGTATATATATGGTTGGAAAAATATCCAAGATTATCGGTAAAAAGCGATCAACTTCTCCCCGTTTTACGGTACCAGTCTTGCATCGCACAACCCAAATTTTGGAAACCTGATTCTTCCTTCTGTTTAGCAACATAAAAAGCTCTTCCCACTGAAAGTGAAAAAAAAAGTATAAAAGGGAATCTCATGACCCAGTACACTTTAGTATCATCGAATTCAAAAATGTTGCTGAAGTGCTGGGCTGTGCTGTTGTTGTCTGGAATTGTTTGTTTTTCAACTGGATATTTACATCCATCAACTAGGAATCCCAGGCTGAAAACTAAGAACAGTGATGATAACCACCGTGAGTACATCAAATATCAATTCTTGGTCTCCCAATGATGCTATTCTATTCGCTTGAAGTTGATGTTGAAGCCAGACAATCGCCCGGAAACCCAGCATACTCATTACCATCAGGGAAAAAAAAAGTATTCCACATACGCCACACATCAGTCACGTTCTGGGAAGCCATTCAGCATTGCATCGATGAAGACAAACGGCTGGCATCTGTAAAGAGTGAAAGAGACACTAAGGTGCTGCTGAGAATCATCGGTATGTACAACTTTCAGGAATTTGAGTGCATCAAATGAAATTTTTTACCTCCTACTCCATAGGTGAAAGCAAGGCAAAATTCTGGATAGCTGGAACGGACATTGGCCATGAGAACAGGTGGATATGGCTTAACAAAGGTGAAGCACTTGGATACACAAAGTGGCTTCCGGCTCAGCCAGATAACTGGAATGGCGCGGAGCACTGTCTGGAATTTGACGCACACGCAAATGGCCACTGGAACGATTACGACTGCGACAAATGCAATCACTATATTTGCGAGGATACCGATACGGAACACAATTTCAGAGATTAATGTCTGTAAATGTATTATTTTTTTAATCATAATAATGGTCAAACTCAGATTGAATCAAAACATTTCTGATTTTATTTTGATTTTTGTTTATTGACTAACCCAATTTCATTGAGTGAATTCCGAAACAAGATTTGCCAGCTTTGCTTACAGAGGTCATTGCCATTCCACAACTGCATTTCGATGGAGGTGTGTCTGCCTTTCTGGCTACATGTGTAGCTTGAGAATTTCTTTTCCACTCTCAGTATCATTCGATCATGGACCGGTTTTCGATTTCGTCTTTATGTGATCTTAAGCAGTAAGTAAAATGAATCATATAGGTTGTATGCAGTATCCACAGTACAACATGTGTGAAAAGTACAGGAATGTTTTGCACTCACTCCGCTTGCTATGTGCGAATATGTACAAGCTCATTTCGAGATAGAGCTGGAATTAGGGCGTAACAGCCTTTGAAAACAATTCTAGATAGAACTGGAATTAGGGCGCAACAGCTTTTTTTTTTTTTTTTTTAATAATCCATTTATTTGTCAAGGCTCAAATGCGTTAGCTTTGCGGAGCCGAATATTTTTTACATTATTGTGTGTGAATATAATTTTCTTACAACTAATGTTAGTAGAACGGGGGCCGATTACTCGCGGTTTACTCGAGATTAGGGATTACATTTATTGATCATTTGGAGGGAGGACAAGGGAAAGCATTTTGAACTAATTTAAAACTTAAACGTAAAGGATGACTAAAACACAAAACACTAAACACATACATCAACAGCTTTAAGAAAGTCGTAAATAAGCTTCATAATGTCGATATCACGGCAAGCCAAGACGTCTCTAATTGGCTTAAAGGGTTGTTTTCCTCGGACCCTAAGGGAATCACACAGAACGGATCTCGCCTCACAATGCAAGGAGCAGGACCAAACAACATACTCGATGTCGTGATAACCGTTTCCACAGGTACATAAGTTGCTGTCGGCGAGCGTAATACGGAAGAGGTGGGCGTTTAACGAACAGTGATTGGACATGAGCCTGGACATTACACGAATAAAATCACGACTCATATCCAACCCTTTGAACCAGGGTTTGATCGACACCTGTGGGACAATAGAATGTAGCCATCTTCCCAGATCACCATCATTCCACTTTTGTTGCCAGTTGGCGAGGACTTGCTGACGAGAAATCGTGAAAAATTCGTGGTAGGCGATTTGTCGCTCGTAAATATCGCCTTCCATAGCGCCCACCTTGGCCAGCGAGTCCGCTTTCTCATTGCCCGGGATAGAGCAATGAGAAGGGACCCATACCAAGGTGATGACATGTGAGCTGTTTGATAAAGCACTCAATGACGATCGTATTTCCTGGAGGAAATACGCCGAGTGCTTCATCGGCCTCATTGAACGCATAGCCTCCAGGGAGCTTAGGCTATCCGTAAAAATGAAATAATGGTCAGGTGGAAGTGAGGCAATACGCTCTAACGTGTACGATATAGCTGCTAGTTCAGCAACGTATACCGAACACGGCTTTTGAAGCTTGTATGAGGCGCTATGAAGATCGTGGAATACTCCAAAACCAGTGGACGCATTTATCACCGACCCATCTGTGAAAAATCTCTTCTCGGTGGGGACGTGGCGGTATTTTTTCGCAAAAATAGTTGGGACAATCAGGGCACGGTGAGGCTCTGGAATTCCTTGAATCTCCTGCCTCATTGTGAGATCGAATCTCACGGAAGAACCACTGAAATGATGGGAGACAGCGCGATTGGGGTTGAACGAGGAGGGGCCGATGTCCAGAGTCATGTACTCGTAGTACAAGCTCATGAATCGTGTTTGAGGATTCCGCTCTAGCAGCTTCTCAAAGTTTTCGATCACCAGCGGGTTCATGACTTCACAGCGGATGAGGAACCGGAACGATAAATCCGCAAAACGATTTGTTAAGGGGAGGACGCCCGCAAGAACTTCAAGACTCATGGTATGCGTCGATTGCATACAACCTAGCGCGATTCGAATGCAACGATATTGAATCCTTTGGAGCTTCAATATGTGCGTCCCCGCCGCCGATTGAAAGCAAAAGCTACCGTACTCCAAAATCGAGAGAATGGTGGTCTTGTAGAGTCTTATCAGATCTTCCGGATGGGCTCCCCATGAAGTGCTGGTAATGGAACGAAGGAAATTGATTCGCTGTTGGCATCTCTGCCTCAGATACGCTATGTGTTTTCCCCAAGTGCACTTGGAATCGAACCAGACACCTAAATACTTAAACGACATGCTGTTAGTGATTGTTCTACCCATAAGTTGAAGCTGAAACTGTGCTGGATACAGCTTCCTAGAAAAAACAACCATCTCTGTTTTCTCCGGAGAGAATTCGATACCCAGATTCATTGCCCAAGTAGACAAATTATCCAAGGTATCTTGCAATGGTCCTTGCAGGTCCGGTGCTGTTGGTCCAACCATGGAAACCACGCCGTCATCTGCAAGCTGCCTTAGCGTGCAATTTTCGGCCAGACATTCATCAATGTCTTTGACATAGAAGTTGTACAGGAGGGGACTTAAACATGAGCCTTGTGGAAGACCCATGTAGCTGATTCGTGCAATTTCCGTGTTGCGATTAGAGAAGCTCATTCGTTTCTCGGACAACAAATTAAACAGGAAATTGTTGATAATCGGAGAAAGCCCACTCGCATGGAGTTTTTCCGAAAGGATGTCGATGCAAACAGAATCAAACGCCCCTTTAATGTCCAAGAAAACTGAACCCATCTGCTGTTTCAGTTGAAAGCAACGCAAGGCAGTCGTTCGTCCCTTTGCCCCTACGGAATCCAAATTGCGTATCTGAGAGTAAGCCATTCACCTCGACCCACTTGTCCAGACGAAGAAGAATCATTTTTTCTAACAGCTTCCGAATACACGACAGCATCGCGATGGGACGGTACGAATTATGATCCGAAGCGGGTTTACCGGGCTTCTGGATGGCGATAACTCTCACTTGTCTCCAATCATCCGGAACAACGTTGAGCTCAAGGAATCGATTGAACAAGTTCAACAATCGCCTCTTTGTGACTTCTGGGAGGTTCTTGAGCAGGTTGAACTTGATTCGAGCAATTCCCGGAGCTGAGTTATTGCATGAAAGAAGAGCAATTGAGAATTCTACCATCGAAAACGGAGATTCCATGTCATCGTTTTCCAGCGGCGGATCGCGAGTGTTGCATCGGACCGGAACCAAATCGGGACAAACCTTACGCGCGAAGTCGAAAATCCACTTGTTAGAGTACTCCTTGCCCTCGTTGACCGACGATGCCGCGTTACGCATTCTCCTGCCGACATTCCAGAGCGTTTGCATGGAAGTCTCTCGCGATAGCCCTTCGACGAACCGACGCCAGTAACCGCGTTTTTTGGCCCTGACCAAGCTCTTAAACTTTTCTTCTAAAGGGTGATACGGTCAAAATTTGGTCAAGGGAAAACGCGTGTAAATCGGTGAAATCGTTTATTTAAAAAATCAAATTAAATTTCTTTTTCAAGTTCAATTAGTATAAAATTCAGGAAAAATATTCAGTTAGGCTTCCGCTTTTCCAAATCCGAATTGCCGGGCCTTACGCTTGACCCCTGCCATCAGATTTTGTACAGCCACCTTGTCCACCTTCTTCGCCGCAGAAAGCCAGTTTGCCTTGAACTGCTGCTCACCCTTAGCAGTTTTTTTGGTCTTCTTTAGGTTCCGCTTGACAATAGCCCAGTATTTCTCAATTGGGCGGAGCTCTGGCGTGTTGAGAGGGTTCTTGTCCTTGGGAACCACCTGCACGTTGTTGGTGGCGTACCACTCCATGGCCTTTTTACCGTAATGGCAAGATGCCAAATCCGGCCAAAACAGTACGGAACAACCGTGTTTCTTCAGGAAAGGCAGCAGACGTTTATTCAAACACTCTTTCACGTAAATTTCTTGGTTGACAGTCCCGGAAGCTATGAAAATGCTGCTTTTCAAGCCACAGGTACAGATGGCTTGCCAAACCAGATATTTCTTTGCGAACTTTGACAGTTTCATGTGCTTGAAAACATCTGCTACCTTTCCCCTTCCTTTTGCCGTATAAAACTCCTGTCCCGGAAGCTGCTTGTAGTCGGCTTTGACGTAGGTTTCGTCGTCCATTACCACGCAGTCAAACTTCGTCAGCATCGTCGTGTACAGCCTCCGGGATCGCGCTTTGGCCGTCGTATTTTGTTTATCATCGCGATTTGGAGTCACTACCTTCTTGTAAGTCGATAGTCCGGCTCGTTTTTTGGCTTGATGCACGGTTGTAGACGATACACCCAGCTTATTTGCGGCATCTCGGAGAGAGAGGTCAGGGTTTCGCTTGAAACTACCGGCAACTCTCTTTGTCGTCTCAGCGGCTTCCGGTTTTCGATTTCCCCCCGATCCAGACTTCCTGGCTGTCGACAAACGTTCCCCAAACACTTTAATTACATTTGTAACGGTTGATTTGGCAACTTTTAGCGATTTTGCCAACTTTGCGTGCGAGTAGCTCGGATTTTCGCGATGCGCGAGCAAAATTTTGATACGCTGCTCTTCTTGCTTGGACGGCATTTTGACAACTGAAGAGTGAATTCCAAAATCAAAATAGGAGCAACATTCTACACACACACACACCTTCAAAATGAGGGGTGTTCAGGTTTTTTAAATGCAAAATTGAAAGAAATACGTCAAGTTGATATTGACCAAATTTTGACCGTATCACCCTTTAGCTCCGTATACCGCTCAAAGTATTCGCGGGAACCGTATTTACGAAACTGTTTAAACGCGGTAGACTTCTCTTTATTCACGTCGGTGCATTCCTGGTCCCACCACACAGTGGGAGGACGTTTGCGAATGGTAGTGCCAGGAACAGGCTTCGTTTGTGCTTGAAGCACCCATCCATTTTATTTCTAGCCAATGAAACACAAATATCGAGATTACAGCGTTTGCAGAATAAAATAATGCGTTTGATTTTGCGATGTAATAGATTCACTTCCTCAACTTTGATGCTGGACGCTTTAAAATGGCTGTCAGTGAAGCAAAGAATAGTTTATTTGACTATGGTGTTCATTTTTAAAGTAGTAAATGGTTTGCTGCCTCGATATTTGTGTGATCGAATTGAAAGAGGAAGTGATTTTCATAGATATAATACTAGAAACGCGGATGAAATAAGAACACCACATTTCTTGACTTGCGCTTCACAGAATTCATTGTATTTTAAAGGAGTAAATGTTTTCAATTCGATGCCTAGACATATTAAACGTGCAACAACATTAGCAGAATTCAAGAGACATTGTATTTCACACGTTAAAACTGTCTTTTGAACAGTTATCCAGTGATTTTTATTTTTTTTTTTATGAATGGACGAAGTATGTATCTTGACGAAGTTATTTATAACGGATTATTTTGTATGGATAGCTGTCATAACGACTTTTTAATAATTATTGTAGCACTGCAAAAACTATTTTGTTCGCCACGATGGTGATGATGGATTTTTTTTTTTTATATTTGAATTAAAGTAGTAGTTATAATAAATAAATAAATAAATCAGATTGACCGCCCACGGTTGCTGCTCTGTTATTACCAGATCAGCTGCAATTACACAGAGAACCAACAGATGATGTTTGGGACTAACATTCATCCTCAATGTGTAAGAACTGGAGATCTAATATTTAGCAATACCAGCGCCGGCCGTGTCCGAATGCAGGTCAACTAGGGAATGGGAAGGAATGTGTTGACGTGGTACTCGCTGTGAAGGAAACCGAGAAATCCTCTGCGCTTCCACGAGAAATCACTGGGATGTTGGATGTGGGGAAAGGTTGCACGCACACGCAGGGATCGTTTTTGGTAGAGCGATTATAATACACAAACACACACACATACACACACGCGCGCGCACTCATCCAATTTCTATTTTTAGATCAGGACCCACACTGTGGGTATAAGTGATGCGATCGGTGTTAAAGTTAAAGAAGAATTTGTTTTTCATTAAAATCTAGTGGGTATAGAGAATAAGGCAAAGTGAAAAATTGCAAGGAAGGGGACGGGCCTGGGATTGAACTCCCGACCTTCTGCTCAGTAAGCAGAAACGGTAACCACTGAGCTACCGAGCCTCGTCTTATTTGAATTAAAGTAGTAGTTAAAAAAAAAAAAGTAGTAGTCTACAAAGGTTTGAGCCTCGCGCGCGTATTACGGATATAGAGGACTGAATTTAACATTTGATAAAAAAAAATGCAACTTTGAAGCTTATTTGGAAGATACTTTGGGTTAGTATTAAGTTTTCTGGCTGAATGTCGGGGGTTCGTGAGCATTCCTGACATTGCTGAAAATTATAATAGCATCATTGCGGGGTTGCTAGTGTATAGGATGCTTTGTTGATTGTTCATTAACTCTTGATTGCTTGTAATACTTATGAATATTCTAGGTGGACAAAAAGGCGAACTAAGAGGTGGACGCCTAAGCTTTTTCACATTTATGTATATTGCTGTGAAGCAACTGTAAAGTCTAGAGGGAATTTATATCTGTAACTGTAACCAGCTCGTTTTTGTTTGCTAACCTGGTTAAAATGTTTATATTTAATTATCTTAAAGATAAATCGTCCAGCTCAAACCTTTGTAGGGGTAAGAGGTGGGACCATCATCATCATCAAGCGCGCAATCCACTATGAGCCGCGATAGGAAGAAGTACTCATCCAATGGAGAGAGAACGTCGACCGATTCTGAACCGTCACGGACCGCGTTCGCGCATTCTTCCCAATTGATGTTTCTCGTGAGATCGTACGCGATGTTGATTGGACACTGTGAAGATGAACCGTTGGAAATCGAAATTTTGATGGGCAAATGATCACTACCATAGGGGTCTTGGATTACCTCCCACATGCAATCCAATGATAGTGAGTTCGAACAGAGTGACAAGTCTAGTCTGCTCTCTCTTGCTGGAGGTTTGGCTATTCGAGTTACTTCACCGGTGTTTAGAATGGTCATATTGAAATCGTCGCATAGGTCATAGATGATGGTAGCGCTCGCCGAGAAACAGCCGTTCTCGGAGGAATGTATAACGAGGTAATACTGAAGGTTTTACCTCTAATATTCACCTGACATGCGACAATTTCAATACCTGACACTGGAGGAAGGTCGATTCTGTAGAATGAGTGTTGTTTGTTGACCCCTAGGAGCACCCCACCGTACGAATCTGCACGATCGAGACGGATAATGTTGTAGTCGTGAAGAGAAAGGTTAACATCTGGAGAGAGCCATGTTTCGCAGAGAGCAAACGCATCAAAGTGTATGTTATGCAGTAAAAATTTGAATATGTCTAGTTTTGGTAAAATGCTTCTACAATTCCATTGAAGGAGAGATACCGTATCATTTTTTGGAAAATTATCCATCGAAGGATACGAATGAAGCAAGGAGGGGACACTTGGAAGCAAATTGCTTCAGAAAAGGTTTCACGATTGGAAGCATCATGTTAATGATGCTCCGAAGAGGGTCAGTGATGTTGAACAGATCGAGAATGCTGTCCACAATTCCAGAAAGCGTGAACATGGCGTTCTGCTGTTCTGGTTGCAAAACTGGGACATCTGGGGTTTTAGATGTTCCCGGATGCTCCGGAAATTCTTAGTCATAATCGACAGGCTTAAAACCCGGTGGATTGGGTTTCGGTTTATTTCCGTGACCTCTTGATTTATCCAAGTGGGCTTGGGAGTCAGTTTTTTTAGTTTTCTGCGAGTCATTCTTGGATCGCTTCCTTGAAGGACCTTTGAAAACAAAAGGACTTCCGTCATTGCCCTGTGAGTCAGTGTCGTCCTCGTCAACTGGGAGAAGATTGAACGGATTATTGTTTTCTTTTTCCGGAGTGATTTTGGGAGGAGGATTGAAAGTCTTCAAGATCTCCGCAAAGGAACGCTGAGAGCGCGCCTTCAGAGACCGTTCAAGTTTTTTTCCTTGCTGTTTATACTTCGGGCAATCTGCGAGAGGATGCGGAGGTGCCAAACAATAAACACATTTAGCAGGAGCACCACAAGCACCCTCCGCATGCTTCTCGCCGCACTGATCGCATCGTGGCTTGTTGCCGCAGAAGGCGGCGGTGTGGCCTAATTGTTTGCACTTGGTGCAGTTCATCACCCTTGGTATAAACAACCGCACAGGAAGTCGAACCCTCCCAATTCGGACGTAATCTGGCAGAGTCGATCCTGAGAAAGTCACTCGAAACGAGTCAATCAGCGAATAGATTTTTTTTTGTCCCGTCGAGGGATGCTGACTGCATTTGGGTGCAGTCAAGAATCTTGACTTCTGGAAGAACGGGGTTCTTCAAGACACCAACCCCCCTCTTCAAGAAGTCATCGCAGGTCAAACTCGCTTCGGTGACCACTCCTTCGATTTCCACGTCACGACTGGGAATGTAAACGCGGTACTCTAACGTAAAAAGCTCGCAGGCAACAATCTCATTCGCCTGCTTGCGGTTACCAACAGTGACGCGCAGTTTGTCTGGTCTCACCTTCAAAATGTCGGTCACTGACGAGAAACGTTTGAATAGATCTTTTTCGATCTGGTTAACGTTAAGCGGTTTTTGTTTGGGTCGGAAAAAAACAACCCATGGGCCTGTCGAGGCGTCTGGGTATGACTTATGGCGGGGGGCAGTTTTTGTTTTCTTGGCGGGGTTAGGCGGAGTAGGGGGAGACGGTTTTGGCGGTGTGGGGGGTGACGGTGCTGGTGGTGTTGGTGGCGATGGATTAGGCGGGGTAGGAGGAGATGGGGTAGGCGGTACGGGCTCCGGTGCTCGTTTTCGCCTGGGCCGCTTCGGGATGGTTCCGGTGTTCTTCTTCACCGTGGCTGACGTTTCCACGTCGGACAGTTCGTCTTCAGTGGGAAGGGCAGGAAGGGTATTCCCCCCGCCATCACTATTACCATCCATTGCGGGGCAACTGCCACCGCAATAGATACAAAACAACTACACACAGGGAACACACAGGGACAAGAGAAAAAGAAGAAGAAGAAGAAGAAAATATTTGCGTGGGATGGGAGAAAGGGGAAACTAAAACAAAGGGGCAATAAATAAAACTTATTCGCTACTTAACTACACCGGCACAAAGCGTGTGTGTGGAAACGCTGTTATCACGTGGTGCGTTGGTGTTGGTCCACGCTGCTATCCGGTGGTGATGGTTGGTGTTGGTGGGTCGGCAAGCTGGTGATACGACACGCTTCACTATCACTTGCACACCCTCGCGACGGCGTGAAAAAATGATGGACTTGACTACGCCGTTAACTCCGGTGATGGATTACCGGGATGAATTAAAGCTGGATGGTAACTCCAAGGGGCTCGGCCGATGGAATTTCACTTCCTCTGTTGGACACTGGTCACTTGGGGCACCCAATGGGGGGTGAAAAAAACCGCTCGGGCGGAAAAAACACCGAAAAAAACTAGATGCCGCGCAACTGAAACCGGGACGTTGTTAACCGACTGAATGCTCAACTAGGAATCCCAACAGCTTTTGTAAACAATGACTTCTTTCGATGATTTCTAGAAAGTTAAGGCTTACCAACGCAAATCAACTACACCATCGGGTAGGGAAAGACTTGCCCTACCCAAAGGTTATATTGGTTTGCGTAGGCGTCCTTGAGTTCCTAGAAATCATCGATAGAAGTCATTGTTTACAAAGGCTGTAACGCCCTAATTCCAGCTCTATCTAGAATTACTTCTCTCGTTGATTTCTAGGAATTCAAGGCACGCCAACACAAACCATTATATCCATCGGGTAGGAGAAGTCTTCCTCTACTCGATGGTGATTTCGATTTGCCAGGCATGACTTTCGAGAATTCATCGGGAGAAGGCATTGTTTACAAAAGCTGTTACGCCCTGATTCCAGTTCTATCTCGATTTGTTCAAACGTTTGTACTCAAGTACAATGAACCAGTTTACACCCATGTGCAAACTCATGTCTCATATGGGAGACAGCTTGCATAAAGGGCAGACGAATTAGTTCCCATAGCGCTTCTTATATGTCTTTAACCTTAACTTACTAGGTTAAGTGGTAACTAGGTTAAGAAAAGTAACCTCCTTGACCGCTAGAATGCGCTGCTACTGAAAAAAGGTTATGGTGCCTTGTAGTCCGTTCATATTTAGGCAGACTAGGGTCGGTGTATAATGAGTCACGCCAAGCGATAAACAGTTGAACTCGCATCACGGTTTTCGAAGGATTCCCTTTCTTTTCACTTGGCTACAGAAGACTCCTACATCAACTTCAAATGACTTCTAGCGAGAACAAAAAATAGCGGCTGTAGTGAATCATTATATCAGTAATTTTCTCAAATTATCTTATCAAAACATAATAGAAATTACCATTACTGATCATAACCAAACGTATCCCATGTCAATTTAATGCTCACTGCGTGTTTATGGTCATTTCTTCAATTTTATTTTATATTTTATTAGTTTTGTTTTGACTGCTGATTGTTGTTGACGTGTTTGGCATCATGTTGAGTATGGATAAAAACGATTTTCGTTCTCTCATAAAACATTATTTTTTGAGAGGCAAAACGGCGAAGGAAACAACAAAAAAAAGTTGGATGCATATTATGGGGCTAATGCTCCGTCAGATTTATTTTTTTTATTTATTTCGTCAAACAACGTAGACTAGTACATATTAGAATACAGTTTTGTTTTCTTAAATTTATTTATTTATTTCGTCAACTTTGGACAAACAAACTTTAATAAAAATTAAGCAGTGTCAGCTTTTTTATTTTTTTATGAGTTATAATGCCTTATGGAGTAAAAATATTGTTTTAGTTTATGCCGAGACATTGTAAAGTCAATGGTTTCGCAGTATTGATTGTAAGAGGCCATCATGCGGTTTAATGGCCCATATTTTGCATAATTTGTGCGATGATGTTTTAAGGCAAATAAATTTCGATTTCGGAGTTGCCGAGTAGGTGTATAGAAATTTAATTTTGATAAAAGTTCTGTGGAGTCAATGCGCTGCGAAACGATATCGTTTTCAAATGAAACCATTGCATATTCACGACGCTCTTTTAATGTTTGTATGTTTATAAGCATGCAGCGTGCTTCATATGATGGAAGAGGAAATGATGTCCAACCTTATTTATGAAGAGCGTATAATAGAAATTGTTTTTGTACAGATTCTAATCTTTCTTCGTGCGTGATTGAAAAAGGAGACCATACAATGCTGCAATATTCCAGTATTGACCTCACATAGGCGATATATAGTGTTTTAATTGTGTATGGGTCCTGAAAGTTATAGCAAAAGTGCTTGATAAAGCCTAGCATGTTATTTGCCCTTTGAATAATTGTGTTGTAATGGTCTATGAAAGTTAGTTTAGAGTCTAAGATAATTCCTAAATCCCTAACTCTTTCACATTTTCTACATTTTAATTTCCTAGTGCAATTGAAATATTTGAAGATATCATGCTAACAAAGCTCCCCGGCTACAATTCTCACCAAACTGTGTTGAGTTTGAGCTTCAAGATTTTTGCTTTACATCCGAACACGAAACGAAACTTCCATCACTGCTGGCAGCAGTAACTTCGTGTCTGCCATCTGTGAAGCGTAAAGAAAGATAGCAAACTATGCTTTCTCTTTCTAAGAAAACGATGTGCAAAGGAATCATTTTTGTGGAAAATCAACTCGTGGCTGCAATTTTACATGTTCTGAATAGTCTCGCAATATCAAAGGAGCTTGTAAAAACAATATCATGCTTGATATTTTATTCCAATATCATGCGTGATATTGGGAGCCCTTGAGAGCGAAACAAAATCATTTGAGTGAGGGTTTTACCATCACTGAAATAGATTCAAGAGTCCTGACTCAATTCCAATTTTTTGCAATTTTAAAAGTAGCATTGGTATATCTATGCGGTCAAATGACTTGCTAAAGTCTGTATAGAGAGATCCTACGTGGTTTCCATTATCCATTGCATTCAATGAATAGTCTATAAATTCAAGTAAATTTGTCGAGGTCGAGCGACCCTTGAAAAAGCCGTGTTGCATGTCAGTAATTCTATTTTTGATTTGGAGAAATAATTTTTCGTTGACAATTGCCTCGAAAAGTTTAGGAATGCAAGAGAAATAATGGCTATACCACGATAATTACGTACGTCAGATTTTCGGCCAGATTTAAATATAGGCACTAGGAATGAGCTTTTCCAAGTTTTTGGGAAGGTTCCAGATTCCAGGGACATATTTAATATCCAGAACAATGGAGCAGTGAGTTCCATTGCTAGACATTTAATAAATACTGGAGGAATTCCGTCAGGTCCAGGAACTTTTGAGGCGTTTAAATTGTTTAAAGCCTGCAAAATATCCTGCACTTGAAAATGATTGAGGCCCATGTCCCTTGAAAATTCTGGAAAAAATGCAAAAAAATCGCGGTCGCGATCTTCTTTAGAAAATGTCGTATAGATTTCTGAAAAAAAAATTTGCAAATAGATTGCAGTTTTTTTCCGAGCTATCACCGACATTTTCGTCGAGTTGCATTATTGAAGGAAAATTGTCAGATTTTAATTTGGATTTTAAGTAATTAAAGAAGTTCTTTGGACAAGACTTTATTTCAGGTTCTGTTTTTGTATTAAATTCTTCTGATCGCTAAATTCAGTTGATCGCATATATCAAAATAAATTAATAAATTATTACTACTATTGTGTTTTTTTTATAAATTTTATGTGCTTTTTGCTTCCGATTTTTCAAGTTTTTTATTTGTCTGTTATACCAGACTGGATTTTGTGTGTTTCTGTTGCGTCTTTTTTTCTTCAAAGGAATTTCTTCCAAAATTATGTCTGTTAAAATTTTGTAGAACACGTCTATACCAATTTCGACATATCCTACATTCCTTAAAATTAATTGCCAATTGACACTGTTTAATTTAAAGTTTATTTTTTCGTAGTCTGCTAATTTGTATTCAAAGACTTCTTCGTATTCGCAGTCGTTGGGTCTTTGGTTTGGTTTTGTTGATTTTTGTTGGTTTTTGTTGTGGTTAATTTGGTTCAGTCCTAAATTAGCAGTTTTGTCAAAAATGAATTGCAATGTTTCATTATCTCCAACGACTGGGAGTAAGATACATTCATTTTCAGAGTCCAGAATGAAGTCAGCATGGCGTTGATTGAAGTCTCCATAGATGTGAACTTTAACCTCAGGAGGAAGCTCAGATAGAATTTGTTCAGCACTTTGGAAGAAGGCTTCATAAGTGCTTTTATGAGCATGGTCTGGTGGAAAATACACTGAGGCGAACACGTGCGTTTCACCGGCTAGGTGTGATTTCACCCAAATATGCTCAAATTCTGTCGCATTCTGTTTATGTGAAAAAAATATTGGCAGTACGTCGGTTGATAAAATATTTTCATCATTATTACACCGTCAATATTGGTTTCCAGAGTTTCGTGGTGGCCGCAACTCCACTACCGATCTAGTCCGCAGCTGCAGGCCCTCCGATGCGGCTACAGAGATCAATGTCAAAAAATACATGAAATGGTGTTGGCTGACCGGAAAGTGAAGATGCGCGGCCTAGCAGATACCGCAAAGATTAGTACTGAGCGCACACGCCATATTTTGGGCGAGATTATGCATATGAAAAAGTTTTCCTGCTACTGGGTGTCGCGCAAGCTCACTAATGACCAAAAACACGAACCTTGAGAGCACTTCGAAAGAGTGTGTGGACTTGCTGATGTGGAATCGGGAGGACTTTTGACGTCGATTGGTAACTGTATTATACCCCAGAAAACAGAATGAGTTCCCGGCAATGGACTGAAACCGGCACGAGTGCTCCGAAGCGGCCAAGGGAGACTCGATGTGTCGGAAAGGTTATGGCGTCGGCTTTCTGGGGTTGTCATGGCATACTCTTCGTGGACTACCTCGAAAAAAGAAAAATAATCAACAGCGAGTATTACCGTGCATTATTGGAGCTATTAAAGGCCGAAATCGCTGCAAAACGGCCTCATATGAGGCGAAATATTTTTTTTTTGCAAGACAATGCGCCAGCGCACAAGAGCATCGCAACCACGACTAAAATCAATGACTTACGGCTCAAATTGCATCTGCATCCATCGTATTCGCCCGATTTGGCTCCCTCCGACTATTATCTCTTCCCAAACCTAAAAAAAAATCAACAAATCAAATCATCAATAAAAAAATCAGCTCACGTGAGGAAATCATCGACGCTGCGGAGGAGTATTTTGCAGACCTTCGGTGGAATAAGTGTATCAATCTAAAAGGGACCGTCACGAAAAGGTGATATAATTCAATTAAAATCCTGGTACACCAAACGATAGAAATTAACCCTCCAAATTTGATTAAATAAATATTTTCAAAATTTCCACAATTGTTTTTGACACATGTACAAATAAAAGTTATAATTTTATCACTGTTTTCATGAAATAAACATTTTCCCCAAACTCAGTCGTCATAATCGAGTACCACTTGGTTGCACATCGTTTTGCTTGTACCTGAAAAATTATGAAACATCGTTGCTGTCGTGCCTCTGCTCATTTTTGCTTCAGACGGCGTGGCCAGTGGTACCAGGAGCAAGTAAGCGTCCTGGTACCAGGTGAATTCCATCCTGAGCGATATTCTAAGCGCGGGGCGAGATTTAGCGAAGGTACGAGAGGGAGAGAAGTACTAGTACACCATAAAGGTGTATTTTACCTTTCTCTCTCTGCCGTTGTGTAGCAAATTATCGCAGGTTGGCTTGTTAAAAGACCGCTACTGTCGTTCCTCTGCTCATTGTCAGCAACATGGGCAACATCAACCTGTCGTGTATTAGGAACTCAGCTCGGATGAAGTGGGTTCCTCAGTCAACAAGTTTCAAGCATCGCGACGAAACTAGCATCGGGTAGATTGGTCGCAGTTCCAACACTGCGTTGACACCAGTATCGAATATGACGTTCACCCAGAAACGACCGACGGCATCGACCGGTGTCTGCGCTCCATCGAGCGATTTCCCGGGCCAGGAAGCAACATGTTCCAGTATCCAGACAGGTGAGTAATACTCTGAACCTTGACAGGCCCACTAAAGACCTCATTTGAATCCTAACCTGAAGACCAATTGCACCCGTTTGAACAAAATCATCCAAGCCAGGAGGTGGATCTCAGAAATATCGATTTTGCAAACAAGATTCACTATCTCTCAGATTGTGCTAAGCCATTCTGGAAAATGGCAATGATTTAAAAAAAAATAAGCCGAGGCCCATCCCTCCACTTTCCTCTCCTCATCAGAAATCGGAACCATCCTTACTCATAACCCCAGTTGAAAAGGCCAATGCTCTTGGTCAACACTTTGTGAATTCACATAACCTTGGTCAAGCCATGGTGAATCCCTACGAGCCTGCAGTATCGGAGGCAATGTCTAGAGTCGCTGCTATCCCAGTAGTTGTCCTTGACGACAGTAGAATATCGGCTGACGAGGTGACAGCAGCGATTAAATCAACCAAGAACATGAAGGCCGCTAGTGTCGATGAAGTGGTCAACCTCGAGTTGAAAAACTTGAGTGTTGACTTTTTCGGCTTGATGCTTGGAAACTTCCCTGCATGCTAGAAGTTAGCCAAAGTCATTCCACAAGCCTAGCAAAGACCCTACCAGTGCCAAAAGTTATTGCCTCATCAGCCGCTTGTCCTCCATCTTGAAGCTATTAGTCTGCTGGTATTTTCAAATGATAATAATATCTTTCTCAAAGAGCAATTCAGGTTTAGGAAAGACCACTCTTGCATCCACCAAGTCGCACGGGCTACTAACAGCATCAAGCGGATCAAGTCCATTTCCAATACATCTGCCATGGCATTGTTTAACGATGAGAAGGCGTTCGACAATGTCTGGCATGATCATCTCACTTCCACTCAGCCATACGTCGATGCATCACAGATGTTCCAGTTCCGGCAGTCACAGCAAACCCAATCAACCTTAAAACGTTCCATCAATGCCAGGGGGATAATTCCCCCGCTGCTCCTGAATTCGAAACGAAAAAAACATCTTCTCAACGCCTCATTTCTGTGTACTATCAGAATGTTAGAGGTATGCGAACCAAAATTATACAGTTACGTTTACTTCTTTCCAGCTGCGACTACGATGTGCTCATCTTCACAGAAACTTGGCTTCGAGCCGATATTGATAGTGCTGAAATTTCATCCGACTATACATTTTACCATTGTGATCGTAGTGCGTTGACTAGTCAGTATTCTCGCGGAGGAGGAGTATTAATTGCGGTCAAAGCTCATCTCAACTGTGAGGCTATTCCACTGTTGAATTCTAACCACCTTGAGCAAGTCGCCGTCCGGGTACGATTGGATTCTCGGTGTCTTTATTATTACCTTCCACCAAACTCATGTGCCGACCTGTACTCTGCACACGCTAACGCAGTGCAGCATATTGCAAACTGTGCTTCTGCCGCGGACATAATTGTATCTCTGGGTGACTTCAACCTCCCCAATTTGCGTTGGCAATTGTATGAGGATGTAAATGGTTTCATTCCCTTGAACGCTTCTTCCGAGCATGAACAGGCACTAACTGAAACTATGTTTGCTACCGGTTTCCAGCAAGTTAACCGATATGTGAATGCAAACGGAAGGCTTCTCGACCTTGTATTCGTCAGTCTTCCAGAGCGACTAGACCTCATTGAACCCACCACGCCTCTGTTGCCCGTAGACAATCGCCACGTGCCTTTTGTTTTGCTGTTCGATGAGAGGACAGAACGAGTCAGACGATAATCTTTACTACGATTTCCGCTCGTGTGATTTTGGCCAGTTGAAAACGGCTCTAGCTGCCGTTGACTGGGATTCCTTACCACTAACCGGGCCATTGGATAGAACATTATCAGCATTCTATGACAAGCTTTATGCAGTGCTTAACGACTATGTTCCTCGGAAAAGCCGATCGTTCAATTCAGTTTTCAGCAAGCCATGGTGGACCTCCGAACTACGGCATCTTCGTAACATCCTAAGGAAAGCACGTCACCGTTTCTTCCTTTCGAAGTCTGAGAGCGACCGTAATTACCTTCGCGAAGTAGAGCTGCAGTACAAAACAATTCTATTATCTACGTACGATAACTACTTACTCAGGATCCAGGACAGCGTAAAACAAAACCCATCGTGCTTCTGGGATTTCGTGAAAAAGCGGCAAGCATCTTCTCGCATCCCAGGCAACGTTACCTTCAATTTTTATCTAGTTCGTTTATTTGTAAGGCTCAATCGCGTTAGCTTTACGGAGCCGATAATTCATTGTTCTTTGTTTGTAACAAAATTCACTTCATTATATGTCTAGTAGGAGTTGGGCCGGATACTCGCGGCTTACTCGAGGTTAGAGGGGTACATTGTCGAAGGATAGGAAAAGGGGAGGAGCTTGGGAGTAGGGTATCGTTGCCACATCAGAGCGTTGTCGCCAGTGTGAACGGTAGTGTGGTTCTAGATTCGTCTGGAGTTCGACCGGCTATGGTGACCAGTGGGCGACGATGAGGCTCATCGAGACGGGGGACAAAACAAACAAAAACTAATAAAGAGATACAAAAGACAAACGAGAATTAAATTCTTATACTGTTACCTTCAATGATGCCCAGGTTAATACAAATGTGGATGCTGCAAACCTTTTCGCCATGTTCTTCGAGAGCGTTTTAAGTAAAGTCTCACCTATACCAAGGCGCGATTGTTTTGCTCACGTTCCTTCGCACAACATCAACGAACCCGTTATTCAGTTTTCCGCAAATGAAGTAGTAAAAGTCATCGATGACCTTGACATCAAAAAAGGACCTGGGACGGACGGAATACCACTCCTGTTGCTGAAAAACTGTTCAAGAGAACTAGCGAACCCAATTGCTCACTTATTCAACCGATCACTTCACGAAAGAACCTTTCTGACAGCTTGGAAACCTGCTTGCATCGTTCTTATTCACAAATCTGGCAACTGTAATCAGGTGACAAATTATCGCGGCGTATCTATACTTTGCTGTCTCAGCAAAGTGTTTGAAAGACTGGTGCACAACGTTCTATACAACGTAGCGACTCCCATCATCTTTGATGGTCAGCATGGCTTTATGAAGCATCGTTCTACAACAACGAACCTCATGTGTTACGTCACCGCACTGTCCCGCGAAGTAGAAGAGAGGCGGCAAGTTGACGCGGTGTATGTTGACTTTACGAAAGCCTTCGACACTGTACCGCATATTCTAGCTGTGGAAAAACTGAAGCACATAGGTTTTCCAGATTGGATTACAGAGTGGATATATTCGTACTTGTGCAACCGTACTGCATATGTTGCGGTTAACTCGACTCGATCCCGCACTTTCAAAATCACGTCTGATGTACCCCAAGGAAGCATTCTGGGACCATTAATATTCAACATTTTTATAAATGACCTGTGTCTGCTGCTTTCCTCGTTTTAGCTTTCATTCGCTGATGACCTAAAAATGTATGGTGTCATAGCTTCTCTTCCGGATTGTATTGCCCTACAAGAAGATATTGAAACTATACTTGTATGGTGTGACGATAACGGCATGCGGGTCAATAACATGAAGTACAAAGTTATTACCTTCGTTCGCTGCAATAACCCTATTCTTCATCAATACAGAATGAAAACTGCATCATTGGAACGTGTGTCGTCCATCTGCGACCTTGGCGTTACCATCGATTCGAGGCTCAGATTCAACGAACACGTGAGCATTACCACTGCCAAAGCTTTTTCTGTGCTGGGATTCATCCGTCGCCACGCTTCCGAGTTCACCGACATCCACGCTTTAAAAACTCTCTATTTCTCGTTGGTTCGTAGCATTCTGGAGTACGCTGCTCCGTTTTGGTCCCCTTATTATGTAGCTCATGTTCTCACGATTGAACGGGTGCAGAAAAGGTTCTTACGGTTTGCACTGAGACAACTTCCTTGGAACGATCCGACCAATCTTCGTCCTTATTCTGACCAATGCAAGCTCATAGGATTGGAACCACTATCTGTCAGACGAGTAACGATGCAGAGGCTATTTCCCAGACAACCAGAAGTCGTAAAACAATGTACAGACAGTATCGTAAATTGCTACAGTTTAAGTCAAAATCGCATATTAGAATGGCATACCTCGCAATATGTTTAAGTTAAATCGTAGAGAATGCAAATTTCCGACTTATATGCGATGACTCATTTTTCCGTCGTACTGTATCACAAATTTAATCGGATTACATCGTAAGACTTTTCAAAATGGATTTGTTATTACAGATCAAATTGCATATGATGTTAAATCAACTCGTTTAAAATTAAACGAAAATATGCACGTATACGGCTTCCACTTTTGTACGTATAAGCCATTTCTTTGCATTCTAAACGACTTGTTTGTTTGTATATATGTTTGTATATCACGAAAACAAATTTGAATATACGTGCATTCTGGTTGTCTGGGTTATTTTCGATATCATTGGAGGATCTATCGATTGCCCTGAACTTCTCGCACAGATCCCGCTCAACATTCCTCCTCGACGGTTTCGGAGCTCAGCTTTAATAGCAGTCCCATACCACAGAACAAACTACGGCTACAACAACCCTTTTGATTCGTGTCTTCGCTTGTTCAATGTTGTCTGTGACGAATTCGATTTTAACTTGACTAAAAACGTTTTTAGAAATAGGATTAGTAGTAATTTCTAGTTTATAAGTAAAATAGTTCAGGCTCTTTTAGACAATGCTTGACATTTATCAGTTTTTCAATAGTTTCTTGTTGAAAATCAACATTTGGAATATTTTGATATTTTGATATTTCTGATCGATTGGTGGTAAAATTATTGAAATTGGACCAGGGGCAGTTTAGTTATTAACATTCAGAATCTTTCATAATTCGTTACATGTTCTAGTTTCGGTTTTCACAAAGTGTACCCCCATATAGAAATCACAGACGTAGTCCTACGTCAAAAGTTAGAGGCAAATGAATGTAAATGACTGCATGAAATGAATGTAAATGATTTTCCATGCCTGGCTGGAAGTCACGATCTTGGATTCCAAAATGACGTCAAAGCATCTAGTTCTGACATTTACACGTCATCTTCGTTCCGAAAATATCCATGCTGTGTGGTATTTGGCACTTTTACAGCCTTTAAAACTTACACAGGAAGTTCATGTGCACACTAGTGCCACGTAGTGAGAAATTTCTGAACTAATATGGCCACCATCCGAAAGAACTTGGTCAACTGAACAACTTTACTGATAACAGTAACAGGAAGTTCAAGTGCACACTTGAGCCGCGTAGCATTTTAGAAAAACAAATAGCAAAGATGAGGGTAAAACCATAGAGGTAACTCTAAGACCAGAAGGCCCCTAGGAAACGAGCTCAACTTTTTGGCTCAGCTCTGGTACTATCTTCGGTCCCAAACTAATCGATGCACCCCTCGAATCATAGGAAAGTTCACGAACCCCTCATTTTATCTGTCAAACTTTCATAGCGAATCAAAACAAACATTGTGTAGTACTAGAATTTTGACTAGAATGGGGTACGTTAATCGATTTGCTTGGGACCAATAGGCTAGTCAAGTAGTGAGCCAATTTAAAATCGTTAGTTTCGAATTGATTGTTGGTAAAACGCCCATGTAGAGGAAAATCACAATTTAATGCACAAAATGAATCTAAATTTAAGAACAAAGTCCTACACCTACACACTTGGCAAATAATTGATTATACGCCGCCACAACAATAGCCTTGCTCGATTTCAGGGATTTTTCTGTTAACCTTTACGATACCACAAAAAAATGTCATTCTGTTCATATTTCTTCAAATCGCACCCTATTTGACTGAAACTGGTTTTAACGATTTCGGCACACATTCAAAAGTTATTGCAGCATATCTATGTAGCTAATTCTAAAATCTGTTCCACATCCATGAATTTTATAACCTTCAACCTACACTCAATTTTGTTTTTACGCGATTTTTTTTCGTCTCTAGTTTATATCGTGTGATCTAAAATTGCATCGAAATTAAATGCAATTTATTTAAGAATATCCCAAAAACAAATAAAAATATGCTGGAATTGAAAGTTATGTACACCCAACCAGGAACCGAGAGAATCTTTAACAGATTTGCATGAAAAGTAAGCAAAATTTGCAATGTTTTGCTACATGAACAGATTCTGTTGTGATGTAATTGTTATGTTAGCTTATTTTTCGAACAAAGTTTGTTCCCCCAAATGTTTTGCTTCTAGAAAATCAACTCGTGCAGGTTTTATACAAAAATATGCATTCTGAAAAAAAAACTTGATTTTACGCTACAGTACATTGCAAGAACTGCCTATACATCTGTTGCATGAGACAAATGCAGAGGATGTAATAAATCCAACCTTACAGTGGATGAGTGGATGTAAGAGAATTTTGTTTTGCGTGTACCGATCCCCACGAGGACAAAATCTAAAAAATCTAAATAATGTACAAACAGTATTGAGTGTAGTTGTGATCAACCAAAATTACTTTGTGCCGTAAAGGTTAACCCTCTTGCACACGCTAGCGCATCTATCGTAAACTTTTTTCTATCTGAGCAGTGTTTTCATCACTGAATAATAGTACCGTTGATATCCGGTACGGCGGCGATTAAAATCTAAAATTAGGATAAACAATCATGTTGATGATCTCTGTTTCACGGCCTAGTGGCGACGAAAAAAAAAAAATAACAACCATTCTGAACATAGGCATTTCACTGTTTCTTTATTTAAATCACAAATTATAATTACAAAGGCACACAGTAATGGAATTTTAATAAGGCACTAACTTTCAGCATTTCCATTTCAAGCCTGTACGTACACCACTTCCGGAATTCGTTTCTTTCTCTCCTCTGGGACACCCTCTATCATGTACCGCTGCACACCGTTGAGAACCCATAGCTCCAAGGCAGTTATTGCTAATTAAAAACGAAATGCGAAAATTAACTTCATGTCATCTTTTCAGTTACAGGAATCTCACATGACATTCCGAAAAACATGGACATTATGGCCAACACTACACCTGACGAAGCGTCTCCATCGTTTTGGCCAATTTCACGAGAAACGTCCCAGCAGGTCCACAGTATGAATAGCGAAAGAGTTCTCACGACGACAAACACCCTGTTAACGCGAACGGAGCAGACTTTCCTCTGAGGAAGATTGAATCACAATGAATCATTGAAAGACACTCTAATAGCAATATCCTTTCAAAGCTACCTCATCAATGCCATCCTTCAGCAAACCGGCAAACATGGCAGACAGTATGCCGATCTTCAAACTGACGCCCAGAATGATGACGTTCTTCGTTCCTGTAAGGTGTCAATATTAGAAGTCAATATCAATCAGCCGAACATAGCTTACCATCGGGACAGGAGAAATCTCGACACGCTGGCTTCGCCTCCATCAACCGGTAGAGACAGAGAGTGGCGCCGAAACCCGCAATCAAGCAGCATAGAATTACATAAACCGAACCGATCCGGCGAAACGAATTCACGTCCATTTTAGTTCCGATTGGCGGACAACTGTTTTTAGCGGCACACTGAATCATCGCGACTGAAGCGAAAAACTAACTACACACTATTTGTATTGGTATAACGCTACTGCTGCAGATTCGCTCGCTTGTCGATTATTTGGAGGTGGGAGTGTAGGGGTGGATCATCGGTCGGTATGTGTCGTTTTGGGTTGTTTACAATCTGCGTCAAGCCAACTGCTAGCTGCGGATGAATGCAAATGCTTTTGGCTCGCTGTAGCACGTGGTTGTTTAGCCGAACGGGGAATTGGTATTGGTGTATGCAGTTTAATTAAGATTCTATAAGATTCAGACAACTGCAATGTTTGCTAGTGTGGCACACCAGGTCGTTTTCCACAGTATAAAAATGTGATTTACAAACAAGAGTTTAGAAGCATTGACAGTACCGCTTAATCGAAGCTTAATATTAATAAATGCATCGGTTTGCGCTTACACTGTTAGTTTCAGGTAAATGATGTCTTCGTGAAAGTTGAAAGTCTGATGTAAGTGAAATAAGATCACCCTACACGGTAACCCCAAAATACCCAATAATGACTACAAAGTAAGCATTTTCGAGGGCGACTGGGACTACCCATTAAATGAGTAAAAATATTACCCATTTATGAGTATTTTTTATTCAAAAATGAATACTTACTACTTGTTTTTGTAGTTGTAATTACTCATAAATGGGTAAAATTTTACTCATTTAATGGGTAGTCCCAGTTTTGCTTACTTTATAGTCATTATTGGGTATTTTGCGGTTACCGTGTATGGTTAATGAGTTCAGAATATCAACTTTTTAGTTATTTTAAATAGACCAACGCAATGTTGGACAAAGTTGTACAACAACTGTGCAAAAAGTACAAAATTTCAATTCTAATGGTACTCATTTTATTCTGGTTTTGAAAACGTATCTTAGGGTGACTCATAAGAATCTGCTTATTTACATTAGCTTTTTTCATTGATGGAAACTTTTAGAAGTTTAGAAAGCGCGTGCTTTTACTGACGTAACTATGTTCCTGATAACTTTTCAACTAAAATGCCCTCGGGTAAGCCACCAGTATACCAGTGTATCTTCGCTTTGGAAACTAGACGTAGCAGAAAGTTTTTTTTTCCTCTGTTCGGGACCTAACACTACTGCGACCAGTAAATTGATCTATTGTAGTATATCCCGTGTCCTTAGTTTAGTGCATGTCGTATTACTCCATCACTATTGAGAAATGATGAAGTATTATTCGATTTTTTTTTTTACAGGCCACTCTTGCATTTATCGCAAGGATCCGACTCTAATTGAAAGGTCCCGCTATTCATACCCTTCGAAATGTTGAAACACCCTCCAAAGGCGCGCCCCTTTGTCAGTAAAAATTGGATTCCCGGCGTAGTGGTTAACATCCATACCTCTCACGCCAAAGTCACGAGTTCAAATCTCACCCCCGGACAAGTCACGAATGACCCAAGAGTGTTAAAGCGACTATAATAAAAAAAAAAAAAATTAAGGTATGTCACCGATAATGACCATGCATCAGAACCCTAGTCTTAACCACTTCAACTAGGGAACAACGAATAGAAGATTAGGAATCACATAGATGAAGACAACTAACTCCTTTTTTTACCTTGTTTCAAGATCATCCTCGGTAGACAAAGCCGAGTCTTGTCACTATCAACAAGGCATAAAAAGTAACAAGGACTAAGATGTGTTCCTTGGATTACTGAAAAATCCTGTTCGCCTAGTTTGAAGTAGCAAGGACTAGGAATCGGTGGTAGATCTTACATCCCGTAACGTACTACAAAAAGGTGATCTACCCAAGTTACGGGGCTAGCAGAAAGTTTAGAAATATTTAAACATAATCCATCAACATTGCTTAATAGAGATCAAGGAAACGGATACTCGAGACTCTTAAGCATGCTACCGAAAACCACACATCGTGGCATGTATCTACCTGTTAGAGACTAAATTTAGGTACCTGGTTAGGTAAATTGTGACATGGCAGTAGATACCTGCTGATTTTTAGTACCTATTGATTAGTACATAACTCGTAGATAAGAGATGAATTCTTCGGTGGTGTTTAGTACTTGGCACTGATGAAGTCTGCAAGTAGTAGACGAATCTCCGTCAAAAGATAAGCTATTACAACGGAATTAAAAAAATAAACCATCACACTCAAAGCTCTTCATGAAGGGATTCCGTTAAGCGGTTCTTTAATTTAAAAGATTCATGCATAACCTTTAACATAAATATATAAAGTATAGGAAAATCGAGGGGCCTCATAGCCTAGTCAGTAAAGGCACGGTATTGCCAAGCCAGAGGCGGCGGGCTCAATTCCCGGTCCGGTCGTGGGAATCTTTCGGGTTGGAAATTTTCTTGACTTCCCTGGGCATAGAGTATCATTGTGCTTGCCACAAAACATACGAGTTCATGCATTGGTATTGGCATCGAAAGCTCTCAGTTAATAACTGTGGAAGTGCATTTAGAACACTAAGTTGAAAGCACGCAATAATCTAATATGCCAACATGACCTACTTAATGCATGAACCCTTATACATATATGCTTCTACTTACAGAAATGAAGCATGCACAAAAAAAACTGAAGCAATTAATTTCGTCCTTTCCCCTTCAATAGCACATTTGTTTACTTACTGCATCGTAATCATTCCACTCTTATAACAATAACCATAGTAATCACACTGCAAGGAAGTCCAGTATGCAACAAGTGTCATTAGACATTCATTCACTGCCCGGCTACCATTCGATGGCGCCACCAATACACACTTTAAAGATGCAGGTGCATCTGTAAACAAATTGATGTTGGTGTTCCGCATGCGCATTGACGATCAGCTAGCATTCATTCCGCTTTCTTTACTCGGGTTCATTCGACGAGTCAGCTGATTTGGTCATCTGTTATTATATTGTAATTGCCGGGATTTCTTTCAACAGGTTTGCTAGAACATAGCAAGTCAATCGTTTTGAAACTTGAAGCACAATTTATGGGTTGAAATTTGGTTTGATCGAAAAGGCATTGGAAAAATATATCATTTTCAAGTGCAAGTAAATTGAAAGGGCTGACCTTTCGATCATCGAGCTGCGTAGTATTGTAAGCGGTGCCGGTAGTGTAGTGGTAAGCGTGACTGCATCTCACTTCAAGGGGCCTGGGTTCAATCCCAGAAGACGCCGTCGAGATTTTATTAGGTGTCAAATCTATGATCACGGGAAATAAAGCCGTTGGTCCCCGGTCCATGAGTTGATGGGTCGATAGGTAGGGTCCAGGTGTGGGAGCTGTCTCCCTGGCGTCGGTAGCATTGCAGAGTGGTCCTGAATGCAGATTTAGGTGGAACGATAAGTTTTGAGTCTGAAATTGAAACTTTAGACTAAAAGTTTCTTCTACAAAGTTTTTCCTTATAGTTAGGCCCTCATTTTTATGATAATGAATTCTAGGGTGGTTCCTATTATCATTAAAATCAAAAATCTAACTGTTTTTTGAAAAAAAAAAAAAATTAAGGTATACAAAGTTATAGCTGAGCTAATTTCAAGCAACTTTGTAGAAAACAACTTTTTTGTATTTCTTAAATTGGCCGATTTAGAGCTATTTTCTTGAATTGAGTTAGGGTGGCTCTAAAAAAAACAGCTCCACAAAGCTTGTCAATATCTTTCGCCGATCAAGAGTTATTGACATTTTAAAACTAAAAATATGCACTTTTCAAATGTTAATATCTCTGGTTGGGACAAACAAAAAACAAAGTTTTTTTAAGGCATTTATTGGCATTTATTTTACGGCATAAATTGGAGGTATGTTATTTTTTAAACTCGTATAAAATCAATTTGAATTTATTCATATTTTTTACTATATTTGGGTATATCTTTTTTATAAGAAGAGATACAGACACCAAATTTCACTATAAAAAATTCGTCTTAAAGAGTTTTAAAAGTCTCTAGAAGATGACTTTCATGAGAAATTTCAAATCTCCCCTCCAGAATTATCTAGGAATTCCAGGAATTTTTGGATTCTATTTTTACACACTGGTATTTTGTTAAGCAGTTTTGAGGTTACTCTTTATTTTTATTGATGTTTATGAATGTTTACTTTTCCTAATGTTCTAGCCTAGAAGAAACAATGCTAAGAATTTATATCGACATTTAATGGACCTTACCGTAAAAGTTCAGTAAATTCTCGCTTACACGCCACACTAATGTAAATACCCACACCCACACGTCACAGAAAAGGTCGGAATAAATGTGTTAGAAAATGTGAATATTCCTGTGTTTTCATACTTTGTATCGCGTCCCTTTGGTCACCCGGTAGTAAGCTGACTATGAGACCTAGTTCGAGGAGTCTCTTGCTACTGCTGAGTTGTCGGGATAACTGTTGGGCATCAGCTAGTTACAGTGTCAATATTCTTAAGTTTATTTTTAGTCCAAAAGTAATGTTTTTTTTTGCTATCTGAGGTCTTAATTTTTTTTATTTGAAGATGTTTAGAGCCTTAAATTTTGAAACGTTCAGCAATGGGAAAACCGGCCTAGCCTTAACATTTCAAATGTCATTTAAACAGAAAAGGATTTCAGAAGAGTTATTTTTCTAATTATTAGAATTTCTGAGCTTATTCTATCACTTTATAACATTCAGTCCAATTTCCCGCTCGCCCTGCAGTGTTCAAATTTGAAAATCTGCGACAATAAAAACATTTATAATTTATCTAAATTATGGATTATAATTTCACCTTTCAATGCTATCTTGTAGAATAAACCATTTCCCAAATTTTGATATTTTTTTTCTAATTCAGGTGTTTTCTGGTTTTCTGGCTTTAAAAAAATGTCGTAGCTTTTTTTTTCCCAGTGACATATTGCTGACATCAACCATGCTGTATCAAATTTGGCTGTATATGAAAAAAAAAACCGAAAAAAAATATGATGGACGCCCGGGGAAAAATCAATTCTATTTGAATAGCTTCATTATGCCAGATTTTAGCGATCGTTAGTCGTAACGGTTTGTTGTGATGAAAGGAGCTCGGTGGCATAGCAGCGACCGATTTTGCTTACTGAGCATAATTTTGTGGATTTAATCCCATATTTCATTCCTATATTTTTTAGTACGCAAACTTGATTTTCTATGGATCAATTTCATTAGTTTATGGTTCATTGTTGAACGTTCTATGGACCATTCGCAATACGTTTATTAGACTGATGCAAAATTATACATTTTCGCTCCACAGTGCTTAAGCGGTTCCAAATCGGGTCTAGATTAGCCTCCCAAGGTTTAAACTGATTTGGTAAGAAACTGACTGGGCACAAACCATTTGAATTTTATATGGAAATTACTATGGAGAAACCAAACTTTTTATTCGTAGTCTTATATTCCTCTCCCATATTGCACCGTTAAAAATTTCTATAGTTATTCTTATGGAAAATTTCTACAGCTACAATTTTGCAGAATATTGTTTTTCAGCCAATATATATGTTTATAAGCATGCAGCGTGCTTCATATGATGGAAGAGGAAAAAGTGGCAATAAGCATCAAGGTTGCGCAATTTTCATTCACGTTTCAAAAGTTAGTTTTCATTTTTGACTTGGACTTGGATGCTAGGCACAAAGCTGCTAGATGTTTCATCCGGTAACAATTTGGTTTGTTTAGGTGAAACTACCTTCTTCGGGTATGGAAATTTTAGTTCTAGTAGTCCCAATTGGGTCCATATTCAGAGTCTTCGTTGAATTTAATTTATACCACCAAAATCTACTCCAGAAGATCCTTCTACAAACAGATTTTCCAGGCTGTACTCAGCGGCCAGGGTGCAAAAATCTAAAACGGAGCTGCGTTTCTTTGCGGCCAATTTTACACAATGCTGTCGGTTGGTTTTTCCGAGAATTGGACTAAACTACTTCTGCTGTAGGGATTGAAGCTGGATGCAACATTAGAAACTATACATGCTGTGATTGTGAAAATGTCTGCCTTTCGATTTGGTAGTAGTATTAGTACTACGGTACACAGATAGTAATTTCTATAGTTAGTCTAGCAACGGAACCATTTCAGGAGACCTTTAGCATGACCGATGGTTAAATTTTGATCTCGATGTTGGTAGGTACATACGAATTACAAAAATTAAAAAAACAACTCACATAGAACGGTACAGTAACAATATGATCTTTCGATTTTTTGGGGGCGTGCAGTGATAGCGAGAGCGGGAGGCATCTGTCAATTTTAATGTAGCAATAAGTAACCTACGTGGCGCTAGTGAGCAAGCTATTTCTAACGTATTTTAATATAAATCAAATATAACTCAAAGCTGGAACTGGAGGCAACACAATCAGCTGGCTGATTGTACAGCAAGCATATTCCACGCAAGGAACGGTTCTCGGTATGGTTTCAATATAAGAAGGACGGTTCATTGCGTTACATTAGATTACAAGTATGTGATTAAGATATTATAAGTGATTAAGATATTATAAGCATACAACTATTGATTTTTTATTTTATTTATTTTATTTATTTTATTTATTTTATTTATTTTATTTATTTTATTTATTTTATTTATTTTATTTATTTTATTTATTTTATTTATTTTATTTATTTTATTTATTTTATTTATTTTATTTATTTTATTTATTTTATTTATTTTATTTATTTTATTTATTTTATTTATTTTATTTATTTTATTTATTTTATTTATTTTATTTATTTTATTTATTTTATTTATTTTATTTATTTTATTTATTTTATTTATTTTATTTATTTTATTTATTTTATTTATTTTATTTATTTTATTTATTTTATTCTTCAACGATGTAGCAGCTTTGTTGTGAGTTAAATACAAGCTTGTTTATGCAGATGATCTTAAGCTATACGTCATAGTTCACTCGATTGAGGATTGTCATCGTCTTCAAGCTCTTCTAGATTCGTTTGTGGATTGGTGCCGTCGCAATGAGCTCATTATCAGCGTTCCAAAGTGTGCAGTGATGACGTTTCACCGCTCTAAGAGTTCAATCCTTTACGACTACTGCATTGACAATGTAACGCTTTGCAGAGTAGAACGTATGACTGATCTTGGTGTTCTTTTGGACCCAAAGTTGACCTTCAATCTTCACTATTCTCTCTAAGGCGAATCGTCAACTGGGATTTATTTCGACGATTGCACGAGATTTCAAAGACCCTCACTTTTCGTGTACACTATATTTCTCTTTAGTTCGGCCCATACTTGAGAATGCATCTGTGGTCTGGTCTCCGTATGAACTAACTGTGGAATCTCCGAATAGAACGTGTTCAGAAAAGATTTTTGAGGTTGACTTTGCGCAGCCTGTCGTGGCGTGATCCAATGAATTTACCATCTTATGCAGACCGATTCATGCCTGAACACATTGGACCAATGACCTGGACTCATTGGAAGACAGAAGAAAAATGCAACGAACCTTGTTTCTATCGAAACTTTTAAATGGCGATGCGGACTGCCCTCAACTGCTTTCACAATTAAACTTCCGTGTTCCTCAAAGGATGTTGCGGCAATCATCCTTACTACAACCAAGATTCCATCGGACTGCATCTGGATACCATGAGTCAATGTCTGCAATGATTCGGGCATTCTGCACTGTGGAAGAAGAATTTGAATTCGGAGAAACATCGAACCCATTTCGGAACCGATTGAGAAGATTGTGATTATTTTTGTAATCTGTTTATCTATTG